>NW_024871009.1:0-600000 GCF_019054845.1 Dipodomys spectabilis | reverse complement strand
TACCAGGATACAAAATTAACCCACAAAAATCAGCCGGCTTTCTGTAAACCAACAAAGTACAAACATAAATGGACATCAAGGAAGCAACCTCATTCACAATAACCTCAAAAAAAAGTATTTAGGAAGTAACCTAATCAAAGATGTAAAGCGTCTATTTCATGAAAACTATAAAAGCCTAAAAAAGGAATCGTAGAGGATACCAGGAAATGGAAAGACTTCCTATGTTCCTGGATAGGCAGAATTAATATGGTGAAAATGGCCATACTGCCAAAATTAATAAACATATTCAATGTAATTCCCATTAAAATTCCAATGACTTACTTTACTGAAATAGAGAAAATAGTCCAAAAGTTCATATGGAACAACAAAAGACCTAGCATAGCCAAAACAATTTTAGGCAAAAGAAAGGATGCAGGAAGGATCATGATACAGGACTTAAAGCTTTACTATAGAGCCATAATAACAAAGACAGCTTGGTACTGGCACAAAAAGAGACCCAAAAATCAGTGAGACAGGTTAGAGGACCCAGAAATATAGCCGCATATGTACAATCAGTTGATATTTGACAAAGTAGCCAAAGACATACGGTGGAAGAATCATAACCTCTTCAACTAATGGTCCTGGGAAAACTGGCCACATGCAGAAAATTAAAAGTGGACCCTAGCTTATCACCATACACTAACATGAACTCAAAATGGATTAAAGACCTTAACATCAAGCCTGAAACTCTGAAGCTATTGCAGGACCGAGTATGAGAGAGACTTGGACTTATAGGCAAAGGCAGGAACTTCCAGAACAGATTCCCAGGGTCACAACAAATTGGAGAATGACTCGATAAATGGACCAACCTTAAAATAAAGTTTCTGCACAGATAAAAAATAGCAATCAAACTAGAAAGAAAGCCAAATAATTAGGAAAAATATTTACCAGCAATATATCAGACAAGGGTCTAATATCCATTATACATGGTAAACTCAAGAAACTAACCCTTTGCAAACCTAACAAACCAATTTTGAAGTGGTCAAGAAAGACTTCTCAGAAGAAGAGGAAAAACAGCACAGAAACACATGAGGAAATGTTCATCATCCCTGGCTGTAAAGGAAATCCAAATAAAAACATCTCTGAGATACCACCTTATCCCAGTCAGAATGGCCCACATCCTATATTCAGCCAATGACAAATGTTGGAAGGGATGCAAAGAAAGAGAAGCATTACTACATTGCTGGTGGGAATGTATACTAATAACAACTACTTGGAAAGAAGTCTGGAGGTACCTCAGAAAGCTAAATAATGACCTGTCCTATGAACTGGCCGTACCACTCCTAGGCATGTACTCAGAACAACAGGAACCAGTATACAAAGACACACACACCTTTATGATTATTGCAGCACTGTTCACAATAGCGAAGATTTGGAAACATCCCAGATGAGCCACTACTGATAAATGGATCCAAAAATTGTGGTACCTATATACAATGGAATACTATTCAGCCATTAGACAGGACAAAATGATGGCATTTGTAGGAAAATGGATGGAACTAGACCAAATTATTTGAGTGAGGTAAGCCAAGAACAAAGAGACAAATGGCACAGGGTCTACCTGATATGTGGATTCTAAAGCTAAAATGCAAGAAGGTATGACAAAGTAAATAGGACTTGAGAAACAAAGGACAGCCACTCTTTTAGTTGTATCACCCTTAATGACTCCATGTTCTTGACTATGTAGATGGTAGAAATATGTACGCAATGGAGGGAAGCCAGAAGGAGGAACAGATTAACTGGGAAATTGAACAACATACAAGAAAGGGGTCCATCAGCTGCACTGGACATAGAAGAAAAATAACTAAGTAACCCAAACACAGTGATGGGAAGGGAGGAATGAGAGGGAAAGAGGGTGGAGAGAAGGGAATTTTTAGGATTTGGTAAGAAGGAATCAAAGATTTGATTGGACATGAAAACCAGTGGGGGGTATATAAAGCAGAGGGGCCCTAATAATCAGCAGGGCCCACTAATCAATGTGGTCCCATGTCCTGGCCCACTGGATTGCATGGGACATACCACCAAAGGGCCAGGGTACGTTGTTGGAAGGGGTAGGATGTCATCCTCACATGATTAGCTGAGAAAAAGTGATTGGGGAATGGGCAGTTTGTGAAGTGATGGTTGAAAACTGTCAGGCAGCAGACTCACTGGATTGATGGAGGGATTCAAACTATGTATACGCTGCCTGGTCAGAGAAATGGAATTAGAGAAAATCAAGGGAAGGAAGTGGTAAGACAGCAGGAGTGGAAAGACGTGGGAGAAGAGGAATTTGAGGGATAGTAGGAGGAAAAGTATGCCAATTGGCCACAAGGTCAGAGAAGTGTAGGCCTGTGGATAGTGGAGAGGCTTAAAAAGAAAAAGGAAGTAATGGAAGGGAAAGGGGGAAATGAAGGAAAGTCTATGAAGAAGGAGGGAGTAAGGGAAAAGGACAAAACCTTACCTACTGAAGTTTGGAGATGATAATTTGGGGAGTTGGTGCTTTGCAGAGCAATTAAGTATGTGTGGCTGCCCATTGGAGGTCTGAGATTTGGTGGTTGTGGTTGGCTTGTCATTGAGTGTACATCCCAGGACAAGGTAAATGCAGGCACCTTTCCAGTGTAAATAAAGTTTTTTTCAATGTGCCTCATTGGATTGTCTTGTGTTTTATGCATCATAAGTATACACAAATTACCAGCTCCTCTGGGACACAGCAAAAACAATACTACGAGGGAAGTTTTCAGCTCTGAATTCCTACATAAACAAATTAGAGAGATGTGAAACCAACAATTTAATAAAACATCTGCACCTCTTTCAAAAAGATCAGCAAAATAAACCCCAATCCAGTAGACAGAAAGAAATAATTAAAATTAAATTAGAATTAAGTAAATTAGAATCCAAAAAGCACCATAAAATGAATCAACAAAACAAAGAGTTGGTTCTTGAAACAATTAACAAAATTGACAGACCCTTAGCAAATCTTATCAGAAAAAGAAGTGAACACACCCAAATAAACAAACTCAGAGACAAGAATGGGAACATCACCATCAGAACATTATAATGGAATACTTCTCAAAACTTTATACTAATAAGTTTGAAACCTGGCAGAAATGGACCTTTTCCCATCAAATATCGACATGATGAAATTCAACCAAGATGAGTTAAATCAACTTAACATGCCCATATCAAGCATAGAAATAGAAACAGCAATAAGAGACCTCACATCTCAGAAAAGCCCAGGACCAGATGGATTTATAGCGGAATTCTACAAGGCATTCAAAGCAGGGCTCACACCAATCCTCCTCCAACTATTCAATAAAATTGAAAGAGTAAGTTCACTACCAAATTTATTCTATGATACCAAAATAACCGTTATTCCAAACCAGGCAGGGACTCATCAAAGAAAGAGAACTATGGACCCATTTCTTTGATGAACATGGATGTTAAACACCTCAACAAATTTTGGCCAATCGACTTCAACAATTCATCCAAAAAATCATACACACGATGAAACAGGATTTATTTCAGGGATGCAAAGCTGGTTCAATATATGCAAATCATTTAATATAATTCATCACATCAACAAGAGCAATGATGAGAACCACATGGATATATCAATAGATGCAGAAAAAGCATTTCACAAGATCCAACACCCCTTTATGATGAAGAGTCTGGAAAAACTATGAACCAAGAGAACATACCTCAATACAATAAAGGCTGTGTATGACAAACCTACATCCAACATTATAATTAATGGTGAAAAACGAAAGCCATTTCCTCTTAACTCAGGAACGAGAAAAGGATGTCCACTCTCTCCACTTCCCTTCAATTTAGTATTAGAATGCCTACCTACAGTTATAAGACAAGATGCAAACATAAAAGGGATCCAAATAGGGAAAGATGATATAAAACTCTCCCTCTTTGCAGATGACATGGTCTTGTATTTAAAGAATCCCAGAGACTCCACTCCCAAATTACTCACGTTGATTCAAAACTTTGGCATAAAAGCATAGTATAAAATTAACTCAAAAATCAATGGCTTTTCTGCATGCCAACATTGAGAAGTGTGGCTGAAATTAGGAAAGCAACTGCATTCATAATAGCCCCACAAAAAATAAAATACCTGGGAATTAGCTTAATCAAAGAAGTGAAGGACCTTTATGATGAAAACTTTAAAAATCTGAAAAAGGAAGTCAAAACGGAACTTAGAAATTGGAAAAACCTCCCATGCTCCTGGATCTGAAGGATCAACATCGTGAAAAATGCAATACTTCCCAAGGCTATCTACTAATTCAATGTGATACCTATGAATATTCCAAACTCATTCTTCAAGAAAAGAGAAGAGGCAATCCAAAAATTCATATGGAACAATAGAAGACCCCGAAGAGCACAAATGATCCTTAACAGAAAGAACAGTGTTGGAGGACTATCACTACCAAATTCCAAGCTCTACTACAAAGCCATAGTAATCAAAACAGCTTGGTATTGGCACAAGAACAGACCTCAGGACCAATGGAATAGAATTGAAAACCCAGAAATGAACCTACAGACCTATAGCCACCTAATCTTCAATAAAGGAGCTAAAAAAATAGAATGGAAGGAAGACAGCCTGTTCAGTAAATGGTGCTGGCAAAATTGGTTAATCACTTGTAGAAAACTAAAGCTAGATCCTTATATATCACCCTGCACCAGAATCAACTCCAAATGGATCAAAGGCCTCATAGTCAAACAAACACCCTGAAAACATTACAGGGTGGAATAGGAGAAACCCTAGGCCTCCTTGGCACAGGCAGAAATTTTCTTAATAGAGACCCAGAAACACAAAAAGTCAAAGACAGGTCGGACAAATGGGATTGCATGAAATTGCTGAGCTTCTGCCTGGCAAAGGACAAAGCTAGCAAGATCAATAGAAAGCCCACAGATTCGGAGTTCTTCACTAGGCATACAACTGACAAGGGTCTTATGTCTAAAATATACCTTAAACTCAAAAAATTAAATCCTCCAGCAACAAATCCTCAAAGAAAGAACTCCCCAATAAATAAGTGGGCTAAAGACTTACAGAGAAACTACTTTGAAGAGGTAAAAAGAATAGTGAATAGACACACGAAGAAATGCCTAGCCATAAAAGAAATGCAAATCAAAACAGCATTGAGATACCACGTCATCCTAGTTAGAATGGCTATAATCAAGAACTCTAATAACAATAGAAACTGGTGGGGATATTGGTGGGACTGTATACTTGTTCAACCACTTTGGAAAGCAGTATGGAGCTTCCTCAAAAGACTCTACATAGAGTTCCCCAATGACCCAGCACCCCCACTTTTGGACATTTAACCAAGTGATTACAGACAATACCATACTAAAGCTACCAACACAACTATGTTTATTGCAGAATTATTTATCATAGCTAAGATACGGTTCCTACCCAGATGCCCCTCAGTAGATGAATGGATCAAGAAAATGTGGTTTATATACACAATGGAATTCTATGCGTCCATCAGAAAGAATGGCATTGCCCCATTTGTCAGGAAATGGAAAGCCTTGGAAAAAATTATATTAAATGAGGTAATCCAGGCCCAAAAAAACATAAGTGCCATGTTTTCCCTTATTTGCAATAAATAGTATATGTCTGAGACAAACAGAAACTGTCAGACAAGTTGATGGTAGGAGAAATGAACCCTAAGATAAGGACTCAAATTGTTTTTTGATTATTTGTTGCTTTTTATGTCCCTCCCCCACGGTATAACCCCTGTTTTCACTGTATTTGATGTTGGTATAATTTGGGGATGGCAAGGGAAAAACAAATTGTTATACAGGTGGACTAATTACCACAATGATATGTACAAGACATTATGTCGAAAAACGAACTTTACAACTTTGGTGTGGAGGGGATGGTGGGGTGGTAGAAGGGGAGATATGAAGGAATGGGAAGGGGAAACAAAGGAGGAGGCAAAAATGCTTGATAAGAAATGTACTCATTACCTTGTTCATGTAAGTGTAAACCCTCTGTATTTTCTACAATAAAAAATCATAAAATAATAAAGTAAAATTCATGTCAATTTTGTTTTGTCGGTCGTAGGGCTCTAACTCTGTGCGTAGCCACTATCCCTCCTCTCTTCGGCTGAAGGATACCACTGTATCTCTTCAGCTACAATGCCGTTTCTAGTTTTCAAGAGATATATTGGAGATAAGAGTCTCACAGATTTTTCTGCCCAGGTTGACTTTGAACCACTATCCTCACATCTCAGAGTTTTGGGTAGCTAGGATTACAGGCATGAGCCAACAAAGCCCAGATCTAAGACAATTTTTTAAAAAGTAAACTTATTGAAACTTCTGGCTTTTTCCAATAAACAATCTTACTTTTTCAACATTAGCTTATAATTATGATTTATTTTTAGATGTAACTGTGAATTTTTTTAATCGAATCATATATGAGTTTTACTATTTCTCAGTATCTCACAAAAATCCATAGTTATTGACTTTCCCCAAAGACAATTATTACATACTATATTACTTACTATTATTATTACACTCTTATTACATATAATGTGAAGTGAAAATAGTTTGGATCATTTCAGATAAATTAGTAGTGGCTATTTTAGAATTATAAATTCACATCTGTGATTTTAAACGAAGGAAAGAAGTTTTTCGAGTTAAAATGAAGTATGAATGTGTAGTGCGTCCTAATTGAAACAAAAATTCTGAATTCATACAGACAAAATTATTTTCTTTCCACTTATGACTTTGCAGTAATACTATTGGAAATAGTGAGGCAAGAGGAGGAAGAATTCAATCTTTTTTTTTTCTTTTTGTCAGTCGTGAGGCTTGAATTCTGGGCTAGAGCCCTGTCCCTGTGCTCTTCAGCTCAAGGCAAGTGCTCTACCGCTTGAGCCCCAGCCGGACTTCTGGTTTTCTAGTGGTTTATTGGAGATAAGAGTCTCAAAGAGTTTCCTGCCCGGGCTGCCTTTGAACCATGATTCTCAGATCTCCGTGATCCTCCTGAGTAGCTAGAATTACAGGCGTGAGCCACCGGTTGCCCGCAAGGAGGAAGAATTCAAGTCATGTCAAACAATGTCTCTGTATGAAGACCTGCTTATTCCTAGTTGTCACAAAATTTCAAGTGTCTATCTTAGAATTCTATTTAGAAAACTTCTGAATCATTGATTCCTTTTGTACTTTCTGTTATAGGAAACAAAATATAGACACAAAACAATTGTAATAAAATGCACACATATGTTGAAGTCACAACTGGAAAAACAACCAACAAAGTAGAATTCCCCCAGGAACAAAAGCATGTTGTACCAGTTTTTTTTTAAGCACAAAATCCTCAAATACATGTTAACTTGGCACAGAGCCATAAAGACAACTGTGTCTCAGAAATACAGTTGTGTGAATTTGTAATTAAATTCATTTAGATGAAGCTAATATAGCAAATCCCTTGAATGGATCAAATTGTTTAAAACAAATGTGACTCTATGCGGAGTGAGATCTGCACATATTTGAAAGAATAAAATAACAAAATCATGACATACTTAAAAAATTCAGAAATGTAATGAATAACTTCAATAGTATTCATATTGAGAACTAATTCCCACTGATTTAAGAAGAAGAAATATGCAAATAGTAGAATCTGAACATTGTAAATGAGTGTGCATAATTTTAAACTACTCCAAATTACACTTTGTAGAAGACTGAATGTGGCTTATCTAAAGGAAAACATCAACACATGATATGAATGAAACTAAAAATCTCATTAAAAGAGTGAAGTAGTTTCTGGAAAATAATAGTTTAATAAATAGTAGTCAAAATCTAGTACTGACAAAATTGCATATCTATTTATTTAGATCCAAAAAAGACCCAAGTTACTCGTGCAGATTTGAAACTTTGGCAAAGTATCAGTATACATCTGTAATATTATTATGGGTGTTGACTCTGGCAAGGAATTCATTCCCTCTTCGATCTGACAAATGCATATATGAAAGAATTTCTCCAACTAAATATCAAGACCTAACTAAACATATAACCAGAAAAGACTTCATGTAAGCCGTATTGCAACTGGGGTAAAAGAAAAATCAGTCTTACTGATTCTGTATTTATTGTAAATGTTGATTTTTTTCATAAATTATTTCCTTTAGCTTGCATTTTTAAAACATTGTGTTACATGATGTATATCTTAATAACTAATTTTGGATGCTTCATTAAATTTTGTTCTGAGTATAATGTCTCACTTCAGTTCCTAACCCATGAAATGATGTTGATTACAAAAAAAAAAACTAGTAACCACTGTTTGTAATACACAAAATCTCATAAGCATGACACTAGTAAGCATTGGTTAATATTTTGATATCATGATTTCATGACTGATGAGGCCTATCTACATGAATATCATTGTACCTAGATTCCTCAGCCTGAATTTTGCTACTGTTAAAAAATATTTATATCTTTATTTGTCACCGATCAGAGATTAAATTTGAGTATAAAGCCTAAGGAAAATTATAAAGTAAGAATTTAGCTTTTCTGGATATAAAGTAAACAAAATTCAGCATAGAGAAACTAACTGGTTTGAATTCAACCAATTTCTCCAAAACATTCTAAGCATTTCCTTACGATGTGTATTGTTCTCAAGAAGGGAATGGGTAATGTGAGGAGAGGACTAACCAAGCATTGTCTTCAAATATACATAATTTGGATTACCCTCTACATTTGGATATAAGCATTTCTGATAAAAACTGTTTGAATAATTGATTTTCAGGTCAGGTATAATATATCCTAGTTTCATATACCAAACTACATTCAGAAAATCGTATATACTAATTAACTAAAGAAAGTCCTGGCAGAAAAATGGCATCTCTATACTATGTGATGCCCAATTCTTAGGTATTTCATTATGCCTCCATTTCATGAATGTGATTGTTTAAATGATTCATGAAGTATTAATTAAAATTGATCAGTGTCCTATAATATAATGGTGTATAATTTTATCCTAGAATCATTCAAGAACAGCCCATTCAATCATGACATACATCACATTCCACTGGTATTCAATCTGACAGGAATGAGTTTCTTAGGATCTTCTGCCATTTGGAGATGGCAGGACCAGGATTCCAACTATAGGCTCCAGCTCCCACCACTTAAACCTGTGGATAGGTAACTGTCCAAGAACATCAGCAAAACCAGTGATTAGGCTGTCACCAGTGGCTCTCAGCAGTCCTCCTTGATACTTACAAGGTTGTGATAGGAGGATCATAGTCAAAGACACCATAGGCAGGAAAGTCCTTGAGACCCCTGTCCACCTTCAGTGCCAACAAAGCCAGAGGTATAGCCATATGGCTAAGTGATTGAGAGCTAGCCTTAAGCAAAAGCAGCTCATGGACTGTGCCCAGATCCTGAGTTCAAGGTTTGGGACTGGCAACAAACGGACATACACAATATGTGCAGCCATCCAGCTAAAGTAGGTCACCCTCTTGTCCCCAACTGGATTGGACAAAGTTCCCTGGGAAAGGGGTTGGGGGAGACGCTGTCATCTTGACTCCACCCATGCTGCCTGCCTCACAGGATTCCGGCCACAACCCCATTCTTTCAGGTTTCTTTCTGACCAATGGGATACAAGAATGGTGGCCACACCCACATTCCATGATGCCCA
Organism: Dipodomys spectabilis; assembly: GCF_019054845.1. Classification (NCBI taxonomy): domain Eukaryota; kingdom Metazoa; phylum Chordata; class Mammalia; order Rodentia; family Heteromyidae; genus Dipodomys; species Dipodomys spectabilis. The sequence goes on along the minus strand of NW_024871009.1, from coordinate 590,342 downwards.
GCATTAGGATTCCCTTTGGTGTTTGACACTACCAACAGAAGTTGAAGGTAGATAGAGGTGGCTGAGTGGTGAGCATGCCACATGAGGCGACTTTGTAGTAGAGTGGAAAATTGATGTCCTAGTCAGACAGTGAGAGAATAGAGGATTTCCCAGAGCCTGGGAATGTGGCCAGCCTATCTTTCCCAATCCCAGCACTCAGATGTCTGAAACAACAGGACTCCGTGAAAGAGCTACAGGCAAGAAACTACTTCCAGAAAACCAGCAAAGGAATCCTCCCATCATACCTGCAACATTCAAGAAAACAAACAACACAAAAAAGGGAGGGATCCCAAGACAAACACCACTGGGGAGCGTGATTCAACAGAGGGTCTGGCCAAAGGTGATGCAGACTGTGGACCTTCCCTGCCTTTGGACACAGTCACAGCCACCAGGGGCCAGAGTATCAAGGATCCTGATACAATCAAGGATCTGCAGAGGTGCTAGTGACACGTGGTGCCCACCCTGGACAGCAGCAAAAGAAGAAACCAGACACTCAGAGGCAAGATTTCACCACTGAAGCAGGAGAAAACAGACCTGCAGGATCGACCAGAGAAAGAGAGGAAGAAGATAGCCCACTTGCATGAAGCACCAGAAACAGAGCTATAGATCCACAAGTCACCCATACAGAGGTTGATTTCAGCAGAAAGAGATTTATAATCTGCACCGGCCCAAGTGAAGCAGGTGGCCAATGACAGATAAATGGAGCATTAAGCTCTTACCAGCCACCTGCAGGGCACAGAGCGGTGTGCGGCAGAGCTGGATATGGTGGCTTCTGTGGTAACTGCTGCACAGAAGGAAACTGAAATGTTCTTTGAAAGGCTGAATGATGTGACCCTTCAGCTTGAGGAAAAGACCAGAAGCTTCGATGACCTGCAGCAAGTGAACACAGAGTTGCAGGAGAAGCTGGAAGTGCTCTGGACACAGAATAGCACCAGAAGAACAGAATCTGCAAGTTCCAACTAGTGCTTATGGGGTATGAGTTACTGAAGGGATTACTGGACAACCTGAGCTGGATGGTAACCTCAGCAAGTCTGGTGACAGACACATTCACAGAGGACGTAAGCATTGAGAGGAGCCTGAGCATGGAAAGAGGAGACTCAGTGGCTGACTGAGCAGGTGAACCAACTGACAGAGGAGAAGGAGAGAAGGGTGAGGCAGGTGCTGGATTATGAGCTGGGGAAACTGAGAAAGAAGCTGACAGAGCCATGGCCTCCCGCAGGACCATCTTAGGCAGAGTTGCAGTTGCAGGCCTAGGCCTACTGCACACAAATGGAGTTGAAAAAACTGGAGTAACAACTTCACATCCAGGTCCAGGAAAACCAGAATCTCTTCTCCAGAACACAGAGCAGCAGGAGCAACTGAAGAGACTGGAGGATAAGGCCAAGGATCTGCAGGAGATACCCTAGATCCCACAAGGTGCATGTGTGTGTGTGTGTGACCCATTGCCAGAGGAAGAACTGGCCCTGCTGTGGGACACTTTCCAAGGTCGAGCGGTGAGAAGGAGGAGCTCACCAGCATCCTGGACTCAGAGCAACAAGTGAAGAAATAACTGCGGGAACACCTAGACCATTCAGAGGAGAAGATAGAGGAATGGAAAGAGGTGGCTGAGAGAGAGAGAGAGAGAGAGAGAGAGAGAGAGAGAGAGAGAGAGAGAGAGAGAGAGAGAGAGAGAGAGAGAGAGAGAGAGCCAAGCATCTTGGGAGCTGCAGGAGCAGCAGCAGGAGCAGTCCCTGGCCCAGCTGCAGGTGCTCAGAGCAACCAGTGTGCATCACATTGCCTCCAATGAGCAGCTGAACGCTGAGGCAGACCCAGCTGCTGGAGCTGCTGAAGCAAGTGCAGGGCCTGAACAACTGGGGGACCAGGTGGTGCCCCCAAAGTGGCAGGACACTCTCAAGTGCCTGGAAGTAACCAGACCATAGGAGGAGCACCTGCAGGCCCAGCTGAGCTTCCTGGCTTTACCTGGGGAAGTGGAAAGTGTGAGCCCTGAGGAAGAAAAGGAGAGGAGGTTACTCCCCCCAACGTGACCATCCCAGAGGATGGAGACATGCCCCAGACCTAGAGGGACGTGGATCTGTGAGCCCTCTACGAGGCTGAGATCCACAGGGGAAAAATCCTGCTGCAAGAGCAGAAGCCCTGCTGCAGGTGTCCAGCCCACCTGCAACTCAGTGCCAGACAGAGCTGGAGCCACAGGCCCCCTGCTCTGTGAGCTGCCACCATAGCTGGTGTTGGGATGGCAAGTGAGACATGTGGGCATCTGAGAAGAAAATCTGCTTCATCCACGACCTGTCTGATGAGGTATACTTCCATAGTCCTGTGGATGAGCTCCACCATCAATGTAGCCAGCTGTCTGCACACATCCGCACCATCGAGGAGTCCCTCATGGCATGTAAAGAGCAGATGTTTGTCCTGGATGAGCTGTGTCAGGAGAAAGCTGAGCGCGTGTGCTGGCTCTCCCAGGAGAAGATGGAGAAGAAGAGAGAGCTGCAGGAGCTGCTGTGGGTCATTGCAGGGGAAGGCGTGGACAGTGGGCTCCAGATGCCAGCACAGGCTGACCCCTCTCCCCCACTGCTTCAGATGCCTCAGGCTCTGGGGTGGGGAAAATGAGCGAGGAACAGAAAGGTTTTGAAGAATTGCAACTTCAAGACAGCTTGGAAACTGCCAGAGGAGAGGTCGGGGTTTTAACCCTATGGATGACTCCCCCATGGAGCACAACCTGCGGCAGATGTCCCACATCCAGAGCCGCCTACAGCTTGAGGGCTCAGGCAGGGAGCACTCCCTCCCTTTCTTCTGTAGACTGATGTGGATGATAACTCTCTATGTGACATACTTACTCTCAAAAGCCTCGGCAGCCACCAGAAGTAGGTTGCAGGTGGCCTTCTCTCAGGCCTCGATCTACCACAAGATGGGGGTAAACTATGGGTCAGGTAGGGCAGAGGCTTCTGGGAAGTGGCCCAAATTCAAGGGACATCTTATGGTCCATTGGTGGCCAGAGAAGAGACCCATGTTATGCTTATCACAAAGAATAAATTGTTTTCAAAGGGAAGAAAAGCCTCCAACAAAGATTTGTTCTTCCAGTCCTGGGGCTTGAGCTCAGGGCCTTGCCACTGTCCCTGAGATCTTTTTGATCAAAGCTGGTGCTCTACCAGTTGAGCCCCACCTCCCCTTCGACCTTTTTCTGTGTGGAATGAAACCCCTTGTGTCAGGCATGCTAGGCTACCAATCTACCACTGAGCAACATTCTCAGCTAGGATGATTCCCCCCATCCCAAACCCATATGGCCATTCCTCAGATAAATAGGAAGTAGGGGCTAGGGTGAATATGAAGCACAAGCCTGGTTCACACAGAAATACTCCCCTGCGTCCTCTTGGACCCACTTATTTGTAGTTTCTCTTCTACCATTGAGGGATGAGAGAGGGAGGGGGGAGTCTTTAGAGAGGAGTACCGGGAACAATGGCCCCCTGACCCCACAGCCTACCTCACACAAGTGGTCCTCTAGATTCCAATCTTAGCTGACTCAATGTGGATTCTACACTGTCTCCTCACCTCTTCAATGCTCAGGATGAAATAAATGTCGGCTCTGGCCTCAGCCCCCACACAGGGTAGAAGCTCCTAGTCCCATACCGACTTCCATCTCTGACTGCCCCGAGATAGGCCAGACCCACCACTCACCACAATGTTGGTGGCAATGACGTCATGTATGGATTCCAGGAAGATGATCTGTAGCAAAGAGCAGAAGCAACAGAGTGAGCGGGGCAGAAGAATATGGTGGGGGTGATTGCTCTGAGATCTTCCTCCTTGGAGCCCTCCTGTCAAGCCAGAGCCATGCTAACCAAAGCATGGCCAAGGCCAGAGTGTGAGATGAGATAGAGGAACACAGAACTAAATGAGGTACTGCTTTGTCTTGGAGCACTTGAAAATTCCAATTATATTTGACCCATACCAATCCCAAAGCCAACATGCAATGCCTCTACTTGTTGTTGTTGGCTGTGAGCACTGTCCCTGAGCTCTTTTTCTCAAGGCTGGCACTCTACCACTTGAGGCACAGGGACACTTTTTGTTTTCTGATAGTTCATCGAGGATAAGAGGCTCACACACTTTCCTGCCCAGGCTGGCTTGGCACAATAATCCTCCAGATCTCAGCTTCCTGAGTATCTAGGATGACATATATGAGCCACCAGTGCCCAGCATGTGATGCCTTTTGAAGGCATCTTGGCGAGTCTGTATAAGGAGCCCCAAAGGGCCTGGATAGACCACAACCCAATCAAGGAGCTGTGATGGGGGAAGGCTGACTTTCTAAACATACTGTTCCCCAAAATTAAAGATGCCAGGTGGTTTTGTATGCAACAAACACCTAGGACAACAGCCATGAGGCTTAATGGGGAAGACGTGGAGAATACCTAAAGATTGCACTGTAGAAATCTCTGATTTTGCATGCATGTGGTGTGTGTGTGTGTGTGTGTGTGTGTGTGTGTGTGTGTGTGTGTGTGTGTGTGTGTGTGTGTGAACTCAGGGCCTAGGCTCTATCCCTGAGTTTTCTTGCTCAAGTCTAGTGCTCTTCCACTTGAGCCACAGCCCCACTTGCTTTTTGATGGTTAATTTTATGTAAGAGTCTCAAGGACTTTCCTGTCCAGGGTGGCTTCAAAGCATGACAGGGGCCCCAGGGCAGTAAGAGTAAACATAACTCACAGGTACAATCACTATGGTGGGTGACTCCTGCCTCCTCGTGGCCAGACGTGAGACATGCAGCCCCATGTCATCATCCTCTAGAGTTCAATTGGGGGAAGTGACCAGGGCCAAGCTGACTTTTGCTCACCCTGAGTACTGATGCCAGAGCAAGTCTGTTCCACCCTAGGCCAAGAGAGTTCCAGGAGGCCCGGCTCCCAGAGGCACAAGGAAGAGAGAGATCAGCTCCAAGCTGAGCTAAGAGCCTTTGCCCACAGATACCCCAAGTTGGCCTTCCTAATCACCATAAGACCTGTCAAAGAATAAACAAAAAAAAAATTGGAGCTGTGCCTCCAAGTGCTAGAGCTCTAGATTGAACCAAAGAGCTCAGGGTCAGGGCCCCCAAGCATTGAGTTCAAGACCCTCACCTGATCCTCCCGCAGTTTAGCTAAATATGAACTAGTAGGATTTGTGAAGTGTTTCTGAAGAATGGTGATACTGAAGAAAGCATCCTAATTCTAATGAAAACTGCACTTGTGACATACAGCTATGTTCTGAGTCCTTCACTGGGTCCTGGTTGCTGGGTCCTTCCAACATGGGGGTTTTGTGCTGAGTCCTCAAAACGTCCTGTTGGCTGAGTTATCCCAAAGGGTGCTATGTGCTGAATCCCTGAGAAGAATGGGACCTGCTTGTTTTTGGGTACTGTGCTGTGTCCATTACACAGCTACTGTATGCTGAGTCCTTCTAAAGGTGCAGTGTGCTAATTCATCCCAAAGGTTACTGCTATGTGCTGAGTCCTTGAGATGAGATGGATAAGGTGAATTTTTCAAGTGCTATGTGACGAGTCCTTTACACGAGGTGCTCTGTACTGTCCTTCAAATGGTGCTATGTTCTGAGTCCTTTGACAATGTTGTATGTGCTGAGTCCTTCCACAGGGTAATATGTGCTCAGTCCTTCAAAATTGTGCTATGTGCTGTGTTTTTCGAAGGGTGCTGTGCACTGTTCTACACAGTGTGCTATGTACCCAGCCCTTCAAAGGGGGCTGTGTGTGGTCTTAACACAGGGTGCTATGTACTGAGTCCCTGAGAAAGAATGGTATGCATTGAGTTTTTCAAAGCATTCCATGCACTTAGTCCATTACCTTGTGGGCTATGGACTCCCTCCTTCAAAGGGTGCTGTGTGCTGAGTACTCTACACAGGGTACTATATGCTGAGTCCTTCAAAGGGAGCTGTGTACTGAGTCCTTTACACTGGGTGTTTTGTGCTGTTTTTGGAAGTGTGCAGTGTGCTGACTCATCTCAAAGGGTATTATGTTCTAAGTCCTTGAGAGGTAGTTATCCCCAACAATCACACACACATAAACAGACACAAACAAACATATACACACAAACATACACACAAGGGTCACCGTGCACTTTTTAGTGGAGGAGGATGGAGGAGAGTCTCCTCCAGCGGTGGGGCTGAGGGGAGATTTGATACCCAGGGCAGGTACTGGGGTTGGGAGGGAGTGATGAGTTGAGGTGAGGCTACAAGTTCCATGGCCTGGAAGCCTTTGGTCCCAGTCAGGGCTTGGCTTGCAGCGAGGGGTGGGGGCCAGGCCTGAAAGGAAGAGGGGTAAGGGGTCAAAAGAAGGAGGGGTCGGGGCCCAAGGCACACTCCCATGGCAGCAGTGGCCAGGGGCACGAATCAGGGGAGGACAAGGGGTTGGGCATGCCCGGCAGGAGCAACACAGCCCAGGAGAGGAGTGGGGGCAGAGAGAGAGCAGAGAGAAGAGTGAGTACACATAAGAGCAGGTGGCTTCATCAGCTGGTGGCCTCGCTGATCATAGTGCAGTTTCTGGTGGGGAGCACAGAGCACATGGAGCTGGCGGGCACATTGCCACAAGTAGCCACGTGGAGGCATGGTGGCCATGGCAGCCATGAGACAGAGGTCCCGGCAAGGGGGGCACTGGAGCGGCTGAGGTGGGAATGGTGTTGGCTGAAGAAGAGGAGCAGGGGCCACATGCAGCTCTGCCATGTGCCCGCAGATGCCCCTGCCCCTTCCCAGCAGCATTGCATTTCAAACATGGCACTTTCGGCTCTGACCAGCTGCACCTCTCACAGTTGCCCAGAGGAGATGGTGCACCCTGGCAGGCTTGCGGCCCCGAACTGGTTGCCACTGCTGGTCCTAGGACTCTGGACCCATGTGTACCCGGAGCCACCACCTACAGCTCTCCCATTAGTACACATGAGTGGTGGCTCTGAGGGCCCACAGCCTGGAAACACTCCGGCTAACCAACCACTAACCTGGACCTGCACCTCCTGCCTCCCCTTTCTTGTCTCCTCCTCGAGTTCACCCTCCCCCCCCACAGTCTGCCATGTCCTTGTCACAAATGTGCCCCAGGGATGGGGGGCAGGGGTGTGTGTTGACCTGGGGATCCCACCCTCATTCCTAGTGGCCAGTGTCCCAGGAAACAGGGAGATGCAGGAATGGGTGAGGAGGGGTGCCACAGAGCTTCTGGCCTGGAGCAGTGGGAGCCACACAGCCGCACATCTGCACCCTTCCTCTCTCTCGTAAAACTGGTGGATTTAATCAGAGGTGGGGAGCAGCACCTCCACACCTGCCTTCTCGAGTCTTTTTCTTTTTGCTGGGGGTCATGGGTGTTGGATGCAGAAGATAGGCCCTCCTTGCTGTGTAAGCCCTTGTCTTCTGTGCTCAGTCACCCTTTCACCTGAGGAGGGTCCCAGAAGAGCCCACTAGGTATGTGAGGGTACTTGGAGTCAGACAGAAAGTGAATATCTGCGAGGAATATATCCACTCCAACCCACATACACCGAGCCTGTCTGCCCTCCCCGCCTTCCCAGCTGTCAACAGTACTCACAGGGTGATCACATTTCCCAGCTCTCCCAGCATCTGCTGATGCTCCCTGTCCATCTGGGCTATTCGTCCTCCCCAAAAGTCCACCAAGTCACCCAGAAGCATCTAGGCTGAAAGTAGGGAGTCCATCCATGTATGTAGCCTTTAAGACCCTATCCGTTTCCCCAACACTTCCCCAAACCCAGGTCAGACACCCCCTGGGGCACCATGACCCCTTGCTTCTTTTCAGCCCCCGCTCTGAGGAGCCACATATCTCGGGACACCTTCACCAAGTGTCCTGGCATAGGGTTTTGGTGAATGGAGAGTCAAGGCTGATTGATCCCAAGGGAAAGTGTCTGGCCTTGGAGAAAGGGAGAGGCATGGGTTGTTCTTCCTTATTAGAGTGGTGCTCCCTTTGGTTGGATCCCCTGTTCTGACCAGGCAACCCCCGTGCGCCAGCTTGTACCTTGTCCCAAAGGAGGAACCAACAAATTCAGGAGAGGCACTGCTCTGAGTCTGTTTGTGTGTGTGTGTGTGTGTGTGTGTGTGTGTGTGTGTGTGTGTGAGAGTGTGTGTGTGTGTTAGTGTGTGTGTGTGTGTGTGTGTGCATGAGAGATAGAGAGGGAGCACAAGAGAGAGGGGGGAGAGAGAGAGAGAGAGAGAAAGAGTGAGAGAGAGAAAGACAGACAGACAGACAGACAGACAGACAGACAGACAGATCATCTTTCTCCTTATACAGCCTGACTGTGCTCAGGTGAGTGATCCCTTGGCAAATCGCAGGTGCTGCATGGACTAATCTTCTGACACAGTTCTGGATTTGTGTGTGTGTGTGTGTGTTTGTTCGTTTGTGTGTGTGTATTTGTGTTTGTGTGTGTGTGTTGGGAGAGCAGGGAGATGAGAACAATGAAAACATATTGAAGGCACCATGTCTACAAAGAGCAAAAGCATTTTATTTGTGTGTATGTGTGTGTGTGTGTGTGTTGTTCTTTTTTCATCAATGCCAAGTACGAGTCTAGCGATAATTTGTGTTTTCTCCTTCACCATTTCATGGCTCCTTTGGGGAAGGTTTCAGTACACGTTCCTTCCCACCTCTCTCTTCTCCCTTTCCTGTAGCCCACAGTAGCTGCTGGGTCTGTGTGGGTCTCTCCTAGGAGGCCTGTGTGAACCACAGACCAGAATGGACACTTGTCCTTCTGTCTTCAGCCAGAAGGCTCGTGAGGCAACTGTGACCACACCCATACTCTTCCAGCCAGACAGTCTGCTCTAGTGTGTACAGTTGGAGCTAATTCAAGGGTTGGGAGTGTGTCTGCCAAATGTAATTAGGGAATGAGATTGGGGGGGCGATAGTGCAGGAGCTGTGATGCTAGAAGTGTATGAGGAGTGGTGAACGTTGTGACATGGCAGATGGTTCACCACGACAGAGAATGAGAGGGTAAACTTACCCAGGGCATTGACTGTGTCTATGGGGACTCCAGGCCCCCACTGATGGCATGGATTCCCTCCCGGGTCAATGTACTGGTGGACAGTCCTCCCTGGAGTCCTGCAGACTCCAGTCTGTGTCCGGCCTGGGCCGTTTCCAGCTGGGCAGTGGTAAGCAAGTGCGCTCCCCCTGCTAAAGTCTGCTTGCTAACTGCCGTGGCAGTTAGCTAGGGCTCTCTGAATGCCACTTTCTGTAAACTGATGTAGGCTGTCTGAAAGAAAAAGCAGATCACTGAACTTAGAACCCTTCAAGTTTGATTGGGACAACTGAAATGCAATGTTTTCCAGGTTTTTTTTTTTCTTGAAGCTGGCTATTTCCACTAGCACCTGGGATGAGGGGTCAAATCATGCAGACGATTTCAGCCTCCGAACAATGACATTCAAAGCAGCACGGGAAGAGTTCCCAAGCGAGATGGTCTCCTGTAATGAACGTCGTGCCTTGACTGACTTTCTTTGGCAGCTGTTGATTCTCCTCCGGCTCTCTCTAGGGTGACCACCATGTCAAGGATGTCCTGGGGAGCAGAGATCGTGACCTCACCATCCCTAGCCTGCCAGCTATGAGCAGAGACGATTCCCAGCACCTGCACTGGACTCTGGGAGATTCAGAAACCAGGGATACCTCGAGGATCCTTACTCTGCAACATGAAACTTGGGGGCCGGATGTGGTAATCCTGACTGGCCCCAGGGGGAGGTGAGGAGGCCCCTTGAGCCAGGACTTCAGCTCACAGAAACCTCATTCACAGCTAAGTGGGGAATTGAGTGCCACGGAGCTGGTCAGCTGCTGGACAGAGATCTTTGAGAAGATAGGCATCCCAGAGGCCCTGGAGTCCAGAGAGTACATAGTGGCTCACATCCTCACAGCCAAAACAGTTAAGTGTGGTGGCACCAGGAGGGGGTAAGACAGAGAAGGGAGAACTGTGGGAGAGCTACATAAGGCTTCACCCCCCCTCCCCTACAGAGGATTCTTACCTGAATCAGATGGGAATTTTCTGTAGTATTGTCATAGACAGATGTTCATTTATGTATCCAACAAACCATTACAGTGTGCACCAGGCTCTGGGGGGGTCATAGACAATGAAAAGTTCCAGAACTGGTTCCACAGCCCATGTAGAAACCTTGGATTGATGTGGATGCCAGGGCTTCAAGACTGTCATCCTAGCTACTTAGGAGGCTGAGATCAGAGGATTGAGGCTTTTGGCCCAGGCAGGAAAGCCTGTAAGACTCTTGTCTTCAATTAACTACTAAAAACAAATGCCAGAAGTGGATGTGTGGCTCAATACATAGACTGCTAGCATTGAATAAAAAGGCTTGGGGACAGCACCTAGGCTCCAAGTACAAGGCCCAGGACTGACACAAAGAAAATAAAGAGAGAGGGGAGGGAAGGACAGAAGGAGAAAAAGAGGAAAGGAAGGAAGAAGGGAGAACATGCAAGCCTTGGTTTGGAGTCCCTGGATCAAGGGAGCCAACTATTCACAATCTCTGTGGGGACAGTTTCAGAGTCTAAAGCCATTATGTAGGACCAAGCCACTGACACCTCAGCAACTTCATGCCATTCAGGAGCTGTGTGGTCACCGAGTCTAGAGGGAACCAACCGCGGGTTGAACCTAGGGCTCAGGGGGGGTCACCAGGTTTCAATTATCCCTAGCCTCATCGAGTTTATTTTTCTGGTCAGATAAGAAGAAAGTTTCCTAGGGCTAGGGAGGTATTGGATGAGAGAGTTTCAATGGGGAGGCAAGGGATAAGCAGGAATTTGAAGAGGGAGGATGGTCTCAGGTCAGGTGTGTCAGGAAATTGGTGCCATGACCTCACCAGACAACATAGACTACAAACCTTTCATCCAGACACACTGCTATTAAAAGTCCTGGCACCTTAGGTTCATCATTGACTACCTGGCTGTGGTTCACTGCAGGATGCCTTTGCAGTACATCCTTGGGGCTAGGACTTTCCAGGGCTCAATCTGACGATACCTCCCCGGGTGTTCATTCCTCCACCAAAGACTGAGGTAAGCATGCCACTGCCACAGGAAAGCCTGGAAATGAGGGCAGGAAGTGGGTCTCTTGTCTGGCTCAGTCTTTAGTGTAGATGGCAGATCTGGGATTCAGAGAGGGCAGGCTGACGGTGTGGCAGATCTGGGTAGAGGCTGGGTGGAAAACCAGAGGCACTGGGCTCTGAGCAGGGTTGTTTCTTTGATAATACTCACAACATAGGAACATTTCTGGGATAGAGCAGCCCTTTTCACCTCCCCAAGATGGACCTAGATCTCCCTAGTTTCCATCCCTTGACCAGGAAACCGTTTAGTTCCCATATCATGTGATTGGATAACTAGACCTTACCTCACTGCCCAGTGCTGAGGCAGGACAGTGAGAGATCCTGAGTCTTCGATAAGGTCAGGGGATCTTCAGTATGAGATGGTACTTGAATGTCCCAACTTGGTGCATGGTCAGTCCCATCTAAGTCTGCCATGATGTAGTACATAGAATCTAGAGAATCAGAGGTGGATGGGGTCTGTTCTGGGAGTCCTGAGTATTATGTGTTATCTTTGAGCTCCCATATGCCCATTGCTTCCCTTTCTTGGTTGGGCCTATGCTAGAAAAATTTGAAACTAGGGCATGGATCTTATCTTTTATGCTCCAAGATAGCACTCTATCATTTGAATCACAGCTCCACTTCCAGTTTTTCTGGCTGTTTAATTGGAGATAAAGTGTTCTCACGTTCTTTGCTACTAAGTGGTATCCAACTGCAGTCCTCAGATTTCAGTCTCCTGAGGGGACAGGATGACAGGAATGGAATATTATGTTTGGCCGGCTGCCAGTCCCTCAAGGCTTTTATCCTAGGTACTAAGGATATGAGATCTGTGGATCATGGGTCAAAGCCAGCCTGGTCATGAAAGACTCTGAGACTCTCACATAAAAGGAATTGCCAGAAATCCAGAAGCGGTGCTGTGGCTCTATAAATGAGTGCTTGCCTTAAGCTGAAGTCCTCAGGGAGAGAACCCAGGCCCAGAGCTCAAGCCCCTAATCCAACAACAAGAAAAAGAGGTGATTAAGTTTTCCACATAGCACTGTGTACGGTTGGAAATACAATGCTGGTCTATGAGGTGTTCCAGATATGTGAGAGGCTCAATGATTTGTCTACAGTCGGTCTGATGTCGGTACTGCCACCTTCTCGGGGTGGGATGTTATCCTAATTGAGGGAGTTCATGTTTTTGTTCTCAGGGACTGCTGAATCCTTGGGCTATCTGTGTGTGTGTGTGTGTGTGTGTGTGTGTGTGTGTCTGTCTGTCTGTCTGTCTGTCTGTCTGTGTCTGTATGTGATTGGAGGTAGAAGAACTGGGCCTTGAACTCAAGGCCTAAATGCTGTCCCTGAGATTACTTGCTCAAAGCTAGAGCTCTGACATTTGAGCCACAGCTCCACCTCTGTCTGGCTAGTTGGTGGTTCAGTGTAGATAGGAGCTTCACAAACTTTCCTACAGGGCTGGCTTTGAACAGTGATTCTCAGACCTCAGCCTCCTGAGTAACAGACAGGAGCCACCCGTGATGGCTTTGTGTGTGTGTGTGTGTGTGTGTGTGTGTGTGTGTGTGTGTGTGTGTGCAGAAGTTGGTTGTAACAAGGAATGCTGGACCCTTTGGTAACTTCTAAACGCTCTCTTGGGGACAGTATGGGCTTTGAGGCTGAGGTCTGGGGGCTTAGAAGGGTGAGACCCTTGAAGGGGACTCAGCACCTTTAAATTATAAGAGCAAGGTAAATTTGTGCCCTGGAACTGTCTACTCTCGTGGGCCTGTTTGATGGCAGAGGGAGTGTGGGAGGATCTGGAGGTGGGGCCCACAGGGGGTGGCTCTCCAGGGGGACAGAGAGCATCGTCAGCACTTAGTAAGGCTTTGAGTCCTGTTATTATGGAACATATTGGCATGGGTCAGACTCTGGGTCTTCTCATCATGACGTCTGATGGGCAAGGCCAACCCTACTTTAAATCTTGACCTGTGTTCTTCAGATCTCATCCTCCTGTGTAGGTAGGGTTATAGGCATGAGCCTCTGACACCGGACCTCGGATTCTTTTTGGTATATTAGGGTTTGAACTCAAGGCCTTATGTTTTCCAGTCAGGTCTTCTACCTTGGGAGCCAAGCCTTTCTGTCTTGGGCATGTCTGAGATAGAGACTCCGTATATGCTCAAGCTTGGCTGGATCATGGTCCTCCTGTGACAGGCATGCACCACCATGCCTGGTCCTCTGTAGTTGGGATGGTAGATATTAGCACCATGCTCAGTCATCGGTTTAGATGACCCTTCCAAATTCTTAGTCCACAGCAGCCGATTCTTGACCACAGTTGAAGCTCTGGGTTCGGCCTGGAACCATTGTTCCTCAGTCTCCTCACAGGACAGTTGTGAGGAAACAAGGGATCTATACAAGGGGAACTCTGGGGCAGGGCCAAGCACAGAGGGAATGGTCATCAGATAAGTTTCTTGGCAATTCTGTGAGCACATAACAAGAAGATACCTGGAAATGACTCAGAAGGGGCTTGTTATTTATCATGCCACAGGTATGGGATTTTAAACAAAACATGGCTCTCTCTCATCCTTACCCTGACCCATTAGGAAGGGGATCCTTCATTGTTCAGCTTTGCAGCTGGGGAAAACGAGGCACGGAAATGCTCGGTGATCTACTCATGACCCCCAGCTGACAGGAAACTTGGCCTGACTTGTCTGCCATGCTCCCTAAGACAATGGGTGCTATTCAGTCCATTTCTTGTTTTGGGAAGTCCACTTATTGTCAGTCTTGGGGCTTGAATTCTGGGCCTGGGCACTGTCACCAAGCTCCTCAGATCAAGGTTAGGTCTCTACCACTTGAGGCACAACACCACTTCCGGTTTTATGGTGGTTCTTTGGAAATAAGCATCTCACAGACATTGCTGCTGGGCTGGCTATGAACCATGATCCTCATATCTCAACTTCCTGTGTAGTTACCATTGTAAGCCTGTGCCACCAGCCGCCAGCTTAAGTGTAATTCTCTCTCTCTCTCTCTCTCTCTCTCTCTCTCTCACTTGTTGAAAGGGTGCTGGATGAGGTGCCTCAGAGTCCCCATGTGGCTGGGACCCAAGGTGACCCTCTTATTCTGGAGGTAGGCTGTGGGTCAGGAGCTTTCTTGCTCAGCCTGTTGAGCTAGCTCCCTTAGGTAAGCCCTTCTGTGCCCAGGATAGACCATGATGGTTACTCATTGACAGTCAGTGTGGTGAGTACTTCCCCACTACCTTTTGCTAAGACAGTTAAAGGAAAGTGGATTAGGAAGCATTGCATTGTCCAACTGCACAGCACTATCCCGAGCCTCTGATCCTCACTGCCACCTATCTGGCTGGACTCTGATTATAAGAAACAGAATTCACTCTATGTCTACTTCACGTTGGTGCAGTGTGTCATTTCAGGGAGAGGGAGCAGTGTGCAGAGGAAAGACCCTAGGTCCGACACCTCCTGGGGGACATTTGTTCTGTGACAGCGCAAAGTCATTGCTGTGGATAAGGAGGAAGCCGGCATCAGACTGAGCCGGAGAAATGCTCAAATGTAGGTAATCTGTTGAAGTATAGAACCCACCTATGTCTGCTTCCCACTCACAACAAGGAGGGTTCAATGCAGGTAGCCCAGCACTGGCCCTAGGGGGCTATAAATGGATGGGGGCAGTCAGGTGCCAGTGGCTCTCACCTGTCAACTTGTCTAATCAGAGGCTGAGTTCTGATGGTGGTAACTCAGAGCCAGTCCAGGCAGGAGAGTCAGTGAGACATTTTTTTTTTGGTCCAGTCATGAGTTTTGACTGGGCACTGTCCCTCAGCTCTTCAACTTAAGGCTAGCGCTCTGCCACTCGAGCCACAGTGCCACTTCTGGCTTTTTTCCTTTTTGCTTATATGGTGCTGAGGAATCGAACCCAGGGCCTCAGGCATGCAAGAGAAGCACTTTACCACTGAGCCACTTTCCCAGCCCCAAGTCTGTGAGATTCTTATCTTCCATAAACTACCTCCCTCCTCCCCTTGAAAAAGCCAGTTTTGGTGCTGTGGCTCAATTGATAGAGCCTCAGCCTTAAGTAAAAGAAGCTCAGGGATGACACCGAGTCCCTGAATCCAAGAACTAGGACTGACAAAAAATAAAATAAATGAATAGTAGGCACTTATTATCTTACTACCCAAATGGATGGATTAATTATTCTCTCTGGTATTCATAGTCAAAGGTAAGGGGCTTCCCTTGATGTTCCTCTAAACCTCTCCTTCTATCTATTATCCCCCTGGATTCAGTTGCAGGATAGAATTCAGATCATCCCATTTAATGTGAACTTAAGTACCCTCCTTACCTGCCTTCTTGGGGTAGGGATCCTGGGTGTACTCACCACTGGGTGAAAGAAGCACCAGAGAGATGTGTGTAGGTATACCTGAAACTCATACTCACACACACACACACACACACACACACACACACACACACACACACACACACTCACCTAGGCCAACTCTGACTAGCCTTTTCCAAAGACACTTTATCTCCTTGGATTAACTGACCTAGGAGAAAAAGTTGATCCACAATAAATGATTATTTTAACTAAGGCTTGCTAGTTGACACAAGATAAAGAGAAGCTCAAAGGAAAGGTTCTGGAGCCTGTCTGGCTCAGGCTCACACTTGACATCCTGTCTCCTCGGTAGGCAGAGATCTGAAGATCAAAGATCAAAGCCAGCCATAAGCTGGAAAGCTGATAAGAATCTTCTCTGCATGGAACCACCAAAAATCCAGACGTGGAGCTGTGGCTCAAGTGGTAGAGTAGCAGCCTTGATCATGAAAACTCAGAGAGACAGCTCCCAGGACCTCAGTTCAAACCCACATAAGAAATGGCCCCATTTGTTGCCCCCAGACTGCCTGGGCCTCAAGTGCCCTCTCACAGAGTGTGATACCACACTGGTTCCTGGGTAGTGTATCAGAGCCTTCAGAAATTTGGTGGTGAAAGCCAGGCCTTCGCCTTTGTGGGATCTCAACCCACACCAGGTTGAAGGAAGACCATGACAAGACGAAGAGCCTGCAGAGCGGAGAAGATCCCCCTCTGCCAGGGTGATTAGAGCGGGCTTCTTAGAGGCAGAACTTGAATGGGGGTCTTGCTTAACATGGAAGATTTGACAGGAAGCACAAAGAGAAAAGATGCCATAGATAAAGGACAACATAGCGGAGCGTGTTCTTTTCCAGCCAGGGTTGTTGGTTAGAAACTCAGTAAAGATGAGCAAGACTGTCCTGAGACAGGCCCAAGGGGTCACAGAAGAACAGCTATCCAATGATGGGATTTTGTCTTAGCAGTAGTGGACTCACCTAGCACACAGGAAACCCTGCGTTCGATTCCTAGGTCCCGCATACACAGAAAAAGCCAGAAGTGGTACCGTGGCTCGGGTGGAAGAATGCTCACCTCAAGCAAAAGAAGCTCAGGGACAGCACCTGGACTCGAGTTCAAGCCCCAGCACTGTCAACGTAAAACTGCACTCCAAGAGACCTGGGTGACAGGTGGATGGCTGTGTCCTGTAGCTCTTAGTAGATCCATCCATGCTTTGTGTCTCCTTCTCTGATAAAGGGGATCTGGACACCTTCTGCAATGAGCAACCCTGCACCCGGTTATCAGCAACCCTCCCAAAGGCTTCCACTGGGACATGGAGCAGCTGGCCCCAGAAATCCTCAGGTATGGGTTGGGTGTGGCGGGAGGCTACAGGGCAGGCCTCAGACATCCTAGTAGGTCTGATCTACCCCAGACATCCAGGCCATCCAGAGGAAGTGGATGGGAGCTTAGAAAGGGGTAGTGATGTGAAGAGGGCCCTTTAATGCCCATGGCCCTCCCCAGATTCTGAGCCTCCCTTTGCTGTCTCTGAGGGAGGTAGAGGAGTGTCTAGGTGGTAGTATCTAGAAGCGGACTAGTTGGAAATTGTAAAGAATGAGACACCATAGGCCATGCGCTGATGGCTCACGCCTGTCATTCTAGCTACTCAGGAGGCTGAGATCCAGAGGGACTTGTATCCTAGCACAGAGAGGAAAGTCCAATGAGAGTCTCATTTCCAATCCCCAACCGGAAGTGGTTCCATGGCTCAAGGGGAAGAGCTCTGGCTTTGAGCAAAATTCATCATCACGGACAGTACCCAAGCCCTGAGTTCAAGCCCCTCATCCAAAAAAACAAGTAAGAAGACACCCCTTGCTTGCCAGAGATGTTCACCATCTCTGGGGTTGCTGTGGTTGGGACACCAGGTTCTGGCCTCAGTGTACAGCCATTTCTAAGAACTCCCCAAGTTTGCCCGAGTGTGAATTTACAGCAGGGAGGGCATTGTTTTACCAAGAACTGCAGAGGTTGTGGCCTGTATTAGGCAGGGAGTGGGCGAATGGGAGCAGGTGTGGGAGAGTAGTGCCACTTATATTCTCTCCAACCCAAGGACGAATGTTTTTGATGCTGGTGTCAAAGTCTGAAAGTGTGGGGTTACATGTGCTTTATGGCCAGACAAGTTGGGTTTCCCCTGGTTGTAAGAACGTGGCTGAAACCAGGCACTGCCAGTGTCTCACGACTGTCATCCTAGCTACTCAGGAGGCTCAGATCTGAGGATCATGGTTCAAAGCCAGCTTGGGAGGAAAGTCTGTGAGATTTTAACTCAAGTGAAGCACCAGAAAACTTGAAGTGGTGCTGTCTCTCCAGTGGTAGAGTGCACAACTTCAGCTGAAGAGCTGAGGGATGGCACGCAGGCCCAAAGTTCAAACCCCATGACAGAAGACCAAAAATAATGTGGCTGACTTTTCTTCATAGCGGTGGTACAGTAAGAAATGCCATGTTGTTTTATGGGCCATTCCAGATGTGTGAGAGGCTCTGAGTTTTATAAACATTTGGTCTGAGGATGGTAGTGCCATCTTCTCAGAGGTTGGGATGTTCAGTTGCTCAGGGACTGCTGAAGACTTGGGCTAACCATTTGTGTGTGTGTGTGTGTGTGTGTGTGTGTGTGTGTGTGTGTGTGTGTGTGTGTGTGTGTGTGTGTGTGTGTTTCCCTCATCTTTCTCTGCCCACTTCCTGGATGCTTGCCTGCCTCTTCCTGACCTTGGATGGTGCCCTTCCTCAATAGCAACCTTGTCTTTAGCCCCATATCATGGTCTACAATGAGTCCTAAATTGCTAGAGACCTGCAAATTCCAGCTTTTCCTTGGGACCCAAGTCTGGCTGTCCATATCTTTGTCCTCATCCAGGGGATTCTGGGTCAGCAGTGCCAGCTGGCTTATGTTCTCTCCTGCCTCTGGGGAGCAGGGTCAGTCATGCTGTGTCCTGTCCTTTTCTAAGCTGGGCCCCTGGCTGCATGTCTCACTCCCAGCAGGGTGCCAGTGGAGTGGGGGAAAAGTGGTTGCCAGTGGCTCTGGCCAACTCGACCTTGATAGCTGACTGAGGGCTCCCCAAACAAGGATGATCTGTGGCTACATAAGAGGTGAGGCCAAGGTGGCTGGGATGTACTGTTCGATGTCTAGGAAATGTCAATGTACCTTATCGTAGGCAAATCTATCTTCTGGCACCAGCTGGGCCTCCTATGTACTTCTAGATTCCGGATGCCCAGAACAGAGAGGCATATACTTTAGATTCCACGGCCACGGAACTGGGGGATGAGAGATTGGTATGGCCAGTACCTCAATGTTTTGAGGCATTAGTTTTCACCTGGATGAGCTGAGCTAGAACTGGGGGCAGTCCTGAGTCATAGTCACAGTAAACTCTCAAGCCAGATCAAGTGGTTTCTCCCTAAGTCCTTCTTGGGCTGAGGGGTTTGGACCATGGCAGTAAGTTCCAAGGAACCTGTCCCTTGATCTCAACACGGGGCAACAGGATCAAGGGAATGACACTAGGGATGCTCCTTTGTAGTCAGCCCATGATTGCAGACCTTCATCTGCCCCCCTTCCCCAAGCACTGGTGAAGAAAGCAGGGCTCCAAGCCCTCGGACTCCTGGGATAGTGACTGCTACAGGCTGGAGACAGTTGGCTGTGGATATCTGAGCATACAAACTTTCTTGAGCATATCTCAACACCTGCCTAAGGTCTGACTGACAAATTTGCACTCTTGTGATACTCCCATGAGTGGGTATTATCTTGCAGCTCCTGCCCCTCCTGGCCCAGAACCGTGGTCTGAGACAGTGATTTACTACTCCGATCCACATTGCACCCATGATAGATGCCATTCTGATGATCTTCATGCCCCAAGGCTCGATACTTCTCTGGTACTGTGGCCTGCTCTGTAGGCAATGGCCTCCAAACAGGCTGCTATCAGGACACCTAGACATTAGGAGACCCTCAGTGGCCCACTGGAAAGTACTGTGCCTAGAGCCACAGAGTAAGGTCCAAGCAGGCAAGGTGTTTGCCATGGGGCTAAAACTCTGGGCCTGGGCGCTGTCTCCCATCCCCCAGCTCTTCACCATACTACTTGAACCACAGAGCAACTTCAGGTTTTCTGTAGGGTCCTTGGAGATCAGAGTCTCCTAGACTTTCCTGCCTGGGCTGGCTTTGAAATGTGATCCTCACATCTCTGCCTCCTAAGGAGCTAGAAGGACAGGCGTGAGCTACCTGTGCCTGGATGATCTGGCCTTACACCACAGTGGACTAGGAGCTCCTGAAATCTTTCCTTTAATTTTCCTGTGCTAGTATTGGGGCTTGAACTCACGGTCTGAGCTCTGGTCTCTAAACTTTTTCCTTCAAGTTTACCACTTTAACACTTGGGCCACAGCTCCATTTCTGGATTTTGGTAGTTAATCGGCAAGAAGAGTCTCATTAACTTTCCTCTACTGAGCTGGCTTGACCCTCGATCTCTATCTCAGTCTCCTGAGTAGCTAGGATTTACAGGAGTTGAGCCACTGGTGGCATTGGGCTAAAAGCTTTTCTAAAGCAAGAGTTTTTCCCTGCATTTGCCCTGACTCCTCCATGCAAAGGAGGCCGGAGGGTCAGGAGCTGTGAAAACAGGTTTCCAGCCACAGGAAATGGCTTTGGGTCCCTGGCGAAAAGCCAAGCTAATCTTCCCCCTGGGCGACATTCTGGGACCTCATCCTCTGCTCTTTGACTCAAGTCAACTTTGACCCAGCCTTGAATTTCCTGCCAGACTTTTCTGAAGCCATAGAACCTTCATACCACGCACACCACCTGCTCTACCGCACACCTCAGGACCTTTGCCCATGCTACACCTTCTGCCTGAGGCTCTCTGCCTTGTACCCACATATTAGAACTATTGTGGAATTTTGTCACTGGGTATATCACTTCCTGGAACAAGTCTTTCCTTCCCTTTTCCATCTTTTTTTTAATATTGAGTTACTAGATATGGAACTTGTGCAAGCTGACTGGCAAATGCTCTATATTGATGTGTGTGTGTGTGTGTGTGTGTGTGTGTCAGTCCTGGGGTTTGAATTCAGGGCCTGGATGCTATCCTATCCCTGAGGTTTTGTGCTCCAGGCTAGCACTGTACTACTTGAACCACAGTTCTACTTCTGGCTTTTTGGGTGTTTAATTGGAGAAAAGTGTCTTACATTGACTTTCCTGCTTGCAATTGGGATCCTTAGATCACTTCCTCCTGAGTAGGTAACAGGGGTGAGCCACCAGCACCTGCCCTCCACACTACCTCTTACCTATAACCTCAGCCTTCCTTTGAGTCACAGAAGAATATGTCTCCTCAGGCTCAATTTTTTTTTTGCCATTCTTGGTGCTTGAACTCAAAGCTCATACTTGGCAGAGTCTCTAAACATGTGAAGACTGTGACAAATGCTTCCATTTAATTATGTATCATGTTTCAACACTTAATAAAATGTTAATTAAAATGAGTCAATGTCCTAAATTATTGTGTATAATTTTATAATAGATGTGCAAAATATAATATTATGTGTATAAT
Source organism: Dipodomys spectabilis (assembly GCF_019054845.1). Taxonomy (NCBI): domain Eukaryota; kingdom Metazoa; phylum Chordata; class Mammalia; order Rodentia; family Heteromyidae; genus Dipodomys; species Dipodomys spectabilis. Next base: position 569,442 of record NW_024871009.1, on the reverse strand, counting down.
AATACTAACTACAATAATCAATAAATGAATCAAAGGAAAATAAAATACAAAATCAATAATAAAATTCATAATATGAAATTAATATACATATATAAATATATATCATGTATTACACATGTATAGAAATATTTTTTCCATTGCAGGGCCTTCATTCAGGCCCAGGGAACTCTAGCCTGAATTTCTTTACCTTAAGGACAATGAGCTTCGTGTTCACCCATGGTGCAAAAGAGTTACCTGGATGGTGAGCTCAGAAACTAGCAATGGCAGAAATACTGGCCCCAGTTCCACGACAGTGACTTAATTTTTTTAATGGAAACAGTTATGTTTATTCAGTTCCATATTGAACATTAAAAAAAGCAGTCTAGAGTTTTGTACAGCTATTCAAACATCCTTCCCTTACCTGCAAAGTGCTTCTCTGAGAACTACGTTGTTTCTCTTTTTTTCTATGTTTTGTTATTGTAAAAATGTTCTACAGAGGGGTTACAGTTCAGGAGCAAGTTAATGAGTACATTTCCTATTTAGCATTGTTTACTCCTCCTGTGTTTTCCCCCTACCTTCCCTTCCCTCCCATCTTCACAACTTCCTCCTCCTGACGAGGTCAGTGACTTAGTTTTTCATTTTTGGTTGGCACGGGGTTTGAACTCAAGTAATGGCAACTCTTTGCTCACATTGCTACAGATTTACCAAGACCCTGAGTTCAAACCCCAGGCTAGAAAAGAAAACTGGCAGAAATTCCAAACCAGGGAGCTTTATTTTTCTTAATTTAGTTAAATTATATATATATATATATATATATATATATATATATATATATATATATATATGTATGTATGTGTATATATATATATGTATGTATGTATGTGTATATATATATATATGTATGTATGTATGTATATATATATAGGTTTTTTGGGGCCAAGTAGGGGCTTGAACACAGGTCATGGAAATTCTACTTCAGCTTGGATCTCCCTTGGCTGGGTGCATTCTCTGGTCTCATAGCCGATCCTGGGATCCTGGGCTCAGAGTGCTTTCAGGAAGAAAAAATTTGGAAAGCACAAAAAGTGGTGAGCTGCAGAGAGCTGGGGTTTACGATTATTTTCTTTGCACAGTGACCATCCTGGGTCTGAATGACATAGCTGCAAAGTGGACCTGACCTGCCATTGCTGGTGGCTGGTGGGCTATCAATGAAGCCACAGGCCAACCTGTCAACATAGGCCCAGGGTTCAAATCGCAGTCCTGACATCAATCACAAGAGATCACAAGAGACTCATTCCTATGCATAGGAATACTGATTGAAAGAGTAGTTTATACATCGGTCGACACTAAAATTAGATGCAATAATCCTAGAAGGCTGGTTGAGCTTAATTAATAGTTTATTAAGCATGAAAAGAATTATATTCCTTAAATTGTAGTACAATAAGTACCTAAGAGTTGGTAGGAACATAGTAGGTGTTATTCTATCATAGACAGTCAGCTATGGAACCCTTTAGCAATATATATATATATATATATATATATATATATATATATATATATATATATATATATTTGTATACCTCCATCTGCCTATCTATGTATCGCTGATTTGGCCAAACCTGGGGGTCGTTCTCAGAGCCTGGGAACTACCTGACATCTTCATTGGCTAGAGGCTGCCATGCTCAAACTCACCAAATCATGAATTGGGCATGCTAGGCACTAAGTTCAGATCCTGGCTCTGCCAGGCATGATGGAGAACACATCTAACATCTAGATGTGATGTAATAGGATGTAAACAATGTAATAAATGGTATAGGTGTCATCAGAATCAATAAAATAAATTCTAAATAAATGAATGACACAAGAAATAAAATGAATAACCACACCAAACACAATAAGGACTGAACATCTGTATGGAAGTATAAATCCTATCTTTAAAATATATATATGGAGGGCTGGGAAGGTGGCACAGTGGTAGAGCTTTGCCGTGCATGCATGAGGCCCTGGGCCCGATTCCTAAGCACCACATAAGCAGAAAAAAAAGCCAGCAGTTTCACTGTGGCTCAAGAGGTAGAGCACTAGCCTTGAGGAGAAGAGCTGAGGGACAGTACCCTGGCCCAGAGTTCAGGCCCACGAGTGGACCAAAAATAAAGTATATAAGGAATATCTTTTCCAGGCCTGAGGCTTGAATTCAGCCCCCCTATGCAGAGGGAATGGCGGGAGATCCTGAGATACTTGTTCCTGGACCTGGGATGAGTCATGGAATGTGATCGATCTCATCCTTGAATGAGTAGTTCTTGCAGGATACAAGCAGAAAATGATAGGCAAGACTCATGGGGTATTGATTATTTGTAAAGAACAGTTGATAAAGCATGACAATAATCAGCACAGTCATGAAATTGAAGCATCAGGAAAGATCCAAGAATCGGTAGTCACACAGATTGGATTCCACCACAGGTTACCATCTCTCCTACTCCAAACAAATGTGTACTTATTTGCATACTACTTTCAGCTTATGAATGGATGACTGTTGTGCTCCCCGCTCCCCCCTCTTGGGGGGTGCTCAATTGCAGGTCCCAAAGGCTGGTGTGCTCATGTGGACTCATTCACCACTTGGTCCTGCTAGGTCTCGAGTTCAGATTCCCCGCCGTGCCAAAAGATTCCTCTTGATGTCAGAAGTAAATCGTTATACCTGTTTTCTTTCCTGTGCAAGTCCTAGATCTCAGCTAGGATGGAGAATGCTTGGACCACCTTGTGGCCATGGGAATAAGTTGTTATCCATGTCAGCCCACTTATACCTGTCATCATATACTCAAGAAAATACATAATACACCCATGAATAGCATACAAAATAAAGAGAATAACTACACTCAATGTACGATGTGAATATTCACGGATGTGAATATACATCTCCTGATATACATCTCCTGTTTCAATGATCATTAAAGACTACTTTGGCCTCCCTGGGGTTCGATCCCAGCTCCTTAGTGCCTCACAGTCTGGTGTGATCACGTGGACCCATTGGGTAGTTGGGCCTCCTAGGCCCAAAGTTCGAATCCCAGCACTGCCAAATATTCACCCTGATGTGAGAAGCCAGTCGTTGCACCTGTTTTCCTGTACTGTGCAAGTTCTGGGTCTCAGCTAGGAAGGAGAATGTATACGCAACTCTATACTCATGGGAATAGGTTGTCATCCAGTTCACCACAGTTATATCTGTCATCCTATACTCAAGGAAATACACAATACATCAATGAATAATACAGAAAACAAAGAAAATGACTACATCAAACGCAAGATGCCTCCCATCCATATTTGGAAATATATATCCACTGTTAAATTATGAATTTATGACTATATTGGCCCCCACCAGGACTCCATCTCAGGTCCCAGGAATGGCCTAGTTCCTTAGTGGCTCACAGCCTGGTGTGCTCACCATGACCCATTCACCAATTGGGCATGCTAGGCTTTGAGTTTAAATTCCTGCACTACCAGAAGATTCATTCTGATGTAAGAAGCCTATGGTGGCACATGTTTTCCTGTCCTGTGAATGTCCTGGGTCTCATTGAGGATGGAGAATGCTATATAGGCAACTCTTAGCCATGGGAATAGGTTGTCATCCATGTCAGCACAGTTATTTCTGTCACCATATGCAATAAAATACACAATACATCCATGGATAGGACAAAAATAGAATGAATAATAACTACACTGAATGCAAGATGCATACCACATCTGTAGGTAAAGAGAAATCTTATGTTTAAAAAAGGTTGGCTTGTTATTTTGTCCAGTGCTGGGGCTTCAAATCAGGCCCTACACCAGGCCTGACATTCTAGTCTTCAAAGATGGTGAGCTTCCCCTTCCCCCACAGTGCAACAGAGTTACTCAGACCTGAGCTCAAATCCCAGCACTGACCAAATATTCATCCTGAAGTCAGAAGCCAGTTGTTGTGCCTTTTATCCTCTCCTGTGAAAGTCCTGGGTCTCAAAAACGATGGAGATGGAGGGGGGACCAAGATGGCGACGGGGCAGTAGGGAAACGCCACAGCTCTCTCCAACCAAAAAGAGAGTTCGAGTTCCAACGTTTAATCTCCCCAAGAGACCGACAACAACAAAAAGACGAACACTCAGAGAAAAACCAGAGGTGGAAAATAACAAAAAAAAGAAAGAGAGGAAAAGAAGAATTTCAGAACAGAGAAGAGCGAAGACCCCTCCCCCAACCTTTACTGGCCGCGCGGCAGTGCGCCAAGCCGCCGGCCAGCCGGCCCGGCGGGGGCTGCCGGAGCCACAGAGACACAGGGGGCTGCTTGCAGATCACCAGGTACCGGATTGCAGAACAGCGGATCGCCAGGAACAGAGAAACCTACCAGCCGGGAGTCTCCAGGAGGATCCCACCTCACCCATCACTCTCCACCGGAGCGGAGAGGCTCCATCCCGCCAAAGCCGCCCGGCACCAGCAGCGCCACAAAGGGACCTGTCTGCAGACCCACCCGCCCAATCGCGATCGCAACGACCCGGCGGGGGGCCGCCCAACCCAGCCCGCAACCACCCCAACTGAACTCGGACTGCAACAACAACTGACGGACTGCAACAACAACTGACGACCTACAGGGTGAGTACCCATCAGGGGACAGGGAATCCATCAAGGGAGACCAGAGCTGGAGGGAATCCCCAGACCCTGACCTAGACTCCCTACCCCAACACCCGGACCACAGGACCCACTAAAACTGGGAACTGTTCGAGAGCTCCACCAGCCGGTAGAGCACACTATGCTGGCCAGGCCAGAGCAAGAGCGCCCTTGGAAGGGAACTTAAATGCTCAAGCCAGGAACAGTGCCCCTGGGTCAAGACTACCAACAGTAGAAGAAATTTGAACTGTGTCCTCCAGGCTGCATAACCAAGGTGGTATACACATTAGCACAGGCCTAACGAGCGCGCTCCAGGCTGGGGCCGGACCCAGGCCAGGGGACCGGCGCCTGAACAAAGCAAAAAGGGTCAGAAGTGGGGCTGTGGCTCAAATGGTAGGGTGCCAGCCCTGAGCTGAAGAGCTGAGGGACAGCACCCAAACCTAGAGTTCAAGCCCACAACCAGCCCAAAACAAACAAACAAAAACACATCAGGAGCCCATAGCAGACTCCAGTATTTGGGAGAGTGCATCCAGAGCATCTGATCTTCCCAAGAGCACCCGCAGGAGCAAACACAAGCAGTCCAGGCTGCTCAACCCTTCCAAAGGCGGGAATTGCTACAGCAGAGAGCTGAGAATCCTAAGTGAATAGCAGCTGGAAATAGGCTCCCAACAGAATCCAGATCAGGCACAGACTCTCTCTACCAATACAGAATCAGCAACCAAGCAAAGACAGACACACCAAAACAAGATTGAAGAGCAGTCTCCTGAACCCCCATGCGAAAATCACAGAGAAAAATCACAAGGTTTACCACTACCCAGGACAGCAAGCTCACCTCAAAAGCCAGCAGCCACGCAGGGGAGAGCCCCAGTGGGAGCAAAGCAGGAATGGAAGACAAAAACTACATCCAAGGGTTGCTGGAGGCAATGACTCAAGAAATAAAGCGAGAAATGGATCAGAAATTGAAAGAGCACAAGGATGAACTATCAAAAGATATACAGGACATCAAACAAAAATTGGATGCAAAAATAGAAGCTGCACAAACCTCAGTAAGAAGTGAGATAAACGCCAAATTAGAGGTAATGCATACTGATATCACCTCATTGAGAGGTGAGATCAGTACTCTGAGAACCAACATTGAATCCATAAAGGGATCCATTTCCACCATGCAAACCACAATAGAAGCCACGGTCAACAGAGTGAATGAAATGGAAGGTAGAGTGTCAGATACAGAAGACAGAATACACCAACTGGACCAAAAAGTGACAGATATGGAAAAATCACTCAAATTAAACCAAAGGGAAATTCAAGAGCAAGCAGATAATGCTAAAAAATTTAACCTTCGCATAATCGGAGTGGACGAAGGTGAGGAATTCCAGAGCAAGGGAATGCAACACCTATTTAACAAGATAGTCAATGAAAATTTTCCCCACCTCAAAAACGACCATCTTAACTACATCACAAAAGCTTATCGAACACCCAACAAGCAAGATCCCAGGAGAAACACTTCTAGGCACATAATAGTAACAATGATGGATCTGAATAATAAGGAAACAATCCTGCATGCAGCAAAAATGAAGAAGGAGCTATACTACAACGGGAAAAAAATTAGAATCACTGCAGATCTCTCCACACAAACAATGAATGCAAGAAAAGCCTGGGAAAGCACCATACGAGCCCTGAGAGCCAATAACTGCCAACCCAGACTGATATACCCGGCAAAGCTAGCATTCACATTCGATGGAGAACTGAAAACTTTTAATAGCAAAGAAAAACTAAATGAATACATAAACATTAAGCCAGCATTACAAAGAATTCTAAGAGGGGGGACACAACCTGAAGAAAGCAACCAGGAACTGGAACCTGCCCCAAACAGGCATTACTCAAAGTCTAACTGAGCAAGCACAGGAGGAAAGGAAAGAAGAAAAACTTAGGAAAACGGAATGGCAGGGACAACAATGCATCTCTCTATACTTTCTCTTAATATAAATGGGCTGAATTCGCCAATTAAAAGAAAACGAACTGAGGACTGGATCAGAAAACAAGACCCATCCATCTGTTGCCTTCAGGAGACCCACCTCTCAGCCAAACATACAAACAAACTCAGAGTGAAGGGGTGGAAAAGGATCTACCAATCAAATTCCCCCAATAAGAAAGCAGGTGTAGCTATCCTGATATCTGACAAAATAAACTTTTCATTAAAATCAGTACAGAAAGACAAGGACGGACACTACATATTAATAAAGGGAACAATCCAAGAGGAGGATATAACCATCATCAACTTATATGCCCCAAATATCGGTGCACCCAGATATGTTAAACAAATGCTCTCAAACTTACAGAATAAAATAGATCCCAATACGATAATACTAGGAGACTTTAACACGCCACTCTCACCAAAGGACAGGTCTACCAACCAGAGGATTGGTAAAGAAGCTACCGAATTAAGTGAGGCCATACTTCAAGCGGAATTAACTGACATCTACCGAGTATTTCACCCTAAAACAACACAGTACACATTCTTCTCAGCAGCTCATGGAACTTTCTCCAAAATAGACCATATCATAGTTCATTCAAGGAACTTAAGCAAATACAAAGGGATCGACATAATCCCCTGTATCCTATCTGACCACAGTGGAATCAAGCTAGCTCTCAATAACAAAGCATACCGCAGAAATTTCTCTAATACATGGAAATTGAACAGCACACTCCTTAACAAGGCCTGGGTAACAGAAGAGATCAGAGAAGAAATAAAGCATTTCCTAGAACTCAATGAAAATGAAAACACCTCACAAAGAAACTTGTGGGACACAGCAAAAGCAGTCCTGAGGGGCAAATTTATTGCCCTCAGTGCCCACATCAAGAGAATGGAGACAGACCAAGTAAATAATCTCATGTTGCAACTAAAACAGCTAGAAAAACAAGAAAAAATGGGACCCAAAGCTACTAGACGAAGCCAGATAACCAAATTGAGAGCAGAGATTAACCAATTAGAAAATCAGAAAACCATAACCAAAATAAACCAAACAAAAAGCTGGTTCTTTGAAAAAATAAACAAAATTGATGGCCCGTTGGCAAGATTAATTAAAAAAAGAAGAGAGGAAACCCATATTAATAGGATTAGGGATGCCACGGGAAACATCACAACACGCACCCAAGATATCCAAACAATTCTAACAGACTACTTTCAAAAGCTATACTCTCTAAAGGAAGAAAATCTGGCGGAAATGGATGCATTTTTAGAGAAATACAAGTTACCCAAACTGAGCAAAGAAGAAGTTAACCAAGTAAATAAGCCAATATCCTATAATGAGATACAGGAAGCTATCAAAAGTCTTCCAACAAAAAAAAGCCCAGGACCAGATGGATTCACAGCAGAATTCTATAAGACCTTTAAAGAAGAACTAATACCCATACTCCTCAAGCTCTTCAGAGAAACAGAGAAGGAGGGAGCTATCCCAAACTCATTCTACGAAGCCAATATCACACTCATCCCCAAACCAGGCAAAGACCCAACCAAAAAGGAGAATTACAGGCCAATCTCCTTGATGAACACAGATGCAAAGATCCTTAACAAGATTCTAGCTAACAGAATCCAGAAACACATAAAAAAAATAATACACTATGATCAGGTAGGCTTCATCCCAGAGACACAGGGATGGTTTAACATACGTAAGTCAATAAATGTAATCCAGCATATCAACAGAGCCAAGGTCAAGAATCACATGATTATCGCCACAGATGCAGAAAAGGCCTTTGATAAAATTCAACATTCATTCATGCTAAAAGCTCTGGAGAAAATAGGAATAGAAGGAACATTTCTAAAAACAATAAAAGCCATTTATGACAGACCAATAGCCAATATTATACTTAATGGGGAAAAGCTACAACCAATCCTCCTAAAAACAGGAACAAGGCAAGGATGTCCACTGTCTCCACTCCTCTTCAACATAGTCCTAGAACCCTTAGCCAGGGCAATAAGGCAAGAAAAAGACATTAAAGGGATCCGCATAGGGAAAGAAGAAGTGAAACTATCCCTTTTTGCAGACGACATGATACTATACCTCCACGATCCCAAAAACTCCATCCCCAAACTTTTAGAAATCATAAGTCACTTCGGCAAAATAGCAGGATACAAAATAAACCCACAAAAATCAGTTGCCTTCCTATACACTGATAACGCACAGGAAGAGAGGGAAATAAAGGGAGCAACCCCATTCACAATAACCTCCCAAAAAATAAAATATTTAGGAATTAACCTAACCAAAGATGTAAAAGAACTATTTAATGAGAACTATAAAAAGTTAAAGAAAGAAATTGCAGAAGACACTAGGAAATGGAAAGACCTCCCATGCTCCTGGATAGGCCGACTTAATATAGTAAAGATGGTGATACTTCCAAAATTAATATACAAATTCAATGCAATTCCTATTAAAATCCCAATGACGTACATCACTGAAATACAGAAAACAGTCCAAAAATTTATATGGAACAACAAAAGACCTAGAATAGCCAAAACAATTCTAGGGGATAAAGACAATATGGGAGGGCTATCCATGCCGAACTTCAAACTCTACTACAGAGCTATAATCACAAAGACAGCATGGTACTGGCACAAAAACAGACCCGAAGACCAATGGAACAGAATAGAAGATCCAGATATAAATCCACAGGCCTACAGCCAGCTGATATTCGACAAAGGAGCCAAAGACATACAATGGAAGAAACACAGCCTCTTCAACCGCTGGTGCTGGGAAAACTGGGCAGCCACATGCAGAAAACTAAAAGTGGACCCCAGCCTATCACCATGCACCAACATCAACTCAAAATGGATTAAAGACCTTAACATTAAACCTGAATCTCTGAAACTACTGCAGGACAGAGTAGGAGAGACACTTGAACTAATAGGCACAGGAAGGAACTTCCTGAACAGAGTCCCAGGGTCACAACAAGTTGGAGAGAGACTCGACAAATGGGACTACCTTAAAATAAAAAGCTTCTGCACAGCTAAATCTATCGCAACTAAGCTAGAAAGACAACCAACTAATTGGGAAAAAATATTTACCAGCAATATATCAGACAAGGGGTTAACATCCTGTATATACAGGGAACTCAAGAAACTAATCCCTCCCAAACCTAACAAACCAATTACTAAATGGGCAAGGGAACTAAAGAGGGACTTCTCAAATGAAGAAATAAAAATGGCAAAGAAACACATGAGGAAATGTTCATCATCCCTGGTGGTGAAGGAAATGCAAATAAAGACAACCCTGAGATACCACCTTACCCCAGTCAGAATGTCCCACATCCACAAATCAGCCAACGACAAATGCTGGAGGGGATGTGGAGAAAGAGGAACCCTATTACACTGCTGGTGGGAATGTACACTTATACAACCACTTTGGAAAGCAGTCTGGAGGGTCCTTAGAAAGCTAAAGATTGACCTCCCTTACGACCCAGTCATACCACTTCTAGGCATCTACCCTGAACAACAGGAACCAATATACAAGGACACGTGCACCTCCATGTTTATTGCAGCACTGTTCGCAATAGCTAGGATATGGAAACAACCTAGGTGCCCCACCACAGATGAATGGATCCAAAAATTGTGGTATCTATACACAATGGAATATTATGCAGCCATTAGAAATGACAAAATAATGGCATTTGCAGGGAAATGGATGGAGCTAGAAGGAATCATGTTGAGCGAGGTAAGCCAAGAACGAAGAGACAAACGGTACATGGTCTCCCTCATAAGTGGATGCTAAATCCAAAAGGTTAGGTGATACGACAAAACTAACAGGACTTAAGAAACAAAGAACTCCCGCTCATCTGGTTGAACCACTACTAAATATCCTCATGCTGCTGATCACAAATATGGTACATAACATGTGAACACTGTTATATATTACAGACTGTGGTAGACAATTTGCTCCAGGGAAGTTAGAATGAACTTGTGACTTTGAAATTATGTAATCATTTAATCACAATCAAAAAAAAAAAAAAAAAAAAAAAAGAACCTCGGGGAAGGGAGGGAGGGAGGGGATGGTAGGGGGAAAACAATGGAGGGGGTAACAATGTTCAAGAGGAAGTGTACTCATAACCTCACTCATGTAACTGTAACCCTCTGTATAGTAGCTTTACAATAAAAAAAAAAAAAAAAAAAAAAAAAAACGATGGAGAATGCATAGACAACCCTGTCAACATGGGAGCAGGTTGTCATCCATGTCAGCACAGTTATACCTGTCACTATACTTATTAAAATACACACTACCTCCATGAATTAGAGGCAAAATAAGGAGAATAATTGCACTGAACACAAGATGCTGTCCACACATGTATGTCAATATAGATCCTATGTTTAAATTATGAATTTATGACTATAGTGGACCACCCTGGGCATCAATGTCGGATTCTGGGAATGGCCACACTCCTTAGTTGCTCACAGGCTCATATGATCACCTTGACTGATTGGCCAACTGGTTTTGCTCTGCCCTGAGGTCAGATCCCAGCACTACCAACAAGTGGATCATGGAGTAAGAAGTAGAGTTTGAAACTTTTTTTCCTTTTCTCTGAGAATCCGGGGGGTCAGGCATGATGGAGAACATTTCTACAAATCTAGATGTTCTGTGATAGGTTGTCATCAATGTAATAAACAGAATGGGTTTCATCATAGTAAAATCATTGGTAAATAAATGAATAAAACAAAAGATACAAGGAACAACCACACCAAACATGTATGGACTGAACATCTATAGGTAAGTATAAATCCTATGTTTACAATATATATACATAATATGTATTCCAGGGCTACGTCTTGAATTCAGGACTAGTGAACGGGCCTGATTTTTTTATCTTCATCTAAGGTGATCTTCTGTTTTATCCACATTGCTGCAGATTTACCCAGATACTGAGTTCAAATCCAAAGACTGTATGAATAAACTGTGAATTGTAAGCCAGGGAGCTAATTTTTTTCTCAGCGTGGGGCTTGAACTCAAGTCTTGGCAAGTCTGCCTCAGCTTCGATCACGCTAGGATGGGGTGCAGCCACTTGACACACAGGTGCTTCTGTGATCCTAGACCCCAAGTGTTGCAGGGAAAACAATGCACAGAAAAAAATGTGGCCTTTTATGTTTTATTCCTTTGCACAGTGACCCTTCTGGGTCTGAATGACACTGTTGCAAAGGGTACTTCACCTTGCATTGCTGATGGCTGGCAGACTATCAGGGAAGCCATAGGCCCACATGGCAACATAGGCCCTCATTTCGAATCCCCGTCCTGACACCAACCAATGGCAGGGGGTACTAATAAACTGGTTCCCATCCAAAGGAATAACACTGGAATTTTTTCAATGTCACAGTTGAATGAGTTGTTTGTGAATAATGATACTATAAAATTAAACAGCAGCATTTCAGAAGGCTGGTTGATTTTATTTAATATTTATGAATCATTAAAAGAATATTATTACTTATGGGAACACAATAATTTCAGGACACTGAGTGCATTCATTAATATTTTCAGGATGAAAACAATAACATTAATTACATGGACACATAAGAAATACCCAGGAACTGGTAGGAATGTAGTCTATATAACTGAATAATGTATAGACATCTGTGGCACTCTATAAAGATATATATTTATTGGCATATTGTCATCTGCATGTCAATCTGTTCTTATTTCGTTCACTCCTGGGGCTCATTCTCAGGTCCTGGGAACAACCTGTCAGCTCAATTTGCCCGAGGATGGCATGTTTACATTCAACCATTCATGAATTTGGCCTTGTAGGCCATGAGTTCAGCTGCCAGTGCTGCCAAACAATGAATCGTGGAGTAAGAAGCTGATGGTGACACATGTTTTCCTTTACTGTGAATCTTCTGGGTGTCAGGTATGAAGTAGAATACATATGTAGACCTATAGCCTATGTAATCAATGTTCTATGTGCTATAATAGTCAATAAAATAAATGGTCCATACATGAATACAACAAAAATAAAATAACTACACTGAACACACTATGGAGTCAACATATGTATATAAATATAAAACATATATGTAAATTGTACATGAATAGGGTGTTTTCTAGTGCTGGGGATCGATTTCAGGCCTAAGGAACATACATGAATTTCTTGATTTCAAGGAGGCAAGCTTCCCCTTCCCACACAGTGCAACAGAGTTACCCAGACTATTAGTTCCAATCCCAGTCCTGGTAGAAAAAATGTCATCTTTATAGTATGTGAGGCCCAATTCTTAGGTACTTCATTATGCCTCCATTTAATGAATGTGATTGTTTAAATGTTTAATAAAATATTAACTAAAATTGATCAGTGTCGTGTAATATAATTGTGTATAATTTTATCCTAGAATCTTTCAAGAACTGTTCATTCAATCATGACTTACATCACATTCCATTGTTAGTCATATGGATAGGAACAAGTTTCTTAGGATCTCCTACCATTTGGACGTGGCGGGACCAGGATTCAAATTGTGGGCTCCAGCTCCCACCACTTCAACCCGAGGATAGGGAACTAACAAGTCTGTCCAAGAACATCAACAAGAGCAGTGATTAGGCAGGCACCAGTGGCTCTCAGCACTCCTCCTTGTTACTTACAAGGCTGTGGTAGGAGTATCATGGTCAAAGTCACCCTAAGCAGGAAAATCCTTGAGACCCCTGTCCAACTTCATTGCCAACAAAGCCAGAAGCCTTGTAGCTCTAGTGTAGAGGACCAGCCTTGAACAAAAGCAGCTTATGGATTGTGCCCAGATCCTGAGTCCAAGGTCTGGGACTGGCAACAAACAGAAACGCACAACAATCTGTGTAGACATCCAGCTAAAGCAGGTCACCCTCTTGTCTCCAACTGAATAGGACAGAATACCCTGGGAAAAGAGCTTTGAGAAAAGCTGTCATCTTGACTCCCCCATTCTGCTTGCTTCACAGGATTCTGGCCACACCCCCACTCTTTCATGCTTCTTTCTGACCAATGGGATACAAGAATGGTGGTCACACCCACATTCCATGCTGCCTGGTAGCACTGGGATTCCCTGTTAGTTTACACCACTACCAGCAGTTGAGGAAGGTAGAAGTGGCTGAGTGGTGAGGAAGAGACTCGAGGTGACTTTGAAGTATAGTAGAAAATTGATGGTCCCACTCTAACCCGGTCCTTTACACGGTGCCAGGTTTCAAACCTCAGGCAATGGTGTGCTGCCAGCCTGCCTAAATCCCCGACCTGGTCCCTGCCCCGAGTCTTCTGCTCTGGGCCCATGTGTCCGCAATGCTGCCTCCATTGCTGCTGCCCCATTTGGAGCAGCTGCCAACAGCTTCTCCTAGCATCACAGGTGAGTGGGCGTCCCAACACCAACCTACCCTGGGTCAAACACCCCTCTGGGAGCACCATGACCCCCCTATTGTTTCCTCTCCCTGGCTCTGATGAGCCACCTTTCTGTCTTGATCATTTTTGAGATAGAAACTAAATATATGCTCAGGCTGGACTGGATGGCGGTTCTCCTCTGACAGGTATGCTCCACCAAGCCTGGTCCGCTGTAGTTGGGATGGTAGACATGTGGTGTCATGCTCAGTCATCGGTTTAGATGGATTATTCCAAACTCAGTCCACAGCAGTGGATTCTTGACCACACGTGCAGCTCTTGGGAGGGCCTCAACCATTGGACCTCAGTCTCCTCACAGGAGAGTTGTGAGGTAACAAGGGATTTATACAGAGAGATCTCTGGAGAATGGCTAGGCAGAGAGGGAGAGACCTTCAGATAAGGTTTTGGCAATTCTGTGAGCATATGACAGGAAGATACCAGAAAGGGCTCAGGTGGGGCCTGTTATTAATCATTGAACAGGTGTGGGATTATGAATCGAAACATGGCTCTCTTTCATTATTACACTATCCCCATGAGGAAGGAGATCCTTCACTTTGTTCAGTTTTGCAGCTGGGGAAACAGAGGCACAGAGAAGCCAGGTGACCTACTTATGACCTCAAGTTCACAGGAAGCTCGGCCTGACTTCTCTACCATGCTCCCTAGGACAATGGATGCTATTCAGTCCACTTCTTGTGGTGGGAAGTTCACTTCTTTTCAGTCATGGGTCTTGAACTCTAAGATTGGACACTGTTCCCGAGCTCCTCATCTCAAAGTTAGCGCTCTATCACTTGAGCCCACAGTGCCACTTCCAATGTTCTGGTGGTTCTTTGGAGATAAGATTCTCACAGTTGTTCCTGCCTGGGCTGTCTATGAACCATGATCCTCATATCTCAGCCTCCTGTGTAGTTAGGATTAGAGTTTTATGCCACTGGCACCCGATTTAAGTGTAATTTTTATTTTCTTTCTGTCTCTCTCTGTCTCTCTGTCTCTCTCTCTCTCTCTCACTCTCGCTCTCAGGAACTGGCAGAATGGTTGCTATAGGAGGTGGACCAACGTCCCCAGGTGGCTGGAACACAAGATGGCCCACTGATTCTTGAGGTGAGCTGTGGGTCAGGAGCTGTCTCATTCAGCGTATTGATACATCTCCATGAGGTAAGCCCTCTATGCCCTTGAAAGACTGTGAGCGTTATTCATTGTCCATCTAGCTTTACTGGATTTACTATATTGTTTTCTTTTCTACATCATTTTCTAGCACCTGGCCAATATTATGGTACATAGTTACTGGATGAAAATGTAATGTCAACTTAAGAAAGTTATTTAGGGATCTGGGAATGTGGCTTCATGATATGGTGATTGCCTAGCATGCATGAAACCCTGAGTTCAATTCCTCAGTACCACATAAACAGAAAAACACTGGAAGTGGTGCTGTGCCTGAAGTGGTACAGTGATAGCCTTGAGCTAAAAAGCAAAAAAAAAAAAAAAAAAACCCAAACCAAAACAAAACCAAAAAACATTTAGTTAGTAAATGCAAAATAAAGAATCCATACTTGGAATATATAATTGCTCCTGTCATACTGACACCTGACAATAGTCCCTAATTCATGTACTTTACTTATATTAGGATATTATGTTGAAAAAAGTTTTGTTCATTAGGTGACAGCAATTAATGGCTTGAATGTGCTCAGATATCAGGTGAAGATTAATTCTGGAAATTCAAAGCTTCCAGGTTTTTGAATGGTCACTGCTAATCACAATGAGAAGGGTAGTCTGAGATTTGGAAGTCTTTTTGGTTAGTCATGGCACCAAAACGGCAGAGGCAAAGTAACAGTTGTGACAGAAGAAAAGGAATAACTCCAGAGTTAAGTAATAAATGATAGTAACTAAGGTATTCCAGAAACTGTTTTAGAGAACTCTTTTTGGTTATTGAACAAATAGTTATCAACGAGTCTTATTCCTCATTACCTTTAGCATTCTAAATCTCTTAGGCTACTTGTTAATCTCTGTGTAATAAATGTATCTCCTTCTGTGCTGTTTATTCTTACCTTATCTTCTTTGCTTTCTGAAAATCTCAGCCTTTCTATAGTTCTCTATGAACATTTCCTGATACTAAATACACCTACACAGATGCCAGAGAATGCTAATTTAAGGGTCCCATAGCTCATGAATCATTAATGAAACAACATGGAAAAGGAGGACATATTTATTGTTACCACAAATTTTCTGAAAAGCTGCAATGCCATCATTTGATTCAAATTTCTATTATTTGTCTACATAGTGTCATATCAGTGCACATAAATGCAAATAAGACCTTGGTGCTGGTGGTTCACGCCTGTAATCCTAGCTATTCAGGACACCAGATGATTGTGGTTCAAAGCCAGCCTCGTCAGGAATGTCCATGAGACCTTTATCTTCAATTAACCACCAGAAAGCCTGAAGTGGTGCTGTAGCTTAAGCCGTAGAGTGCTCAACTTGAGCTGAAGAGCTGAGGGAGTGTGCCCAGGATCAGAGTTCAAGCCCCAAAAACAACAAAAAGTGCAATTATAGCCTTAAGTTTCCCCAAAAGTTAGGACAAGATCAATAATCTTGCCGAGCAGAAAAAATAATATCAAATGATTCAGTGTACCTATTTTGCTGAGTTATTTAAGTTATGGCTTCTTTGCTAGGCATAGTCTCTTCCTTTAAAAATTGTCAAATATTAGCTTTACAATAAACTTCATCTAATATTTCTTGTTTCAAAAGAGAAGTCTATACAGTTGATGTCACTTAGCTTTCTTACTATCTTAATACAAAGCCAAACCAGGCAGGAGAGTCTGTCAAACTCTTATCACAAATTGAACACCAAAAAACCAGAAGTGGAGTTTTGGCTCAAGCAGTAGAGTACTAGCTTTGGGGGCAGGTGGACACAAAAGACAGCTGTTCAAGAACAGAATCCAGCCTCTGGGTTCAAGCCCCAGAACCAACACAAACTAAACAAACAAGCAAATAAAAATCCCAGATATTTCTTTGGGACCTTCTTTAAAGAAGTACTGGTCAGAGAAGAGGCTCCTTTTGTTGATTATATTCAATGGATCCTGCTTTTTTGCAATCCGTTTTGCTCTGGAGAACTCAGGACCAGACCAAAGGAATTGATAACTGACTCCTGTATCAAGAGAATCATCTCAGGGGTGAAATATCCATCCATAAGACACTTTGAAACCTCCATGTCTTTGTTCCTTTACAGGAGAACACTTTTAAAACAACGTTATTTCCTTTTGTTCTATGCTGGCCTTCAAATGGTACATTATTTCTTTTTGTAACACTCTGATCTAGAAGTTTACAGAAAAACTTTATATGAGTAAAGAACACACTCGAAAAAGCCAGGGACAGAGGTTCCTTCAAGCCTTGGGATACTTTTCTTGTACAGCAAAAAGGAAAGCACAAGGTAACTTGAACTTTGTTATTCCTCTATATCCATTCCTCTCCTGGGGTCAGTTTCCACATCCAGTAACAGATACTTCCAGTAACAATCGATGGTGCTGCTTGAGGTATAATGAATATTTTCTGGCTTCACTGAAATAACACTAGAACACCTATGGACCTGAGGTAACACGTGTTTCAGAGACAACTTGGTAAAGAGAAAATATGAAATTTATATTGCTTATTAATACATTATACATGAGTACATTGAGTTCAAACTTTGTAAGTTCTCTGTAAATTAAGGCGAATTTTAAATGGGAAGAAGGTTCTCAGAACATTCTTTTTGTGAGTGTACGTGCAGTTCATTATTTCCCAAGTGTACATGAGCTATCAGTAAGGGAAACAATAGCAATAATAAGAGAAAGAGAAGTTCTGTGTTTAAGTATAAAGGTTTAATACAATATAGAAGACTACAAATAAGGCAACATTGAAACAATAAAGCCAAGTCCATTATGTAGATTTATGGGAGTGATAAACAGAAAGGACCACTCCTACGTGGAACATGAAGTATGAGGCCAATCTCATTCTAAATCATGCTTGCTAATCATTCAACTTTGTAGAAAGAAGAATGGAAGAATAATTCTTTTTCCAATGAAAGTCAGATATAAGAGCAAGGATTTAACTGGAAAAAAATGTCCATCTTGTGAGAGGAGCGATTATGCTAGCAATGAACTGGTGGCTAAGATCACATTTTTTTTTCTTTACACACACACACACACACACACACACACACACACACACGCACATATTTGTTGACTCAGGATATGTAATATGTGTGTTCATCTATCTTTATAAAATTTCTTGAGTTAGGGGGTGGGAAGGTGGCTCAGTGGTAGATCGCTTGCCTCGAATGCATGTGGCCCTGGGTTTGATTCCTCAGCACCATTTAAGCAAAAAAGAAAAAAGCTGAAATTGGTGCTGTGACTCACGTGGTAGAGTGCTAGCCTTGAGCTGAAGATCTGTGGGAAAGAGCCCAGGCCAAGAGTTCAGGCCCCATGACCGGACACCCCACCAAAACAAAAAAAAGTATTCTTGAGTTAAAAATCTGGGCTACAGCTTAGACATTACCCTCACAAAAATGTTTGTAGTTCAAAAGTTGATATTCCTGGAGAAATAAAACCTAAGAATGTAAAGGAGTCTGGGAAGTTAAGTTTGCATCCAGCCTGGGCAGAACACTCTTTGCAACAGTATATAAAATTAAGCAGTCAAAAGCTGGATTGGAAGAATGGCTCAGGTCATGGAATACCAGTCATGAGCAAGATTGCTGAATAAGAGCTTGAGGCTTTTGCATACATACATACATACATACACATACACACAAAGGCACTTATATGTGCACACACAAATACACAAATGAAACAACTCTCAGAATGTGTAGAAAAGTTAGAATATATATTCTGAAGAAGACTAGAATCAAGTGATAATTTTTAATATTAAAAAGTCCTCAAATGAACTTCCTTCAAATAAGTTTGAGTATATTACCTAGGTAGGGACCAAAGATAGTAAGTGAGTCATTTAATCGTTATTACAGGGATCGCATCCATGGAGGAATGAATCAGAGACCCCGCAGGTGCATCTGAAAATATTCATATCCTTTGTCAAATGTTAGAACATCTTTGAAAATAGTAGATAAACAGTCTGAACAGTCACTCTGGTGTATAATATCCCTGGAGAAGTTCAGAATTGGTAGTTTGTATCTAGATTAAATAAACCAAGAAACTATGGCAGGACAATGTGATACAAGCCTAGAATTCTAGCACTGAGATTAAGACAGGAGATTAGAGAGTGGAATCACATAGTGATACCTTCCCTGGACCAGGTAGTATACTTTTGTCTTAATAAAACAAAACAAACAAGAAGGGAATACATAGTTGGAAGTTTGGGCTAATTTTGTCATTATGTTTTGAGAAGTCAAATTTCCTGTTGAAATGCAATTCATACTTAATCCTCACTTGTGTTTTAAATTCTCTCTTAATTACAGAACATTCCTTGATGCAAAATCACACATGATTCCCATCCAAAATTTGAAAAAGTATGTTATCATTATAATGTTATATCCCAAAGAAATGATGAAGGATTACAAAACTTAAGCCTGGAAAAATTGCAAAGTACCTCTAATGTAGGATTTTTTTGCGGGGAGGAGGGCCCGGTCTTGGGGCCTGAACTCTGGGCCTGAGCGCTGTCCCTCAGCTCTTCAGCACAAGGCTAGCATTCTACCACTTGAGTCACAGCTCCACTTCCGGCTTTTTTCTTTTTGCTTATGTGGTGTTGGGGAATTAAACCCAGGCCTCAGGCATGCAAGGCAAGCACTCTACCACTGAGCCACCATCCCAGACCTAATGTACGATTTTGAAGATCTTGCTAAATTAGAATTTAGATTTAAAATAAATTCTTTGATTTTTTTGTAATTTTATATTTTATAGGAATCTACAAAATTCTTTTTAAGTAGAGTATTTAATTGACAAATTCACAAATGATTTTGCATTCTATTTGCCTAGAATATTCTTTCAAGAGAGTTATAATTAGAACTTAGTTAATAGATAATGCCAACAGTTCATGTATAAAATTATAATTTGAACGTTGAAGACAGAGTTGCCAACTAATTGATGATATTGATTTATAAATTTAGAATAAGAGCAATTTTCAGATTCTTTGGTATAACATGGTATGAAGAGAATAATCGTGTGACATCTTTCTTCTACCTGTATGTAACACAGGAAGCTATTTCCTTAATTATTTGCTACTGTATACACTGAGACATATGTTAGGTTTGGGGTTTGTTTTTATTTTTGTTTTTGTTTTATTGGTTTGTCCTAGGGCTTGAACTCTGGGCCTGGACACTGTCTCTGAGCCTGTCTATGCTCAAGCTCGTGCCCTACAACTTCAACCTCAGTGCCACTTGCGTCTGGCTTTTGCTGAGAAGTTTATTGGAGATAAGAATCTAGGGAAAGTTTCTGCTTGGGTGGGCTTTGAACTGTAATCTTCCGAACTTAGCATCCAGAATTTATATGATAGTTAAAAAAGTATAAATATAAATAGTATTTGCAAGTGTTCCGATCCCAAGAATACCAGTGGGGGGAAAATGATGCAACCCAGTTTGTTGTGGTGTTTTTTCCAGAACATGTATGGCATCCCATTTGCAGAGTTGTATTTTTTCACAATAGAGATAAGCTATTCATGATGGGAATTAAGGGAAGCTTGAGGTGTACCCTAAAATTTTGAAACTGTTGGGCTAGGATGACTCTATATCATAAATATTGGTATTGATGTTCATAAAACTAATAGCTTATTGTGATAAACAATTGCTTACTCTTGAAGAATTAATTATTACCAATGCTAATTAGTTTTATCCTCTACCAGAAAGTGGTTATTTTTCTGTTGACTCTCAATCTGTAAAACCCCGTTGGAAAATGCATCAATTGCAGAATTTCATAACATGCAAGCTGGTACTGTTTTGAATCTCTCAGGTATGGAATTTTCTGAATTTGAAAATGAGTAGTTACTAGTCATTGGAATGTTGAAGAACACATATATTCTGTCTTCTTAACAACTTATTTACTTTTAAAAGTTATAGGTTTCCATAGAATTAAACTGTTTTCGCTTTTAGTGTGAGAAAGTACTATATTTATTCTTTTTTCAAAATATTGGTAAAAATATTGTAAAAATATTGTCTATTCGGATAGCATTCAAGTTGATGGTACTCTGATAAAAAGGGGGTAATTAATTCAAATTAGACGACAAACAGTATTGATTTTTTTTTTAATTTAATTTTATTTTATTTGAGAACATACTGTACAGAGGGGTTACAATTACATGGGCAGGATAATGCATACATTTCTTACCAAGCATTGCAGCCTCCTCCTTTGTTTACCCTTCACCTCCCTTCAGCCTCCCCCCTCCCTCCCACCCAATCATACCCCTCTCCCCCCCCCCCCGACATTGTAAAGCTGGTTTTGACATGACATTTTGTACTTCTCATTGTTGCAACAGGTCCACCTGAATCCTTAAACGACTTGTTTGTCCCCATCTCCTCCACATGTTATACTGACATCAAATATAGTGAAAGCGGGGTTACACTGTGGGGGAGGGACATACAAAGCAACAAAGAGATAATATTATAAATGCGTTAGAAACACATGCATGAAAGAAACAAAAACATTAAAATGCCCCTCAGTAGATGAATGGATCAAGAAGATGTGGTATATATACACAATGGAATTCTATGCCTCCATCAGAAAGAATGACATTGCCCCATTTGTTAGGAAATGGAAAGGCTTGGAAAAAATTATATTAAGTGAAGTAAGCCAGGCCCAAAGAAACATAGGTCCCATGGTTTCCCTTATTTGCAATATCTAGTATAGGTATGAGTCAAGCGGAAAAAGTCAAACAGTATTGATTTTTAAAAAGTTACTCCAAAAAGAATATTTACTATACCAATACAGTTTAACTTTATTTCATGCAGCTTATTTATTAAATTTCATTTTATTGTCAAAGTGATGTACCGTGGGGTTACAGTAATTTTAAGGTAGTGAATACATAACTTTTCAAACTTGTTACCACATCCCTCATTTCTTCACAGTATTCCTTTACCCCAATACCCTTCACAACTTGTAATATACATTTCCAACATATTGTCTTGTGAGTATTGCTATTGCATTGCATTGGTTTGCCTTTTAACTTTGTCACACCATTTTGTTGTTCCTCTTCCCTTCCCTAATTAAGGTAAATATATACACAATACACAGGCTACCAAAATCAAATACAGTAGGGAATAAAGTATAGGGGAAAAAACAAAAAGAAAATAGAAATCACATAGTACATTAAAAACAACAACCGCAAACAATAATCTCTGCTTCCATGTCTTGAAGGTCATTTTGCTCAGAATCAGCTTATAGGGTTATATATATGCATAACAAAGCCTCAAGAAAATAATAGTTTCATGGACACTATATCATGAAAACATGTTAACTGTTATTGATGGTAACGGTGGTGTTAGGATTGGTGAATTTGCGGTTCTAATAAAGGAATTTCAAAAGAGTTTTAAAATTATGAGAGGTAAATTTTAATTTGTTCAAATTTTTTTAACAACTTAGCCTATTATGAAAATTTAAAATTGCTTGGGAGAATAGGCTTTCATGCAAAGTAATCCATGGAGACTTAGCTGAGAGGGAGCAATGTGGATGAAGATCGCTCATTTTCACACTAAAAAAACAAACCTCAGAAACCTTGCTATCAATCCTGTAGGTTCGCTTGAGAATTATCCTTACCCAGGAAATCTACTCTTACTGTGTGAAACAATGTTGTAGTGGAATTTAAATTCAAAGTTCTTTAAAAATAGACATCAAAATTTGTGAATTGACTTTAATTACCAAACAGTAATTCTCTGAAAAAGATAATTGGGTCAAAATATTTAAGGAGAAAGTGCCCTCAACAATGAAAGAAGGTATTTGGCTTACACTTTCCTGTTTCTAATATCTTCTACAATGACTTTGCACGTGAAGCACTGAACCACAGAAAAAATCTGATTGGTTACTTGAAACCGATGATTTCACATTTCTTAGTAGCTCCTTATTAACATGAGAAAGTGAAGACTTCTCTTATTACATAAGCCAAAAAGTTTTGGAATCAGTAAAGAATTGAGCAAATTGAAAAGGCAAGAAAACGGATTCTTAGAAGCCCAAGGTAAGCATTTTGGTTTCAGCAGTGGAGGGAGGCCAAACTTTTGATATAGATTGGTGTAATATTTTTGCTAACTAAAGTGATTTTACAGAGCCTATTTACCTCACTACAATTTAGAACGGATTGGATGAAGATATGAAAATAAATTCCACATCCAAATAAAAGAGTTTTAAAAGAGAAACCATGAAGATTTAGAAGTGGGGAAGGCCTTATAATCCTTCACCTTCACTAGACTTGAAGCCAAGAATCTCTGATTTGTTGGAAATCAGGCAAGATCTAAGAGGAGGACAGAGAAATAGCACATAGGAGCATTGTCCTTTTGTAACAGACACTTCATCCAAGGTATGGGTGATTATACTCTATTCTTTTCCATACATCCTGCTGAGCAAATGCAAGTCCAAGAGAAAAATAATCTATTGAAATAATTTTGGAAAGAATAGCTTCACTGATCCTGATATTGTATCTAAGGAGAGTCTTAAGAGAGAAGACAAAATGGAGTATTCTTCGGTTTCCTCTAAGCATCTTGTTTGCAAAATATGTCTTTGAGGTTAGAAGTGATTGAACCAAAAATTGATGGAGTACTGATTTTTGAGGGCACTTTAGACATAAGAAGACTTTCAAGGTAAAAGAAAAAAGTATATCTAAATATTTGTGATCACAGCTTCTTGGAGTAGTATTTTGGAGACAAAGTTTTACATTAGAGATTGTCCTCATTAACATTGATGCTGGGTTTCCGTGACACCAAAATGCTAGTGAGAAGTTTAATGGACTCACTTGGATAAGTAAACAGCATGATAGAAAAAAATGGAATATAATATTTACTGAATTATTTTGAACAATTACTTTGCCAGAACAAAGAAGGAAATATATAATGCAAATCACTTGACATAAACTTATGAATGAAAGTAGTCAATAGAAATGAGAGAAAACAGAGAGGACTGTTTCCTCTCCGGTGGAGTAATGGGTTCTTGATCTTGTTTCTTCCATTCTATCTTTACAAGCTATCAAGTGTGGCTCAGGATTGGAGTATCCAGTTCAGACCAAGAGAACATGCAGAAGAAAATATTTGCAGCAGATATAGTTGATTTATAACCTAAAACAATCTATTTAAATCTGTTAAAAATTTTCCTCTACCCCAAACTGCTCACTTTAAACAACTTTGTATGCTTTTCACAAGATTGTCCTTCATTAAATATTTAAAATTTTGAGAAGTCATCATCATACTCTATAGAGATTGCTGTTTGGTTGTGCTTTTTGTGTGTTTTTGGTTTTTGTTGTATGTTTTCACTGAATTACAAAAGGTTGTGCTAGTGTGTTTTAATTAAGTATGTGCATCTAATTGTCCAATGTTCCTGGATCAGAGTCACTCCTTCTATCCTTCTCAACGAACCCCTTCTACAAGATTTATTTCTGATTTACCACTTCCTTTCTCACATGTGTACATTGAGTATTCTAGCTGTATTTGCTAGTTGTTCAATTTCATTCATTCTATGTCATTACTATTATTCCTCTCTGGTTTCAACTTCCTGATAGTCATTCTGTTAAACTGTCTGCTAGTACTTTGAAAGGTTTATATACATTCCATGGAGTTTCAATTCTGCATATACTTGAACTGATGTCAGCTTATATTTCCATAATTCATTCATCTGAAGTGACAATTTGCAAGACTGGAGACATGGAGCACCTATTCCTCTTCATTTGGAAGATTAATCTGTAGTCAACAAGAAAGTTTAAAAATGGCTGAGAGGGCTGGGAAGGTGGCTCAGCGGTAGAGCGCTTGCCTTGCATGCTCAAGGCCCTGGGTTCGATTCCTCAGCACCAAATAAGCAAAAAGAAAAAAGAGACGGAAATAGAATTTAAGATCAGATGTCTCCATTGTTTTTAATTATATTTTTCTCATCTTAAATACTTGTACAAGGGAATTTCCATTCAACAAATCAGTTTTTTTTAAATATAATGGATCTTTATATAACTTTTCCAAACCCTTCCAAAGCTCATCGCAGTTTAATTTTTCTAGTTTCATACATCTACCTTGAATATTATACTTTCACTCTCTTCCTCCATAACTCTATTCCTTCCTTTTGACTTCCACTAACATCTTTCAAGTGATAGTGTCCTGGTATTCATTTTGTTGGAGTAAAGTTCAATTTTATAAGAAATTACACCTTTGAAATACTCCTCTGCAAATCACATGCTTTGGTTAATATTTTTGTGTAAACTTGTATAAATTTCTAGCTTCCAAATATGAGACAGAACATGGGTCCTGAATAATTTACATTTGGGTCAAATAAAATTCTGCTTCCAAAAGGAGAGTTGACTTTAGAGAAACATAATGAGTTGTATGTAAATAGGTGCTTAGCTGATTTTGTATATTTGTAAACTAATACAGGGAAATAGATTGCAGCACGGTTAAAAAAAGAACTTCTCATTGAAATACTCATTTGTGTGTGTGTGCGAGAGAGAGAGTGTGTGTTTGTACACATGCACGCGTACACACGCACACGCATGTGCTAGTGCTCATTCATTCATTCATCATTCCTGAGGCTTGATAGTGCCTGGGAACTCTCCCTAATCTTTTGCGACCAAGGATAGTGGTTCCATTTCTGTTTTTTTGGAGATAATCGCATTTATTTTCATGATTGGACTGGCTTTGAATAGTGGTCTTCATATTTCAGCCTCCAGAGTAGCTAGCTAAGCTTCTTCAGCCTCTAAGTATCTAGTTAAAATTGGGCCTGTCCTCTATGCTTCACTGCTCTTTTATTCTTGTCCTGAGGTGTTCACATGCTTAAGTTATATATATGTCTAGTTGCTTTAAAAAATACTCTTATTGCTTGGCACCAGGCGCTCCCATCTGAACTCTAAACTATTGAGGAAGCTTGAGAACAGAACCCAGGCCAAAATTTTAATGGACTTCCTTCTCAATCTATAGCTTGGTGCATTGGGTTATTTCTACCATCCTGCACTATCTACAGGTTAAGATTGGAAGGACTGCAGAATCCAGGCCAGCCAAGGTAGGAATCTAGACAAGTTGGTGTGCAACTCTTATGGGCTAAATGGGAAGGCTAAAAAGACAGATCAGGCGCATGTTTTGTGAAAAGGGAACCCCTATCCTAAAATTTACTACTGATATGACACCAGTCTAACAAAAACAGTACCCCAAGTTGAACACAATTTCCCACAACCAAAATATTTATGGACATTAACATCCAAAACTTAGTTCTAATATCAGCTTCATCTGGTTATCATATGATGTGACAATAGTTTCTTCACTAAAGTTTTTATATATTTTAAAAGACCTAGAAAATTCTTTCTCACTTATTCAGTGCAAACGAATGGCAAATTGCCTCATTTCTTACATATTTGACTACCACTATAAATTCATCTTATGATTATTATTAATAGTAACATATTCTGATTTATTACTTTACTTTGTAACACTTTTTAAACTTTTGGCTTCTTGCCTGAGGTTGAAGTATTTAAATAGTATCATCAAATTACATTACTTGGGTACTTTGGGTCAATTTCTAAAAAGGTTTTAACCAATGGCTTCTAGTAATTCTGTTGTTTTTTTGGGGGGAGGGTTCTGTCCTGGAACCTGAACTCTGGGCCTGGGTGCTGTTCCTTAAGGCTAGCTCAAGGCTAGCACTCTACCACTTGAGCCAGAGCGCCACTTCCGGCTTTTTTTTCTGTTTATGTGATGCTGAGGAATCTAACCCAGGGCCTTAAGCATGCAAGGCAAGTGCTCTAACACTGAGCCACATTCCTAGCTCTCTACGAAATCTTAATTGGTATATTAATTAGTTTATTTTTAATTTCAATATAATTTTATTGTAAAGGTAATGTATAGAGGGGATACAGTTACATAATTAAGGTAATGTGTACATTTATTATGGAAGGAACATTGTTATCTCTTCCATTGTTTTTTTTGCACACTCAAAAAAAAAAAATACTAAGGTATCTCCTGTCGCTATTGTCAAATGGGTACTTTTCTTTCTTTGTTCATGCATTTTTTATTATAAAATTGATATACAGAGTGTTTACAGTAACTTAAGTCAACTAAAGATTACACTTCATTTTATTTTCTGAATTTCAAAATTTGAACTTATTTTGTTTTGTTTCTTTAGGGTAATTCTTTTTTCAGACTTGTAGAATTAGTTAATTTAGTTTTGCATAATTTTAACACATGTAAATTATTCAGACATATATTTTGCTTTCAAAATAGTTAACATGTGAATATGTAAAAATTATTTTCTTAAATTTTATATGGTTGGTGAATTTAAATAAATTTATTTTCTTATTATTTCTAAAGATATTTGTCCAGGTAACAAATACTGCATTTTCAAGAAGCATATACTTTATTAAAAAAGGCTTTATATAGATTTTTTTTTTTTTGTCGGTCGTGGGGCTTGAACTCTGGGCCTGCAAAAGGCTTTATTACTTTGTCACTTTTTGGAAATATTTGTACTTGAATAAAAAAATATGTTTGAGCTAGGCATAGTGGTTTGTGGTTTCTATTTTCTAACTATGGTCGGAAGTGTAAATAGGGTTTGTAATTCGGGAGAGACTGAAAAACTATGATACTTTATCATAAAATTTCCAGAGTGAAATGATTAGAGATATAGCCATCCCTAGCAAGATATAGAGCACCTGGTTATCATATTCTAAATCTTGAGTTAAAAAACCAGAAACATCAATCTTTTGTCAAAATAAAAGGACACATATTTCAAAATGTTTATTATTTAAGACTTGTTTGCAAAGTTCTCATATCTTTTATTTATTAATTTTCAATTTACTTAATCTATAAGAATCCAAGTATCTTGTGAATATTTTATTTCTTCTAAACTTTTAAATTGTATGGGCAATATTATGATTCCATATATTAAAATAATTTTACTATTTGTGATAATTTTCTCTGTTTAATATGATAATAACAATGTGTGTATGCGGTGTGTGTGTGTTTATGTGGGTTTTTTGTGTGTGAGTTTTGTGTGTACTTTGTAATGCTTGGGAGATCACACAATTGCTTCGCATATGTTAGGCCAATGTTTTAGCACTGAGCTATAGTATCTAGTTGTATTTTAAATTATGACTTTTGTATTTTCATTCCTAGTATGTTTTTTCAAAATTATATATGATAGGATGGGGGAAGATGGTGGAGGAGAATCTGGAGACTAAGTAAGCTCTCGCATAGAAAGCAGTTTTAGAGTTCCAGTGAACAGTCCTAAACCAGAGAATTACACCAAGTGTGCCATCACAGGATAGAGAGTTAGGCCAGAGAAGGAAACCCAGGCAAGAAGACACTTCTGAGCTCTTGCCAGCAGCTGCCGCGGCAGTGGCAGCCGGCGGTGGGTGAGCCCAGGAGTCATACCTGAGCAACAGAGAGTCCAGGACGAAGGAGCCAGATGCAACAGGCAAGTGGATTCTACTCAACACCAGCAAGAACTGACAAGGAGCAGACATCTTCATCCTGCAGTTCACAGACCAGAGACAACCCAGGAACTAAGACTCGGCATGAGTAGTAGCCTGACGTCCTCACTCCTTCTCAGGGAGCAGAGGAGGGAAGGCCACCTCTCCCCACCACAGCACCGGTGACCTCCATCTTGGATACTGACAAAGCTCGGAGGAGCTGCTAGCTCCAACTCAGGCCTTGGAATAAAATGAGTCATTTAGCAGGTCACAAGAACTCAACGGTGGTGTGACCTGCCAGACTCAGCTCCACCCATGGAAAAGTCACCCAGCTCGGGCGCCAGCCCTAGGAGTGGGTTTCTTCACTGGGTAATCAGAGCCAGAGGCTGCCCCTCCCTCTAGCAGCCTCGACAATCAATTGAAATTCAGTAAACAGAAACACTGAGAATGGCTCCAGGCTGGTCTCTGTGAGGTTTTCACAAACTAGCCCCAGAAAAGCTACTGTTTGTTGAAAGGCCTCAACTCTACCCAGAACATAGCCTCATCACTGCATCCCCCTCTTTTGTGATACTCAAAACATATCTGCCTCCCAATGAACTAGCCTGGGAGGAGGATCACCAAATCCTGTGTAAAGCAGAGCATTTTTCTGCCTGTTTGAACAAACTGACTTAAGAAACCAACCAAGCCACAGGACCACAAGCAGACCAGAGACTCCAACAAGAGGCTGGTTACGGACACAAGGGAGATACAGGATTTTTCCCACTCCTCCCAAAAAAATCAAAGAAGTTTTTTTTTTTTCTTTCTTTTTTTTTTCTCTCTTCTTCGTCTTCATTTTTATTTTTTATTTTTGGTACCTTGTATAAAAAATTTTTTTTCTTTTCTAAAACTTTTTTTTAATCTTTAATCTTTGCCTTTTTTGAAAAAAAATTGTTTTCCAGAAACTTTTTTTCCCCTTATAAATTTTTTTCTTTCTTTTTTGGTCTTCTTTCTCTTTTTTTCTTTTTTAATTATCTTTTTGTTTTTTGTTTAGCTCTACTGAACTTCTCATCTTTTTCTTCTTCCTTTCTTATCCTTTTCACCTTCTCTTCTCTTTCGTTCTTCCTTATGTGACTTAATTCTTGTCCTGCACATCCTCAGATAAACCCGTAGTTGACTATTAGACCCTATCCCCTATTGTGTACACACTTAATCCACAAATTTATTACTCAAGTCAAAACCTCTAAGACTTAAATTCCTTAATAGCAGTACTACCTCTTTATAACTATATAATATTTTAAGCATTTTTATTTTTAAGTTTTTCACTTCTCCTTTATATCCCTCCCCTTCTCTCAATAAATTCACGTTCTTATCTAAATAGATTGTTATCGAATCTACATAAATTTATTAATTTCTACCTTTTTTTTTTCTGGTCTCTTTTCTTCTCCGGTTCCCTTTCTTCTTTTTTCTCTCTCTCTACTTTCATCCTACCCAACCTATTTCCTGCTTTGAGATTAGGACTTAGTTAACTCTCCCTGAGCCTCCCCACATCAATCTATACCTATTTTTTTACCCACATCTCTCCCTAACCCTAATAATTTCTGGTCTTCCAAATTCTTCTTTGCGGTTCGTAGCCCATTAACGTACAGTTGTTTGGAGTTGAATAGATGTATCTGTTGAACTACATTGTATCTGTAGAATATTGACTGTGCAAATTCAGACTTGGGTTGATGCTTGCCTTAAGATAGTGTTCTAGCACAAACCTGGTGCTATTTTCATCTCAAATGGGCAGAGTAAGCCGGAAAAACACAAGAAAAATGGCAAATCCGGGTATCTCAATTCCCAATACCGATAATCAAGGAACAGAACAGATAATGAATAATCCAGAGGAGAATTCCCAAATAGTTCTACGAACACTGTTGGCAAACATGATAAATCAAAAGATTGAAAGCATACAAAGGAATCTGTATGAGCGTGATAGGGAGAGAGAGGGGCAATCCAAAAATTTATACAGGAATATCATAAGCGTGAGGAAGCTACTCAAAAACTGACACAGGATTTGCATGAGCAGCTTGAGAGTACTCAAAGAGAAAGGCAGGAATGGCCTGAACAGGCTGAGAACACTGATAGAGAGCTACAGGAATCCCACGAACGGGAGGAAGTTAATCAAAGAGTAATACAGGAATTGAGAGAGCAGGAAGAGAATACACAAAGATCACTAAAGGCATTCATGGAATCCATTAACAAAGAGCTGACGGAAGAAAAGGAGACCACAAAGGGAATGCTGAATGGAACCCAACATAAGGAATGGGAGTCCAAGTAAACCATAACCAATCAACTAAGTGATCTGAGAATCAACACTGAACATCAAATTAAGGAAGGAAAGAAGTTCATAAAAGATCTAAAACAAAGTTTCAACAAAGATTTTGAAGCCATCAAAGCTGATCAATTAGAAGGGAAAGAGATAAAAAACAAAGTAGAAAATCTAGACAGCAGGTTAGACCATGCAGAAGATCGAATCTCAGGGATTGAAGACAGCCTAGATATTATAGAGAAAGAACATACAACCACCCAAGACAAGTCCAAGAAATATGATAGATCTATCCAACACTTGGAAGACACAATCAGAAGGCCTAATCTAAGGATAATGGGTGTAGAGAAGCACCTAGAAACAGAAGTTAATGGCCTAGGAATTTTGTTTCACAGGATCCTTGCAGAGAACTTCCTAAACATGCAAAAAGATAGGCCTATTCAGATACAAGAAGCATTTAGAACTCCAAACAGACCAGCCCAGAATAAGACATCCCACCTTCACATTATAATCCACACAGGATCAACTCAGAACAAGGAAAAGATCCTTAAAGCTGTCAAGGAGAAAAGATTAATCACCTATAAAGGGAAACCAATTAGAATCACCTCAGATTTCTCAGCAGAGACAATCAAAGCAAAAAGAGCCTGGAATGATGCATGCCATCCCCTAAAAACAAACAACTATCAACCAAGAATACGGTACCCAGCTAAACTCTCCTTCATAACTAAAGGCTAAATAAAAACCTTCCATAGCAAACCAAAATTGAAACAATACATCTCCACCAAACCAGCCCTACAAAAGATTCTTAAAGATGTCCTACACATAGAAAACCAACAAGACCAAAATAAAGGCCAAGAAACTGCACACAAACTGAGACTCCAAGAACCACAGGAAAAACCCGGTTTTTGCAGCCCCCAAGAAGGTGGATAACATGGCAGAAACTCCCAAATACCTCTCAGTCCTTTCTCTTAACTTTAATGGAGTGAATTCTCCAATTAAGCGACATAGACTGTCTAGTTGGATTAAAAAACAAGACCCTTCTGTCTGCTGCCTTCAGGAGTCACATCTTGCCCGTAAAAACAAACACATTTTCAATGTTAAAGGTTGGAACAAAATCTACCAAGCAAACGGCCCCCATAAACAGGCGGGAGTTGGAATCCTAATATCAGATAAAATAGATTTCAAATTAAAATTCATGAGAAGAGATAAAGAAGGTCTCTACATACTAATTAAGGGATCTCTCTATCAGGAGGATAGTACAATTCTAAATATCTACTCGACAAACAATGGAGCACCCAAATTTATCCAAGAAACACTACTTTCCATCAAGTCCCATATAAATCCAAAGACATTAATTGTTGGGGATTTTAACACACCACTCTCCCCACTAGATAGATTAACTCAGCAAAAACTCAACAGCTTCAGATCTAAACAGCTGCATAGATCAACTAGATTTAACAGATATCTACTGAACAGTTCACACAGCAGCATCAGAATACACGTTTTTCTCAGCAGCACATGGAACATTTTGTAACATAGACCACATTTTAGGCCACAAAGCAAACTTGTCTAAATTCAGAAACATTGAAGTTGTACCTTGCATTCTCTCTGACCACAAGGGAATAAAATTAGAACTCAACACCAAAAGCCACCAAAGAAAGTCCGGTATCACATGGAGGCTGAACAACACACTGCTTAATCACGAGTGGGTCATGGAAGAGATTAGAATGGAAATTCAAAAGTTCATGCTATTCAACCAAAATGAACACACAAATTACCAACTCCTCTGGGACACAGCAAAAGCACTACTCAGAAGGAAATTTATAGGTCTGAGCTCCTACATCAACAAATTGGAGAGGTCTGAAACCAATAACTTAATGACACATCTGAAACTCCTTGAAAAAGAGCAGCAAATAAACCCCAATCCAGTAGACGGAAAGAAATAATTAAAATTAAATCAGAATTAAATGAATTAGAATCCAAAAAAACTATAGAAAGAATCAACAAAACAAAGAGTTGGTTCTTCGAAAAACTTAACAAAATTGACAGACCCTTAGCAAATCTTATCAGAAAAAGTAGAGAACACACCGAAATAAATAAAATCAGAGATGAGAATGGAAACATCACCACAGAAACAACCAAGATTCAAAACATTATAAGGAAATATATCTCAAAACTTTATGCTAATAAGTTTGAGAACTTGACAGAAATGGACCTTTTCCTAGCAAATATTGATATTCCAAAACTAAACTAAGATGAGTTAAACCAGCTTAACAGGCCCATATCAAGCATTGAAATAGAAAGAGCAATAAGAGACCTGCGAGCTAAGAAAAGTCCAGGACCAGATGGTTTTACAGCGGAATTCTACAAGACCTTCAAAGCAGAGCTCACACCAATACTCCTCCAACTCTTCAATGAAATTGAAAGAGAAAGTTCGCTACGGAACACATTCTATGAAGCCATCATAACCCTCATCCCAAAACCAGGTAGGGAATCATCAAAGAAAGAGAACTATAGACCCATTTCTTTGATGAACATTGATGCAAAACTTCTCAACAAAATTTTGGCCAATCGACTTCAACAGTTCATCCAAAAAATCATACACCATGATCAAACAGGATTAATTTCAGGGAAGCAAAGCTGGTTCAATATACGCAAATCAATTAATATTATTCATCACATCAACAGGAGCAAGAATAAGAACCACATGGTTATCTCAATAGATGCAGAAAAAGCATTCGACAAGATCCAACGTTCCTTTATGATGAAGGTTTTGGAAAAATTAGGAATCCATGGGACATTCCTCAATACAATAAAGGCTGTATATGCCAAAACTACAGCCAGTATTATACTTAATGGTGAAAAACTGAAGCCATTTCCTCTTAACTCAGGAACAAGGCACGGATGTCCACTCTCTCCACTTCTCTTCAATCTAGTATTAGATACCTAGCTACAGCAATAAGACAAGATGCATGCATAAAGTGGATCCAAATAGGGAAAGAAGAAATACAACTCTCCCTCTTTGCAGACGACATGATCTTGTATTTAAAGAATCCCATAGACTCCACACCCAAATTACTCAAGCTGATTCAAAACTTTGGCAAAGTAGCAGGGTATAAAATTAACCCCCCAAAACCAATGACTTTTCTGTATGCTAACAATGAGAAAAGTGTGGCTGAAATTAGGAAAGTAACTCCATTTGTAATAGCCCCACAAAAAATAAAATACCTAGGAATTAACTTAACCAAAGAAGTGAAGGACCTCTATGATGAAAACTAAAATCTTGAAAAAGGAAACCAACACAGAACTTTAAAAATGGCAAAACCTCCCATGCTCCTTGGTTGGAAAGATTAACATCGTGAAAATGGCAATACTTCCCAAGGCTATCTATAAATTCAACGCGATATCTATCAAAATTCCAACCTCATTCTTCAAGGAAATAGAAGAGGCAATCCAAAAATTCATATGGAACAATAAAAGACCCCAAATAACAAAAACGCTCCTCAACGGAAAGAACACTGCTGGAGGAATATCAACACCAAATCTCAAACAATACTATAAAGCCATAGTAATCAAAACAGCTTGGTATTGGCATAAGAACAGACCTCAGGACCAATGGAATAGAATTGAAAACCCAGAAATTAACCTACAGACCTATAGCCATCTAATCTTCCATAAGGGAGCTAAACAATAGAATGGAAGAAAGACAGCCTCTTCAATAAATGTTGCTGGCAAAATTGGTTAACTAGTGGTAGAAAACTAAAGCTAGATCCCTATATATCACCGTGCACCAGAATCAACTCCAAATGGATTAAAGACCTGGAAGTCAAAGCAGACACTCTGAAAACATTACAGGATGGAATTGGAGAAACCCTAGGTCTCCATGACTCAGGACGAAATTTTCTGAATAGAGACCCGGAAACAAAGCAAATCAAAGAAAGGTTGGACAAATGGGATTGCATGAAGTTGCAGAGCTTCTGCATGGCAAAGGACATAGCTAGCAAGATCAATAGAAAGCCCACCGATTGGGAGAAGATCTTTACTAGCCATACATCGGACAAGGGTCTCATATCTAAAATATACTTGGCACTCAAAAATTAAATCCCCCAACAACAAATCCTCAAAGAAACAACTGCCCAATAAATAAGTGGGCGAAAGACTTAAAGAGAAACTTCTCTGAAGAAGAAAGAAGGATGGCCAATAGACACATGAAGAAATGCTCAACATCCCTAGCCATAAAAGAAATCCAAATCAAAACAACATTAAGATACCACCTCACTCCAGTTAGAATGGCAAAAATCAAGAACTCTAACACCAACAGATGCTGGAGGGGAAGTGGACAGAAGGGAAACTTACTTCATTGTTGGTGGGAATGTAAACTTGTTCAACCATTTTAGAAAGCAGTATGGAGGTTCCTCAAAGACTTCACATAGAGCCCCCCAATGTCCCAGAAATCCCACTGTTGGGCATTTACCCAAATGTTTACAAACAAGACCACACTAAAGCTACCAGCACAACTATGTTTATTGCAGCATTATTTACCATAGCTAAGATATGGAACCAACCCAGATGCCCCTCAGTAGATGAATGGATCAAGAAAATGTGGTATATATATACACAATGGAATTCTATGCCTCCATCAGAAAGAATGACATTGCCCCCATTTGTTTGGAAATGGAAAAAATTTGGAAAAAATTACATTAAGTGAGGTAAGCCAGGCCCAAAGAAACATAGGCCCCATGGTTTCCCTGGTTTGCAATATCTAGTATATTTATGAGTCAAGCAGAAAAGGTCAGATAATGTGACGTTAGGAAAATGAACCCTTAGATATGTATTTTAATGTTTTTTTCTTTCATGCATGTGTTTCTAATGCATTTATAAGATTATTTCTTTGTTGCTTTGTGGGTCCCTCCCCCACAGTATAACCCCTGCTTTCACTATATTTGATGTCAGTATAACTTGTGGAGGAGATGGGGAAAAACAAGTCGTTTAAGGATACAGGTGGACCTATTGCATCAATGAGAAGTACAAGTTGTCCTGTCCGAAACGAGCTTTACAACTTCGGTTCCGGGGGGAGGGAGGGGAAGAAAAGGATTGGGATTGGAGGGGGAGTGGGGGCTGGGAAGGTATGTGAAGGGTAAACAAAGGAGGAGGCTGCAATGCTTGGTAAGATATGTACGCATTATCCTGCCCATGTAATTGTAACCCCTCTGTACAGTATGTTCACAAATAAAATAAAATAAAATAAAAATTATATATGATAAAATGTGATCCATCTTCTCTCCACGTTAGCAATTGTTAGTGTTATTCTTTTTCTTATTTCTTTGGAAATTAATTATATTCCTATTACAACTTCTTTACATTGTAACAGCTCTATAAAATGCTTTATTTTCTATTTTATTTTTCCTTTGTTATCTGACTTTCAGTCCAAACTATCAAGTGGATAAAAAGAAACTAGATTCAGGACACTTTATTTTTCTCCTTCTCTTCTCTGAAGTCTTCGTGTTTTTTGAAACAATACCAATGACATACAGCTCCTATGTGGTCCACCATTCTTCCCCCACTCACTCTCTTCTGCAGAACAGCTCAAGTCATTATCGTTGAGCTATATTATGTTGTACTGTTATCTAAATCTTAACTCATTCCTAAATTAATTTTAGTTGCATTGAGCAGTCTCTAAAGACATTTTGTATATATAATATCAGGGGTTTGTATTTTCACAAGGTGTGAAATATGAGTGACTATGAAATATTTAGATATCTCTGTAGAATATTGGTCCACCTGCTCAATAATCTCTTATGTAAATTCAAGGAATACAGGTCAGTCAGAGAAATCTTGTAAAATGGTGTAGCTTGAGCCTCCATACTAGCTTTGAATAGTATTACCATGTTTAGTAGTGAAGACAACATAGTTCTACTATAAGAACAGACACATAGAAGAATGTAACAGATTTGTCAAAAATAAATTCTTAGTTTTATGGTCCACAGATTTTGAAAAGGATGCTATGACCTTATGAAATAAAAACAGGATCTTAAATGGTTGTATTGGCACTATTGCCTCTCTAGATTTAAAGAATGATCTTAGACTACTACCTCAATCCTTTGTTTGTTTGTTTGTATGTCGGTCATGGGGTTTGAACTCGGCATGGGCGCTGTCCATGTACTCTTCAGCTCAAGGTGAGCACTCTACCGCTTGAGCAACAGCAAAACTTCCAGTTTTCTAGTGATTTATTGGAGATAAGGGTCTCATGGACTTTCCTGCCTGGGCTGGCTTTAAACCACGATCCTCAGATCTCAGCCTCCTGAGTAGCTAGGAATACAGGCGTGAGCCACTGGCTCCTGGCTTCAATTCTTTGTTATTCTGGGAGCATTTAAGTAGGAAAAAAGCCAAGTAAATATTTTGCATGAACCTAAACTAAGTGGGATAATATCATATTGGTGTCTCTTTAACTTGGAAGTTATAGGTTATGTCTTTTTATACTTTAACTTGGGACAATTATCTGCTGTCAGTTATTTTCTTCTCTTACCCTTTTTTTGCCCTTCTACTTACATAATTATTATTTAAAGAGACATAATTGAGCTTGCATTTCTAAATTCTTCAAAATTATCTCAACTACTTCATATTTCTGGCAGCCTCCTATATATTTCTCAAGGGAAATATTTTGTCACTACCATTTTTATCCTATATGATATTGGATATCTTCCTGCCTAATTCAGTGCAAGATATACTTTAGACTCATCCAGATATCTCAACACTTGTACTACTATAAAATACTATCTTCCTTGGAAATCATGATATTAGTATATCTGGTGAGTTGGTATCTGCCATTTTTGCATGGCCTTAATTGATACTTACATGCAATCACGTTTTAAACCAATATACCACTCAGTAGATGAACGAATTGACAAAATGTTGTTTATATATGTACAGAGGAATTCTATGCTTCCAATTCATAAGGAAATGGAAAGACTTGGAAAAATCTTACTAAGAAAAATAAGCAAGACCCAAAGAAACAGATTCCATGATTTTCCTCATTTGTAATAACTAGGAAATATCTAGGATAGTCCTAGCAGATGAGCAGAATGGCTCAATAGCTATGTATAAATGACCACATAAAATGAGGTGAGCAAAATAAACTCTTCGATATGGAAAGAGAGGTTTTTCTTTGTCCTTGTTGTTTTTAATGTACGATGTGATTTCTTTTTTTCTTTTGTGTTTTCTTCTATGGTTTGTCCACTGTTGTATTTGATTTCACTATCCCGTGTATTGTATATTCATTTATCTTCATTTGGCAAGGGAAGCAGAACAATAAAACGGTGAGACAAAGGACAAAAGGCAAACCAATGCAATAGCAATACTCACAAGATAACATTAGAAATTTACATTACAACTTGTGAGGAGTATTGGAGTGAAGGAAAAGTGTGAGAAAAATGAGGGAGGGGGTAAAAACGTTGTCATGTTATGTATCCACTACCTTACAATTAGTGCAACCCTTCTATATATCA
This sequence comes from Dipodomys spectabilis, assembly GCF_019054845.1. NCBI lineage: Eukaryota > Metazoa > Chordata > Mammalia > Rodentia > Heteromyidae > Dipodomys > Dipodomys spectabilis. The sequence continues at coordinate 531,150 of NW_024871009.1, read as the reverse complement.
CCTTGAAAATAAAATTAAGTTAAAAATGAGCTGCATAAAATATAATTTCACTGTATTGGTATAGTAAATATTATTCTATGTGTATTACCTTTTAAAAATGAACATTTTGCCTGCTAATTTGAATTACCTCTTTCTTTATCAGAGGGACATCAACTGAAATGTTATCAAACGACACAATATTTTCAGAATATACTTGCCATTATTTTGAAAAAAACATTATTTTAGTATTGTCTCATACTAAATCAGAAAACAGTTCAATTCTATAGAAACGCCTAATTTTGAAAACTGACTAATTGTTAAGAGGACAGAATATATCTGTTCCTCAACATTCCTATGACTACTAACTACTCATTTTCAAATTCTGAATATGATATACCAGAGACATTCAAAACAGTACCTATTTGATTTTAAGTAATTCAGCAATAGATGCAGGTTCCAATGAGGCATTACATATTTAAAAGTCAACAGAAAAAAATAGACACGTTCTGGTACAGGATAAAAATATGAAGTATCTATAATAATTAATTCTTGAAAGTAAACATTTGTTCATCAGAGTAAGCTATTATTTGTATGACAATCAATCCCAAGTTTTTATCCTGTAAAGTCATCGTAGCCCAACAATTTCCAACTAGTAAGGTGCACCTCAAAATTCCCTAAATTCACATCATGACTACTTTATCGCTATTGTGAAAAAATACTACACTTCTGCTAATGTGATGCCCTTCCTATTTTGGAAAAAAATACTACACTGAACTTTGCTACATCATTTTCCCTGCAGTGGTATTCTTGAGATCAGAACACTTGCAAATATTATTTATTTTTAATTTAATTTTTTATTTATTTTATTATATACATATTATGTATCATAGATACTCAGGAGATCTGTATATCTTAATATTAAGATTTGAAGATTATGGTTGAAAGTCCACCCAGGCAGGAAAGTTCCTTAGATTCTTATCTCCAATAAACTCATAAGCAAAAGCCAGACACAAGTGGCACTGAGGTTCAAGTGGTAGAGCAGTAGCCTTTAGCAAAAACAGGCTCAGGGACAGTGCCTAATCCCAGAGGTAAAGCCCTACTACAAACCAAGCAACAAAAACAAAATAAAAACAAACCTCAAACCTAGCATTTTTCTCATTGTATAGAGGTACATAATTAAGGAAATTTCTTCCTGTGTTATGTACAGATAGAAAAAAATATCACACAATTACTCTGTTCATACCGAGTTACACCAAAATCTCAAAAGATTGCTCCTTTTCTATATTTGTAAATTAATGTCATCAATTTGTTGACAATTTGCCTAGATTATTCACATTATCATCTTACACATGAACTGTTGGAATTATCTATTAACAAAGTTCTTATTATACCTTATTTGAAAGAATATTCTAGCCAATTAGAATGCCAGAATCATTAATGAATTTGTAAATTAAATCTTTTACTTGAAAAGAATTTTGTAGTATCCTATAGAATATTAAATTACAAACATAAAATATCTATTTTACATCTAAATTCTAATTTAGCCAGGTCTACAAAGTCCTACATTAAACGAACTTTCCTATTTCATCAGGCTTAAAGTTTTGTAATCCTTCATCATTTCTTGAGATTCTAACAGAATGATACTTACTTTTTCAAATTTTTGGTTGGGAATCATGAGCTCTTTTGCATCTAGAAATGTTCTGTAATTAAGACAAAATTTAAAACAAAACTGAGCATTATATATGAGTTGCATTTCAATAGGAAACTTGACTTCTCAAAGCATAATCACAAAATTAGCCCAAATTTGCAACTGTGTATTCCTTTCTTGTTTATTTTTTATTCCTTTCTTGTTTGGTTTTATTGAGACAAAATTGTATTCTTCTAGTTGGCCAAAGTTTCTGATCAGCTCACGTAACGTGGGAGTGGAGTCCATGGGGTCCATTAAATAAAAGATCATGTCATTTTCATGTTTTTTCTTCTTTTTTTCTATTTTTAAATTCATTATTTTTTATTGTGAAAAATTGTACAAAGGGATTAAAATTACCTGGGAAGATAATGAGTACATTTCGTCTGAAGCATTGTAGCCTCCTACTTTGTTTCCCCTTCCCATCCCTTCCCATCCTCCTTCCATGCCCCCACCCAATCCTCCTCCCCACCACCAAAGTAGTAAAGTTCGTTTTCGATATAACGACTTGAACATCTCATTGTTGCAATGGGTCCAACTGTATCCCTATTTAAATGATTGGTTTTTTTCCCTTCCCTTCCACAAATTTTACCAACATTAAATACAATGAAAGCAGGGGTTATATCATGGGGGAGGGACATACAAAGCAACAAAGAAATAATCTTATAAATGTGTTAGAAATAATCCCATGAAAGGAAAAAAAAACATTTGAATAGATATCTTAGGGCTCATTTCCCTAACATCAACTTATCTGACCTATTCTGCTTGACTCAGACATATGCTAGTTACTGTAAATAAGGGAGACCGTGGGACCTATGTTTCTTTGGGCCTGGCTTATTTCACTTAATATAATTTTTTTTCCAAGTCTTTCCATTTCCTAACAATTGGGGCAATGTCATTCTTTCTCAGGGAGGCATAGAATTCCATTGTGTATATATACCACATTTTCTAGATCAATTCATCTACTGAGGGTCATGTGGGTTGGTTCCATATCTTAGCTATGGTAAATAATGATGCAATAAAATTGTCGTTCTGGAAGCTTTAGTGTGGTCTTGTTTGTGAACATTTGGGTAAATGCCAAAAAGTGGGATTGCAGGGTCATAGGGGAGTTCTATGTGGAGTCTTTTGAGGAACCTCCATATTGCTTTCCAAAGTGGTTGAACAAGTTTACACTGCCACCAACAATGCAGTAAGGTTCTCTCCTGTCCACATCCCCTCCAGCATCTGTTATTAGAGTTCTTGATTATAGCCAGTCTAACTGGGGTTAGGTGGTATTTCAATGCTGTTTTGATTTGCATTTCTTTCATGGCCAGAGAGTTTGAGCATTTCTTCATGTGTTTATTGACCATCCTTCTTTCATCTTCAGAGAAATTCTCTTTTGAGTCTTTAGCACATTTATTTATTGGGCAGTTGATTCTTTGAAGATTTGTTGTTGGGGGATTTAATTTTTTGGGTTCCAGGTATATTTTAGGTATGAGACCCTTGTCCGTTTTATGACTAGTGAAGATCTTCTCCCAATCCGTGGGCTTTCTAGTGATCTTGCTAGCTATGTCCTTTGCCAGTCAGAACCTCTGCAATTGCATGCAATCCCATTTGTCCAAACTTTTTTTGATTTTTTTTTTTTTGTGTTTCTGGGACTCCATTAAGAAAATTAAGGCCTGTGCCAAGGAGATCTTGGGTTGCTCCTATTCCATCCTGTAATATTTTCAGAGTGTCTGCTTTGACTCTGAAGACTTTAATCCATTTGGAGTTGATTCTGAAAGGGTAATAAATAAGGATCTAGATTTACTTTTCTACAAGTACTTAACGAATTTTGCCAGTACCATTTACTGAAGATGCTCTCGTTTTCCATTGTATTTTTTTAGCTCCCTTATCGAAAATTAGATGGCTATGGGACTATAGGTTCATTTCTGGGTTTTCAATTCTACTCCATTGGTCATCTTGTATGTTTTACTTCATCTTTCCCTATTTGGATTCCCTTTAATTTTCCATCTTGTCTTACTGTCCCAGCTAGCATTCTAATATTAATTTGAAGAGGAGTGGAGAGAGCGGACATCCTTATCTCTTCCCTGAATTAATAAGAAATGGCTTTAACTTTTCACCAATAAGTATAATGCTGGCTGTAGGTTTGTCAATTCTTAGCAGAAAGAACAGCACTGGAGTAATATCAGTTCCAAATTTCAAACTATAGTAAAAAGCCATTGTAATAAAAACAGCTTGGTACTGGCACAAGAACAGTACTGAGGACCAATGGAATAGGACTGAAGACTCAGAAATAAACCCACTGACCTATAGCCACCTAATCTTTGACAAGGGAGCTAAAAAAAATAGAATGGAAGGAAGACAGCCTTTTCAGTAAATGGTGGTGTTAAAATTGGTTAAACACCTGAATAAAAACTAAAGCTAGCCATATGTGTGTGTGTGTGTGTGTGTGTGTGTGTGTGTGTGTGTATCACCCTGCATGAGAATCAAGTCAAAATGGATCAAAGACCTCAAAATAAAAGCAGACACCATGAAAACATTACATGAAGGATAAGAGAAACTAGGGCTCTTTAGCACAGGCCAAAATGTTCTTAATAGAGAACCAGAAACAACAAATCACAAAAAGGTTGTAGAAATGGGATTGCATGAAACAGGAGAGCTTCTGCAAGGTAAAGCTCATAGATAGTAAGATCAATTGAAAGCCCACTTACTGGGAGAAGTTCTTCATGAGTCATAAAACAGACAAAGTCTTATATCTAAAATATACTTAGGACTCAAAATCATAAATCCCACAAAAACAAATCCTCAAGGGAACAACTGCCGAATAACTAAGTGGGCTGAAGACTTAAAGAGCGACTTCTTTGAAGAGGAAATAAAGAATGTCCATTAGACAAATGAAGAAATGCTCAATTTTTCTAGTCCTAAATGAAATGCAAATCAAAACATTGAGATTACACCTCACTCCAGTTAGAATGGCTATAATCAAGAAATGCAATGATGACAGATGCTGGTGGGGATGTGGCTAAAAGGGAACCCTACTGCATTACTTGTAGGAGTGTAAACTTGTTTAACCACTTTGGAAAGCATAATGGAATTTCTTCAAAAGACTCCACCTAGAGATCCCCAATGACCCAGTAACCCCACTTTTGCACACTTACCCAAATGATCACACAACTACCAGCACAACCATGTTTAGTGCAGTATTATTCACCATAGCTATGATATGGAAACAACACCAATGCCCCTCAGTAGATGAATGGTTCAAGAAAATGTGGTACACACACACACACACACACACACACACACATACACACACACTGGAATTCTAGGATTGCATCAGAATGAATGACACTGCCCCATTTGTTAGGAAATGGAAAGACTTGGTAAAAATTATATTGAGTGAAGTAAGCCAGACCCAAAGAAACATAGGTCCCATAGTTTACCTTGTTTTAACTTTGTTTACAAGGATTAGTACATATCTAGGACAAGCAGAGAAGATCAAAGGCTAGGTACATATGAACATGCAAGATGATGTTAAGTGAAATGTACCCCAAGTCAGAGACACAAGCGGTTTTTCCTCTCTTTCTTTTGTTTTTAATATGCTTATAATGCACTATGTGATTCTTTTGTACGTTATTCCCCCATGGTAAACACCTGTTTTCACTGTATTTGATTCCAGTGTTCTGTATCTTATATATACATACATATATATATATATATATATATATATATATAAATTTGAGGAGTGGAATGGATACATTAAAAGGATCTGCATAGGGAAAGAAGAAATTAAACTATCCCTTTTTGCAGATGACATGATACTATACCTTCATGATCCCAAAAACTCCATCCCCAAACTCTTAGAAATCAAAAATCACTTTGGCAAAGTGGCAGGATACAAAAATCAATCCAATAAAATCAGTTGCCTGCCTGTACACTGACAATGTACAAGCAGATAAGGAAATAAGGGAAGCAACCCCATTAAAAATAACCTCTCCCAAAATAAAATATTTAGGAATTAACCTAGCCAAAGATGTAAAAGAACTTTTTAATGAAAACTATAAAAAGTTAAAGAAAAAATTACAGAAGACACTAGGAAATGGAACGACCTCCCATGCTCTTGGATAGGCAGACAATATAGTGAAAATGGCAATACTGCCCAAATTAATATACAAATTCAATGCAATTCCTATTAAAATCCCAATGATGTACATCTCTGAAATACAGAAAACAGTCCAAAAATTCATATGGAACCACAAAATACCTAGAATAGCCAAAACAATTCTAGTGAATAAAGACAACATGGAAGGGATATCCATGCCGCACTTCAAACTCTACTATAGAGCCATAATAACAAAGACAGCATAGTACTGGCACCAAAACAGACCCAAAGACCAATAGAATAGAATAGAAGATCTAGAAATAAATCCACATGCCTACAGTTAGCTGATATTTGACAAAGGAACCAAAGACAGACAATGGAAGAAACACAGCCTCTTCAACCACTGGTGCTGGGAAAACTGGGCAGCCACATGCAGAATAATAAAAGTGGACTCCAGCATATCACCATTCACCAACATCAACTCAAAATCGATTAAAGACTTTAACATTAAACCTGAATCTCTGAAACCTCTGCAGGCAGAGTAGGAGAGACACTTGAACTTATAGGCCCAGGAAAGAATTTCCTGAACAGAGTCTCAGGGTCACAACAAATTGGAGTGAGACATGACAAATGGGACTACCTTAAAATAAAATGCTTCTGCAAAGCTAAAGCTATCGCAACCAAGCTAGAAAGACAATCAATTAATTGGGAAAAAAGATTTACCAGCACTATATCTGAAAAGGGGTTAATATCCAGTATGTATAGGGAACTCAAGAAACTAGGACCTCAAAAACCTAACAAACCAATTACTAAATGGGCAAGGGAACTAAAGAGAGACTTCTCAGAAGAAGAGATAAGAATGGCAAAGAAACACATTAGGAAATGTTCACTATCCCTGGTTGTGAAGGAAATGTAAATAAAGACAATCATTAGATACCACCTTACCCCAGTCAGAATGTCCCACATCCTCAAGTCAGCCAATGACAAACGCTGGAGGGGATGCAGAGAAAGAGGAACCCTATTACACTGCTGGTGGGAATGTACACTTATACAACCACTTTGGAAAACAGTCTGGAGAGTCCTAAGAAAGCTAAATATTGACCTCCCTTATGACCAAGTCATACCACTTCTAGGCATCCATCCTGAACAACAGGAACCTGTATACAGGGACACATGCACCTCCATGTTTATTGCCACACTGTTCGTAATAGCCAGGATATGGAAACAACCCAGATGTCCCACCACAGATGAATGGATCCCAAAATTGTGGTATCTATACACAATGCAATATTATGCAGCCATTAGAAATGAAAAAATAATGGCATTTGCAGGGAAATGGATGGAGCTAGAAGGTGATCATGTTGAGCAAGGTAAGACAAGAGCAAAGAGACAAACAGTACATGTTCTCCCTGATAAGTGGATGTTAAAACCAAAATGTTAGGCAATACGACAAAATTAACAGGACTGAAGAAACAAAGGACTTCCACTCATCTGGTCGAATCTCTACTAAATAACCCCATGCTGCTGATCACATATATGGTATATATGTGTACAATGGAGGGGAGCCAGGAAGATGACATAGAAGTAGAGGGAATCAGGGAAAAACCCGTCAGCTGCACTGGATATTGACCAAAATGAACTAAGCAAGTTAATGGCAGGGATGGGAGGGAGAAAACAAGTGGGAAAAAGGGAACAGCTGATGTTATGCAAAACAAAAGAAATGTACATACCAACCAATGTGGAAGTAATAACTGTATCGCAAAGCTCATAGAACTCATAAATGTTATAGACTGTGATAGACAATTTGCTCCAGAAATGTTAGAATGTGTTTGTGACTTTAACTGAGCATCACTATCCCACAATACTGTGAAATTAGGGAAATTATGTAACCACTTAATTACAATAAAAAAGCACAAACTCTCCAGAAATCATTATAGATGTATACAACTAACTCTTGAATACATTTTGACATCAAAGTCAGGCAATTCACTTGGAAGACTTCCATGGAATCTATGAAATGTTATAGTAAGCTATTATTGTTATTTGGATTGTGAAAATATTTTGTATGGAAACAAAGAATGCAATGGCATTTTTGAAATTTAAGAAACTTAACCAAACCATTATGACTTAGGAGAGCAATTTGTACAGCCTTCCAAAACTTCAAAGAGGTAGTGATACATACTTATCCTTTTGGCAATATCAAATACAGTTTCTTCCAAGTTGATCTTCAGAAAAAATGGTTCAACAGAAGCAGATCGAACATGTCTTTGCTATCTCAATTCCCAGCAGCAAGATGCAAGGGGGCCATTGGTATCTGCATCATGATGAAGTAAGAAGAAAGCCTCTCTAATATTATTCCACATATAAGCACTGCGCAGGGTTGTTCAGCCATCTACAGTTATTGTATGAATATCTTCCGCTTGAGTCACCAATTCACGGACAGTGTCTAAGTGTCCACTGTAGGCTTCCTGATGAATATGGGTATAATAATCGTCATCCCTAGTATTCACATGAGTGGCCTTTTTGGAAAGTAGTCTCTGCAGTGTAATAACCTGATTATTTTCAGCAGCCCAAAGAAGAAATTTGCATGGATCCTTCTCCATTTTTCTTGCAATTGATACCATTCCTCACTTTTTCATCATGTTCCTCGTCTTCATTAGAATTGCCTAACCTGAGACTTTGAGTGACAATGGGAATGAGGTGTCCAGGTATTTCCCTAATAGATCAGGTTAGTTGAACTGTTCAGAAAAATCCGGTGAATTTTCTGCATCTGTGTTTTCACCATGATTTATTTTCCCTTTTTCCATTTTTACTATTCAAAATTATTCTAACTGGAGAGTAGGGAATTGATGGAGAGCAGAGGAAAGATTTTCCTCCGTATTCAAAGTTACAGATTGAAAATAAGGACCAGTGGTGTCTTCATATGCAGCTTATTCTAGGAATGAGAAAAGATGAAATAATGCCTTCTATATAAATGATTTGGGAAATGGCAGAGCAGAAAGTAAAATTATGCAACCAAAAATATAAAAGCAAAATGAATTATGATAATTATAGAGCAATCCTATTAACTATGAGAAATATTAAAGAGAGAGGAAGAGAGACAGATGTGCAATGACCCAGATAGCCACAAATGCATGCCTCTGATCAATTTATAGAGAAAGAAGAATTTTATGGTTTAAAAAAGATGGAAATAGAATTTATGTATTTACTTGAATTGGGTAAATACATTTTTAGCAGCCTACATGAAGAGACGTAGATTTAATCATATTGCAGACAAGAATCTAAATCCTTGATAATTCTAGGAACAGATATGAATGAAATCAGTTGAATCACACTTTTCATGTACAATGAAGGAATAGGTCCAGGCTAGGAAAGCAGCAAGAGAAGGCAGGCCGATTGTATCTGTGACAAAACTTTGTGGAAAATGGTATTGAGGATTACTTACTGTTGATCCACTTGCACTGGAAGCATGATTCTGAACAATTGCTTGCCGATTCTCAAATATTACTTTGATCATTATATTCTCCAAAAAGAAAAAGTGAGATTTAACTTATAGCAAAGGACTACTTATACATTTTGATTTCTCATTAAACACCTTCAATCACCACATTATTTCTTTTTTCTTTTGTGTTTTCCCCTATGGTTTATTCCCTGCTGTATTTGATTTCAGTATCCTGTGTATTATATACACATTTATCTTAATTTGGCAAAGGTAGAGGAACAACAAAATGGCGAGACAAAGGACAAAGGGAAAACCAATGCAATAGCAATACTCACAAGAAAAGATGTAGGATATTCACATTACAACTTGTGAGGTGTATTGGGATGAAGTAAAAGTGTGAGAAAAATGAGGGAGGGCATAAAAAGTTCGACTTGTTAGATATTCACTACTTTACAATTACTGCAACCCCTTCTATATATCACCTTGACAATAAAATTTAATTTAAAAATAAGCTACATAAAATATAATTTCACGGTATTTCTATAGTAAATGATATTCTATGTGTATTAATTTTTTTAAAAATGAACAATATTTGGCTTTTAATTTGAATTAATTTCCCCTGTCTTTGTCAGAGGATCATCAACTTGAATGCTATCAAACTATAAAAATTTTCAGAATATACTTGCCATTATTTTTTTAAAAAGCATTATTTTAGTATTGTCTCATACTAAATAGAAAATAGTTCAATTCTCTGGAAACTCCTAATTTTTAAAACTGAATATTTGTTAAGAGGACAGAATGTATGTGTTCTACTAACAACTCATTTTCAAATTCTGAGCATGCCATACCAGAGACATTTAAAACAGTGCCTGTATGCATTTTATTTAATTCTGCAATAGATGCAGTTTCCAATGGGGCATTACATATTTAAAGGTCAACAGAGAAACTAGCCACATTCTGGTAGAAGATAAAACTATGAAGTATCTATAATAATTAATTCCTGTAGAGTAAACATTTGTTTATCATAGTAAGCTATTATTTCAATGACAATCAATCCGAACATTTTATGCAGTAAAGTCATTCTAACCCAACAGTTTCCACCTTGTAAGGTGCACCTTAAAATTCTCTAAATTCACAGCATGACTAGCTTATCAGTATTGTGAAAAAATTCTACACTTCTGCTAATGTTATGCCCTTTCTATTGTTGAAAGAACACTACACTAAACTTTGCTGCATCATTTTCCCTCAAGTGTTGATCTTAAGATCAGAAAACTTGAAAATATTATTTATAGATATATTTTCGTCTACCATAGATATTCAGGAGGCAAAGATCTGTATATTATGGTTCAAAGCCCACCCAGGCAGGAAGGTTCCTTAGATTCTTATCTCCAATAAACTGCAAAGGAAAAGCCAGACACAAGTAGCACTGAGGTTCAAGTGGTAGAGCAGTATACTTGAGCAAAAAACAGGCTCAGGAAAAGTGCCCAGGCCCAGACGTGAAGCCCTATGACACACAAAACAACAAAAACAAAATGAAAACAAACCCCAAACCTAGTATTTTTCTCATTGTATACAGAGGTATACAATTAAGGAAATTTCTTCCTTTGTTATGTACAGGTAGAAGAAAAAAGATTTCAAACAATATCTCTCTTCATACCATGTTACACCGAAGTCTCAAATATTGCTCTTTTACTAAATTTATAAATTAATAGCATCCATTTATTGTCAACTCTTTCTAGATTATTCACATTATCATGTTATACATGAACTTTTGGAATTATCTATTAACTAAGTCCTAATTACAACTCTCTTGAAAGAATATTCTAGACAAATAGAATGCCAGAATCATTTGTGAATTTGTAAATTAAAACTTCTAATTAAAAAGTATTTTATAGTATCCTATAGAATATGAAATTACAAGAAGTAGATATTTATTTTAAATCTAAATTCTAATTTAGTAGGGTCTACAAAGTCCTACATTAGATAATTTTGCTGTTTCTCCAGGCTTAAGCTTTTGTAATCCTTCATTATTTCTTTGGAATCCAACATAATGATGCTAAATTTTTCAAATTTTTGGTTCGGAATCATGAACTATTTTGCATCTAGAAGTATTTTGTAATGAAGAGAGCATTCAAAACATGACTGAGGATGATATATGAGTTGCATTTCAACAGGAAACTTGACTTCTCAAAAAGTAATGACAAAATTAGCCCAAACTTCCAACTGTGAATTCCTTTCTTGTCCTTTCGTTTGTTTTACTGAGGCAAAATTATACTACCTAGTCCAGGGAAGATATTACTATTTTATCCACTCTCTAATCTCCTGTATTAGAGTGCTAGAATTCCAGACTTGTATCGCATTGCCCTGCCATATTTTGTTGGTTTATTTAATCGAGAAACATACTAGTAATTCTGAACTTCTCCGATGATCTTATCCACTAGACTGACTGCTCAAACTGTTTCTGTACAATTTTCAAAGATGTTCTAACATTTGACACAGGATATGAACATTTTCAGATGCACCTGCAGGGGTCTCTGATTCATTCTTCCATGGATCCGATCCCTTTAATAATTATTACTTGGCTCTTTTACTATCTCTGGTCACTACCTATGTAATAGTCTCAAGCTTTTGGGGGGAAAGTTCACGTGACGACTTTCTAATATTAAAAATTATCAATTGATTCTAGTCTTACACAGGACATATTATCTATTATTTTCTAACTTTTCTACACATTGTGAGAGTTGTTTCATATGTGTGTTTGCACATATAAGTGCTTCTGTGCGTGTGTAAATGTTTGTATGTATGTATGCAGAAACCTCAGGCTATTATTCAGCACTGTTGCTCATAACTAGTATCCCATCACTTAAGCCATTCATCCAATGCAGTTTTTGGCTGGTTAATTATAGGCAGTGTTGCAAAGACTGTTCTGCCGAAGCTGGATGCAAACTTAACTTTCCAGACTCTTTTACATTCTTAGTTTTTATTTTTTCAGGAGTATGGTTTTAAACTACAAACATTTTTGTGAATGTAAAGTCTGACTTGTAGCCTAGATTTTTAACTCAAGATTTCATACAAAGATAGATGAACATACACATTACATATCCTGAGTGTGTACTGCTAGAAATGTGATCTTAAGCCTGGTACTGGTGGCTCAAACCTATAACCCTAGTTACTCAGGAGGTTGAGATCTGAGGATTGCAGTTCAGATCAAGCACCAGTATGAAAGTTTTCTGAGGCACTTATCTCCAATTAACCACCAGAAAACTTGAATTGGCACTGTGGCTCAAATGGTAGAGCTCTAGCCTTGAGCTGAAGAGGGGAGAGACATCGCCCAGTCCCAGAGTTCAAGACCCACAACCATCAAAAAAAAAAAACTAAAAAAGAAAAAGAAATGTGATCTTATCCACCAGTTCATTGCTACTATATTTCCTGCTCTCTCAATATGGCCTTTTTTTCCAGTTAAGTCCATGCTCTTATATCCGACTTGTTTTGGAACCAGAATTGCTCTTCTGTTCTACTTTATACAAATTTGCATGATTAACTACCATGATTTAGACCTAGTAGAAAACAAGAGTGGCCTCATCGTCCATGTTCCACTTAGTAGTAATGCTTTCCCTATATCACTCCCATAGATCTACATACTGGCCTTGGATTTTCTTTCAAAGTTATCTTATTGAAAGAGTCTTCTATAGTGTATTGAACCATTATACTTAAGCACAAAACTTCTTTTTCTCTTATTATTCCTATTGTTTTTCCTACTTCTAACTTATGTACACTTGGGAAATAATGCACAAAACAAACACACACAAAAAATGTTTCTGAGAACATTCTTCCCACATAAAATTGGTCTTAATTACAGAGCACTTAAGAAATTTGAACTAAAGTAGTCCAGGATGTTTTTTTCATGTTTTTTATTGTAAAAATGGTTTAAAGAAGGGTTAGAGTTACATAAGAAATTTAATGAGTACATTATCTATCAAGCATTGTTACCTCCTCTTTTGTTTTTCTCCTACAATCCTTTTCCTCCCCACAATCCCAACTCCCTTCTCCCCTCCTCAAGTTGTAAAGCTAATTTTCTACATAGTGCCTTGTACAACTCATTGATACAATAGGTCATACTGTATACTTGTTTAAGCATTTTGTTATTTCCCTTCCCCTCCCCACATTAGAAAAATGTATATGCAAGATGCAGGTCGCTGACAATAAATATAATGAAAACAGGGGTTATACCATGGAGGAAGAAAATAGAAGAGAAACAAAAATTCACATACTACATGTTAGATACTTTTAAAAAATAGCACGAACGAAAAAGCAAGTTGTGTCCCTATCTTGGGTTCCATTTCACTTAACATCATCTTATATGGCCATATGTACATGAATAAGGTTTCATAAGCCATGCAAATTCAATATTTTCTCGTTATAAAGTTATCTCTGAAACACATTTTACCTCATGTTCAAAGATATACTTGTGCTATTTCAATGAAGCCAGAAAATATTCATTTTACCTGGAGCAGCACCATAGATTGTTACTGGAAGTAATTGGAAGGAACTGTTATTGCAAGTGAAAACTGATCCCAAGAGAGGAGTTGAACATAGGAAAATGACAAAGATCATGGTAATTTGTGCTGTCATTTTTACGGTACAAGAAAAGAATCCAAGGCCTGAAGGAAACTCTGTTCCTGACTTTTTCAAGTGTGTCCTTTACTTATATAAACCTTGTCTGTAAACTTCTAGTTAAGAGTATAACAAAAGGAAACAATATGCCATTTTAAGGCCAGCATAGAATAAAAGGAAATAAATTTGTTTTAAAAGTGTTCTCCTGCAAAGAAACAAAGTTATGAGAGTTTTAAAGAGACTTATGGACAGATATTTCACTCCTGAGATGATTCTCTTGTTGCAGGAGTCAGTTACCCAATTCTTTAGTCTGGTCCCAAGTTCTCCATAGCAATAAGGATTCCACAAAGCAGGATCCAGTGAGTATGATCAGCGAAAGGAGCCTCTTCTCAAACCAGTGCTTTAAGGATGGTCTCAAAGAAACATGTGTTTTTTTATTTCTTTGTTTGTTTGTTTAGTTTGTGCTGTTTTTGGGTCTTGAACCTAGAGGATGGATCCTGTCCCAGTACAGTTGTCTTTCGTGCCCAACTTCCCCCAAACCTAGTACTCTATTGCTTGAGCCTAAACTCCACTTCTGGCTTTTTTAGTGTTTAATCACAGATAAGATTTACACAGACTCTCCTGCCTGGGTTGTCTGAACTGAGATAGTAATAAATTCAAGTGACTTCAACTGTATGGACTTCTCCTTTGAACCAAGAAATATTAGATGAAGTTTATTATAAAGCTAATATTTGACAATTTTTAAAGGAAGAGAATATGTCCAGCTAAGAAACCATAAAAGAAGGTGCACTGAATCATTTTGGAATTATTTTTTCTACTTAGGAAGATTACTATTGCCTTTGTCATTCCTTTTGGGGAAACTTAAAGTCATATTTGCACTTTTTTGTTGGTCTTGGGTCTTTAACTCTGATACTGGGCCCTGTCCCTCAGTTCTTCAGCTCAAGTTGAGCACTCTGTCACTTTTGGTACAGCATCACTTCTGGGTTTTATGTGGTTAATTAAATATAAGAGTCTCATGGACTTTCCTGACCAGGCTGGTTTTGAACCACAATCTTGTTTTCTCAACTTTCTGAGTAGCTAGGATTACAGGTGTGAGCCACCAGCATCCGTCTTATATTTGCAATTATGTGCACTTATTGACACTATGTAGACAAAGAATGGAAATTTGAATCAAATGATGACATTGCAACTTTTCAGAAAAATCGAGGTAGCAATAAATTTATCCTCCTTTTCCATGTTGTTACATTAATGATTCATGTGTTAAGGGACTCTTACATTAGCATCCTCTGCTGTCTGGATTTGTCGACTTAATATCAGAAATTGTTCATAGAGAAATATAAAAGACTGTGATTTTTAGAAAGCAAAGGAGTTCTGGTATGAAAGTACAGCATAGAAGGATATACAACCTATCACACAGAGATTAAGAATTAGAGTAATTACTACAATGCTAAAGGCAATGAGGAATAAGCCTTGTTGATGACTAGTTCTTTAATAACCAAAAATGGTTCCCTAGAACATTTTGTGGTATAACATAGTTATTATCATTTATTCCTTCCATCTGGAGTTATTCCTTCTCTTCTGTAAAAACTATTAATTAGCCTCTGCCTTTTTGGTGCCATGACTTACCAAAAAGATTTCCAAATCTCACTTATACTACACTTCTGATTGTGATTAGCAGTGACCACTCAAAAGCCTGGAATCTTTGAATTTCCAGAATTAATCTTCACCTGACATCTAAGCACATTCCTGGCATTAATTGCCGTGAATTAATGATTAAAAGTTTTTTTTTTCAAAATAGTATACTAATATAGGTAAAGTACAGGTATCAGTATGGAAGGAGCAATTATATATTCCAAGTATGAATTGTTTATTTTGCATTTACTAACTAAATGTTTGTTGTTATTGTTGTTGGTTAAGTCAATTAGACAAATACCACATCAAGTCTCAATTTACTTAAAGGCACCAACATTTTTGTGTTCATGAATATCACTCATATTTAGAAAATGACTAGTCACAACAAAGTTTATATTTCAAATTAAAAAAATAAAAATTACACCCAGATTTGATGTGAATATTCTGTTTCCAGGAATACATTTATTCAGCAAACAGGGAAACAAAAAATAAGGGCTTGTCATATAGAAAGAAAGATGTAAAAGCATACTGTCTTTCCTTAATATGATACATACATGCAAATTGTGTCATTTACTCAAAGATCCTATAAAAATTCATGAGCGGATTTGTCATCAGAAGTGATAGGTAAGCAAAGTACCTGGAAAACTGTATTTGTAAATAGTGCTTTCAATATATGATGACCTTTTCAATAAATAAGCCTATAGATGATGATTTTGTATCTGTAACACACATCCAGTATTCAACATTTTAGACATACTCCCATTCTCTTACCTCAGTTCTTGATTAATATTCTTCTACTTTCATGATGTCAATTGCTGCTAAAGTAACAAGGTGGGTTTTCTCTTTGTTTCTATATCCAATAAATTTTAGTATTTTGCAACGATGTATAAACTCATGGAGTTTTGACTTGGATGTGAAGTTTGAGGATACTCTATTCAGGGTATTAATTGGCCTGAAGCAGCCAGGAGCCTATTGTGAATACACAGACACACGGTATACTAAGAATTAGGGAGTTGATCTCGGGGAAAGATAAAGGTCCAAGCAAGATCTTGAAGCTGAGATAAAGCAATGCAGCAAACATCAATCAACTATCATTACAAGGGAATGGAACTTATCTCTGATGTGTCTGGGTGGCAGCTGTGTGTGTGTGTGTGTGTGTGTGTGTGTGCATGTTTGTGTGTGTGTTTGTGTGTGTGTGTGTGTGTGTGTGTGTGTGTGTGTAGAGAATTTTAGTGTGGCTTCTATGTTTACAGTCCATAGAGCATTACTTGTTAAGGAGAAGGTGCCCTTATCAGAGCTCTGATACCACTGTCATCACTTTTTACTGCAAAAAACACTTGCTTAATCTCTAATTAAAAAGGAAAAAATAAACTAACATCTTACATGATTGTTTTGAAAATTGATTGGCAAATTGAAGGCCAAAGGGAGAAATTGGAGATTAATATAATCCTTTTCCTCTCTTCTGATTATTAAACTGCAATAGCTGTGATTTTCAGGAATTTCCTATAATATACTTACTGCTGAAATACTAATATGTTTAATAATATGAAACATATGGTAGAGAAATAGATCAGGCAGCAAGCACAAAGAACCAGTGATAAGATCGACCTTTTGAGCAGGGTTGCCACATCTTTTAGGAATGCAATTCCTTCATATGCATTTCAAATTTTATGGCTTTCCCTGTGTGATTAAAAGGCAAGAAAGTACTGTAGAAACAAAAATTCCTGTTCAGCCAAGTAGAAAGTGCTCATGTTCCCATCCTCATGTTGCAAATTTCCATTTCATAAAGATTCTTTGTTAGAGTGCTTTCATTTAATATACTTCAGCACAGCATCCATCCCTGTTGGAGACATAAAAAAAAGATAATTTTGTTTGAATATTATCTTATGTAAGTTAGTGTGTACCGGCATGATTTGTATAATTACAGAAGTTTGTAATAAATATAAGTAGGGATCATGTCACAAATATAAAATATAATTAAAATCACATAAGACTAGAAGCCACAGAATTTTGTGCATGAAAACATACATTAGATTAGTTGCAGAATTTCTATTTTGAGACAGCCTTTTATTAAAGTATAAAGCACTTTATTAAGGGTTGAAACATTTTATTGAAAAAAATACATTTCATAGAGATATTTTTAATTTATATTTTAAGAAGAAAAATGGTCCCAAAGTAATTATTTTTTAAAAATTATTTTCCTGTTTCCATGTGATTAACCTCCAAATTAGAAATCCAGATATTTAATGTAATTTAAATTAAGCAAAAATATTTATTGAGTATAAGAACCTTCTGCTCTCTACATTCTTCACACTAACTTTACCAAATATGATGAGTCTGAAATAATCAGTCTCTTTGTGACCTGTGTTGATATTATTTACAATGTGAGCAAAATGTTTAAAAAGTAGTAATTATTTTAGCTTAATTGCTCTGAAGAGACAATAAATGATATAATCAAAGGCTAAAAATGATTACACTTAAATTTAGAATTTAGGAAATATTTTTGACCACACTGGTTACTGGATCCTTTGCAACAACCTCATGAGATAATTTATATTGATGAAGCAAAAATCCCAGAGGTTAGACATTTACGAATACAAAAAACGTGTCATTCTGAATATGTAGAACTACATATCAAAAATAGAAATTTTAGCTTTTAAATACCTGAATATACTAATACATTTAATTGCAGGGTAAGTACTTGTTGTGAAAGGAGATAAAATTGCATTTATTTTGAAAGTAAACCTAAGTATTCATTTGAATGAAAGACCATGTTTAAACATCACTCATTCAAGAAACAAGATGTACAGTTAGTTGTTTTTCATGCCAATTATGATGTCTAAAGTAACTAGATTAGTAAACTTAAATCATTGCTTCATAGGGAAATAGAAATTTAGTTTCCTAAAATTCATGACTATAACTTTTTCTCAATTACTAAAAAACTGTTTTGTGTATTTTTCATGGAATCTTATTTGATATATTTTTGTTCATTAAGTTAAATAATTGACCAATAACAATATAAAATATGCATGAGCAAAGTTTATCTAACACAAGTATTTTATTTCCCAGATATATCAATGGCTCTCTTAAAAAATACTAGGTATTTTGTTAATGGTTATTTATTGTCAGAAGTGGCAATACCATAATATGTTTAAAGCATTTGATTATACTCCCTGCCTCTATTTTCTTTTCATTACTTCTTCTTCCAAAGATCTTCTGTATTTCACATAAAGTTTCATCTTTATATTTGCACATATAATCTAATTTGGGAAAAAAATGAGCTAAACTGCAATTAATTCAAGTTGTATAGTGGATTAATAGGATGAACAAAAACTTGAATATTTTTGTTAACTTCTGAATGGAGCTATCATTATTATTATGTTTAGGTTTAGGATCCCAGACAGAATTAGAATTAGGATTAGTGAAATAGGTTCAATGCAGGATGCAACAATGATACTTAGAAGACCCTATGTTGAAAATGAACTTTACACCATGGGGAATGAGGAGTAAGGGAGGTGGGGTAGTAGGAGAACAACAAAGAAGTGTTTAACAATGCTCAACAAGAAATATACCCATTACCATACTCGTGTAACTAATTTGACTTTAAAGCATCAATACAATAAAATAAAATTTAAAAAAATAATAAAGATGGGTGTCAGTGGCTCACGCTTGTAATCCTTGCTACGCAAGAGGTTGATGTCTGAGGATCGGAGTTCAAAGCAGCCCAGGCAGGAAAGTCTGTGAGGCTCATATCTCCAATAAACCACTAGAAAACCATAAGTGGCGCTGTGGTTCAAGTGGTAAATCGCTTGCCTTGATCTGAAGAGTGGAGGGAGAGCGCCCAATGCTAGAATTTAGGCCCCATGACTGAAAAAAAATTAAAAAAAAAAAATAAAAAGATAAAGAAAAAGAAAACCTGACAGGAAATAGAAAAACACTTAAAAATGTAGGCTCAAAATGCAAGTAAAATTTAGACCCACATATTGAGCAAGAGAATAAAAGTGCAATAGAAGCTTGCAATTAACATTATGATTCAGTTATATGTAGGTTTAGGATTAGGCAAGGTGTTCCAGTTAGATTTGGGGTTAGCATGAGAAAAAGATGTAAGATATAAAAAGATGTAAAACAGTAACATATTTTAAGAAGAATGAATGGCATCAAGGTTAGAATGAATGAAAACCAGTGTCTGTGTTACTTTAAACATTCAGACATAATTTGGCTTAAAGGGTGAATTACATTTTTTTCTCGTTAGGTTTAGGGAAGGATACGCTTTAGTGTAAAATTTAGTTTTCCAATAAGAAGTAGAAGCAAAAAAAATGTGTGATTGAATAGAATCTAGACAATTTTCCTTACAGTAACTATTTGGGGTTAAATTAGATTGTGATTAGGATTAGGTGTCTGGTTAAAGGGGGTTGAGAATAGGATAAAGAAATTGTTTAAACTAGTTTCTCGTGCCTATTATCCTAGCTAATCAGAAAGCTGTTTTCTGAGGATTGCAGTTCAAAGCTTGCCGGGGCAGAAAGTCCATGAGACTTTTATCTCCAATTAACCACCAGAAAACTCAAAAGTGGTGCTGTGGCTCAAGTGGTAAAGTGCACACATAGAGCTAAAAAACTCAGGGATCATGACCTAGAGCTCAGGGATCATGCCCAGGCCCAGAGTTCAAGCCCCACGTTCGACAAAAAGAAAAAGAAAACAAATGTTTTCAATGTTAAGTAAATCTGAACTTATTTTAGGTTCTAGAAATTCAGGAAAAGCTTGGATAGTGGAAGTACAATGTATTTCATAATATCAGGATTTGAGATCAATGGATATAATGATTCCTGTTAAGGAACAAGATAGATTCAGAGTTAAGAGTGATAAAATCTATAGCGTTTAGGAAAACCTTCAATTTATTTCAAGAATTACAGGTGGAATTTCAGTAAGGATGACACAAAACAACCATTTTTCATAAATTTTAGAAGTAAGATAACATTAGTGTCAAGGATATGGTTAGGATTCTAGACATGATTGGGATTAGAGTGAAGGAGAAAAAATGAGAGTCAAATTGAAGGTAAATTTTAGAATAAGCCTGTCAGGAATTAGCATGAATGTGAACTAGAGTATTGATATTAATATTAAAATCTACTTGCAATTAGGGTTATGGTTATTCTCAATGTTCTAGTTAAGATTAAGTTTAGGGTTAGAAAATGACTAAGATATTGGAAAAAAATTGAAACCTATTTTGGAAGGCTTATTTGAATCAAGTTAGGATGAGTGAAAACTAGTGTACTTGTGTTAGTGTTAGTATTGACATATAATTTGGATTAACATTAGGGTCAGTATTTTGTTCTGATTATGAATAGTGTTATGAATAGGAAAGTTTTTAGTATAATATTCAGTTTTCACTAACAAGTGGAAGCAAAAATATGAGATTGAACAGTAACTAGAGCATTATCATTATATTTATTTCTCAGTGATCATTCTCGTAATGATTAATGAGAGTTTTCCAGCCAGGTTTAGGTTGAGAGTTAGAGTTAATTAATGGAATAGATGGTAAGTAAATCTGAAATTGTTTTAGGGCACAGGGGTTCAGGAAAAGGTAGGATCATTGGAAACTACAGTATTTTTCCTGATAAGAGAATGTGAGGACAAATAATATAAAGGTTCATGTTAGGGAACAAGATAACTTCAGAGGAAGAGTCAGAAAATTTATGGGAATTAGGGCAAACTGAAACTCATATCCAGAGTGTAAACTGGAGTATTCATTAGAATGAATAAAAACAGAGTATTTTTCTTAAACATTAGAATTGGACTATCATTAGGGTGAAAGTTAGGTTTCAGTTCCAGCTGGAGTTAGTGTTAGCAATAGGGAAATGGAAAGTTTAGGGTAAAACTGAAAGTAAATCTTCGAATAACAAGCCTAGTTAGAATTAGGATGAATGTGAAGTAAGAAACTGCTAATAATTATTAAGATTAGGGGATGGTTAGTGTGAGGGTTAGCCTCAATATTCCAGTTAGGGTTAGGGTTACAAAAATGGCAAGATAATGAGAAAAACTACAAACTATTTGAGAGATGAGTTGAATCAAAGTTAGGATGAATAAAAACTAATGTATTTGTATGGCTTTTAGAATCCAGAGGCTATTAGTTCTAGGGCTAGGGTTGCTTGTCTAGTTCAGGTTAGACTTAGGCTTAGGGAAGGGTAAGCTTTAAGGTAAAACTGAGTTTTCTGCTAACACTTTCAAGTAAAATAAGTTTGAAACTTAACAAAAACTCCAGAGTTTTCCTAAGTTTCCTATTCAGGGTTCAATAGGGTTAAATTTAATGTTAGGTTTCTAGTAAGGTTTAGATATATAGTTAGGGTTAGGAACTAGAGTAGATTTTAAGTAAACCTGCAACTTCTTTTTGGAGACAGAGGAGTTCAGAAAAAGTTAAGATCAGTGGAAACTATGGTAGTTTTCATGATATGAAGATTCGAGCTTAATGATTCATAATAGGGAACGATTTCAGAGTCCAAGTAAGGCAATCTGTAGGATTTGTAGCAAAGTGCAAATAAATCATTTCAAAGACAATGAGAATCTGTTAGGATATATTTTCCATTAATTTTAGGATTGGGTTACTATTATCATCGAGGTTGCTCTTAGGGTTCTGTCCAAGATTTGAGTTAGGATTAGGGAAATGGAAGATTGAGAACTTGAGTGACTGACTTCCTTGTGTATGTATATGCTCGATTCTAAGGCTTGAACACAAAGATTGGGTTCTGCCCCTGAGCTTTTTGCTGTAGTCTATCATTTTACCACTTGAGCCATGAGTCCACTCCAGCTTTCTTTGGCAGTGAATTGGAGATGAGCGTCTCACAGACGTTCCTATCTAAGCTGACATTGAACTGAGATCCCCAGATCTCTGCTTTCTGATTAAAGGTAGGATTAAAGATACCAGAGACCAGGAAAGTGCCTGAATTTTACTGATTGTTTGTACTTTTGTTCGAGATTGAGACTTGAATTCAATATCTGACAGCTTTGCTCACTAAGTAGCACTCTGCCACTTGAGCCATATCTCCAAAAATGATTATTTTAAATAGCTGAAAATCATTAAATTTTCTTCAGTGATATGTATCATTAGTGTTGTTTTAAAACTTATCCTAACAAAAAAGACTTATAGACCCGGGAGTTGATCTGAGCAAATTCTCCTTCTTTGCTTCTAATTGCATAACAGTTTAGGGACATGATTTTTTAATTGTTATTTTAAGTAGCATAGGAATTATCATTAAACAGATCATTTTATGCGTACAATATACCTAGATCAATGCCAACCCTTTCAATATTCTCATCCACCCCTCATCTATGCACTTCTTCCTTCACTCTTCTTAATATTGTAGGATATTTATGGATTCCTCTCTGCATTTTCCCCCTTTTCTCCTGTTCATTCTTCTACCTTTTAAACCTTCACGCCTCTTTTGACTACCCACTACCATATGATCCAACAACTCTACTCCTGGTCATTTGCAGGAAAGATTACAAACCAGGATATAGTAAAGGTTTCAGCCCAACCATTCTTATTGAATCTGCCCAGATAACCCTCAAGAGAAAAATTAATCAAAAAATGTAATACACACACACACACACACAAACACACACACACAAACACAAACACACACACACACATACAAGAAATTCTACTTAACCATCAGAAAGAATATTTTTTAACATTTGTATCTCTCATTTCTCAATTCATCTGCCTGGTATCCCACTGTCGTCGTATGGTCCCTGTACTGCAGTCACAGAAATATGCAAACTGATGTAAAAGATTTTCAGGGTTATGGGCTAGCCATAATTTCCTGAATATGTGTTCTCTGCTCATTCTCTTTGTTTATTCATGCATTTGAGTAGTGATTATACAGATTCATTTGTACCATTGGCTACACAGAAAAGAGATGAACCATTTGTATGTATATATATACATACATATATACATACATACATGGATATACATACTTACATGGACATATGCACACATATGGATATATATTAAATACTTGAGTACATTTTATGTTTTCAAGAATTATAGAGCTAACAAAAATCACATGCATTTTCCTTTTCAATTTTTTCAAAACCTAAATAACTTTGTCTCTTTTGAATAGCTAATTTTAAAGAGAATGTCACCATCTCGGATCTGTCAGTCGCCTTGAAATTAGATGTTCAAATAGGATAAAGTTATTTAGGCTTTTTGGTGGAAGGATTCTATTCAGGGATTTTCTGCTTGCTAGACAGGACTCTGGTTGTATAGCATCAAGAAGCTCAACTACTTTTTACCATACTTCTAGTCCATTTAATTACTTGAGGTCTTGAACTTTTTGTCTGGGTCTGATCTTAGATTGACTGAGACTTTGCTACCTATCCCTCCCACATAATTAGCTAGGATTACAGATGTGAACCACTATGGAAAGCTCATTTGTTGAGATGGCTGTCTTGGCATTTTTTTCTCTGGCCTGGCCTCAGACCATGATCCTCGTCATCTCTGCTTCCCAATCAGCAGTTATTCTACATGTGGGCTACTATACTTGGTGTACATGACACCTTCTGTTTTATAAAAGGGGTTTTTACTGTAAAATATAGTATAGAGGGGTTATAGTTACATGAGCAAGGTAATGAGTAAATTTTCTATCAAGCAGTGTTACCTCCTCCTTTGTTTTCCCCTACCCTTTCTTCCCTCCCACCTCCACAACTACACTCCCCCTCTCCTTCCTTCCCTGCTTCCCCGCCCATATTGTAAAGTTCCTTTTTCAACATAGTGTCTTGTGCATCTCATTGTTACAACGGGTCAGCCTGCCCTATTTAAACGTTTTGTTTTTTCCCTTCCCCTCCCCAAGCTAGAGAAGGGTGTATACAAGATGCAGGGCACCAACATTAAATACAGTTTAAACAGGGGTTAAACCATGGGGGGAGGAACATAAAAAGAAAAAAAAAACATGGTAGACTATAAACTCTATCTTGGGGTTTATTTCGCTTAACATCATCTTATCTGGTTGTATGTACATAGTTTTTGAACTTGTATGCTTGTCTGAGACATATAATAGTTATTGCACGTAAGGGAAACCATAGGACCTATGTTTCTTTGGGTTTGGCTTACTTCACTTGATATAATTTTTCCAAGACTCCAGTTAGAGCTCCCCTATGATCCAGCAATCCCATTTTTGGCATTTGCCCAAATGTTCAAAAAGAAGACCATATTAATCTAACAGCACAACTATGTTTATTGCAACATTATTTACCATAGCTATGATATGGAACCAACCCAGATGCCCCTCAGTAAATGAATGAATCAAGAAAATGTGATACACACACACACACACACACACACACACACACACACACCATGGAATTCTATGCCTCCGTCAGAGAGAATGACATCGCCCCATTTGCTAGGAAATGGAAAGACACGGAAACAATTTTATTAAGTGAAATAAACGAGGCTCAAATAACCATTGGTCCCATGGTTAACCTCACTTGCAGTAAGTAGTACATGGTACCATATAACATTATAAGAGAATGTTATGTGAAATGAACCCCAAGATAGGGACACAAATCTTTTTTTTTATTCTATGAGATTCTTATCTCTATATTATCCCCCAAATAAAATTCGAAGGAGAGCTGTGGTTCAAATACAGAGCACCATGCTTGAGGGAAAAAGCTTAAGTGAGAAGGTAAGGTATTGAGTTTAAAGCATAATATCAGCACTAAAAAAAGTGATTTGTTTTCCTTGAGGTTTTTATATTGCTCAGAATATAATCAACGTTGTATTTATGTTCAGCATTACTATTAAAATCGTTATACTTATTGATATTATTATTTATTTTCTTAAGTTTTACTTACACATTAATATCCAATAATGATAAGAGATGATTACTGTTTCACAAGTTTTTATGGCAGTTGATGAGAGGTGCATACAAGGAATTTAGACTGACAATAGATGTTTGAAAGTTCTTCACATAAATAAATGATGGCTGAAGAAGCTGTGGACATTGATGAAATAAAATAAAGAAACCAGCAAGGAAAGAAAAGGTATGATTCTGGAAAGCACACAATTTTGGAAGAAAAAAAAAACACAAGGAAAATATGTAGCTTTTGGTAAGATATTTGTAACCCACTTACACATTTGATTCCTTATTTCTAGTGGAAGGCATTTCAGTTAGCCTTGTTTTACAAAGTTAAACATGATTGAATTTAATATTAACTGGCCTCTGTCTCAGGTAAGCAATAAGCCAGGTGCCAGGGGCTCATGTCTATAATTCTAGCTACTCAGAGGGCTCAGATCTCTAGATCTAGTTCAAAGCCAGGTTGGAGAGGAAAGTTGGTGAGACATTTCTGTTCAACTAACCACGAGAAAACTGGAAGAGGCACTGTGGCTCAAAGTGGCAACCCAATCGTGAGTAGAAAATCTCAGAGACAGAACCCACGTCCTGAGTTCAAGCTCTCTGAAATTATTTTTAAAATACTTGTTATCAGGATTTCTTTAACTTGTCTAGAAGAATGTTTTAAACTTAGGGTTTTTTATTTCATGTTGTCAGCATTGATTTTTAAGATGTGCAGAGAAAAATTATTTATAGTCAGAAATGTTTTGTATTGCTTTGTATTACACATTGCCTCTACACACAGAGATCAGCTGGAAGGCAGATGGCCAAATCCTGGCTGTTGGCAATGAAGATGGATATGTATTTCTTGTAGCAAAGAAAACCTTATGAATTGGTAGCCTTTATATATAACACCTTAATAGTAACAACAACATTATTATTATTACTATTATTATTTTTTGTCAGTTGTGGGGCTTGAACTCTAGGTCTGGGCATTGTCCCTCAACTCTTCAACTCAAGACTAGCACTCTACCACTTGAGCAACAGTGCCACTTCACATTTTCTGAACTTTTAGTTGGATATAAAGATCTTTTCTGAGACTTTTCTGCCCTGGATGGATTTGAACAGTTCTCAGTCTCCTTAGTCTCTAGGCCCAGCAATAAAATTATTTTGAAAAAGAAAAACCCCACGATTGTATACTTAAAAAAATCACAATCTGGCAAGTGTATCTATAACATTGTTGTATCAAGTAACCATAGGCAGCACTCATTTTTACATCTCACTGTGTACTTTCCAATGCCAGATAATATTTCATCAATTTATTTTAATTTTTCCTAACAAAGTTCACTATGAATTCCCAACAGCACAATTTTCTAGAGAGTATAAAAATTCTTCAACATATTTATTTCAACGAACAGCAATTTGCACTTGGTTTTTTTTTTTAATTTTGCCAGAGCTGGGGCTTGAAATCAGGGTCTGTGCACTCTCCCTGAACTTCTTTTGCTCAAGACTAGCACACTATCAATTGAGTCACAGCACCACTTCCAGTTTTTCTGCTTACGTCATACTTAGGAATCAAATCAAGTGCTTCTTGCATGTAAGACCAGCACTCTACCAGTAAACACATTCCCAGTCATTGGGTCTTTTGTTGTTGTTTTTGTTTTAAGATAGCATTTACCTATATTTCCGTCTGAAGGCTTAAAACTTAGGCTGGCCTACAAACATTGACTGCCATATTCAGCTCATGATTCTTTGTGAATGAATACTCTTTTCAGATATAGGAAGAGTTATTCTGTCTTTCTTTGACTAGATGGATTTTGCATTCAGCAATTTTAACCACATTTCTTGTCCTGGTATTTTTCCCCTTCTAGATCAATAGAAATATTTCAGGTTCTGAACTTGTAGCTGATCCCTACCATCCAACAACATCACATTCTTGTGAATAGCACAAGAATGGCCTCATGAGCATAGCAGCCAGCTGAAGTTCAGCTATCTGATGGCCTTGGGCTCCAACAATGTAATCATTTCTGTGCACAGACTGAAAACTGTCATAGGTAATTTTGATTTATTCCATTCTGTTCTCAGCTGCTTGCCATCCTCAGCTTTGTATGTTTTAAATTCTGTTAAATTTTAATTACTATTTCCAGCCGTTCTCAAAAGTAACATATATGTCTTACTTTAAAACTCATTAAAACATGAAAAAATGTTAACATAGTTGCTTTCCACCAGTGGCTCATATTTTAAAACCTAGCTATTTTAGAGGTCAAAAACTGAGGATTCGGGTTTAAAGCAGCCCATGCAGTAAATCCGAGATATTTCTCCAATTAAGTAAACAAAATTCACTTGGAGTT
The DNA here is from genome assembly GCF_019054845.1 of Dipodomys spectabilis. Classification (NCBI taxonomy): domain Eukaryota; kingdom Metazoa; phylum Chordata; class Mammalia; order Rodentia; family Heteromyidae; genus Dipodomys; species Dipodomys spectabilis. The sequence goes on along the minus strand of NW_024871009.1, from coordinate 503,534 downwards.
GATACTGGTGCAGGGTGATATATAAGGATCTAGCTTTAGTTTTCTACAAGTAGTTAACCAATGTTGCCAGCACCATTTACTGAAGAGGCTGTCTTTCTTCCATTCTATTATTTAGCTCCCTTATCGAAGATTAGATGGCTATAGGTCTGTAGGTTAATTTCTGGGTTTTCAATTCTATTCCATTGGTCCTGAGGTCTGTTCTTTTGCCAGTATGAAGCTGTTTTGATTACTATGGCTTTATAGTAGAGTTTGAAATTTGGTATTGATATTCCTCCAGCAGTGTTCTTTCCATTGAGGAGCGTTTTTGCTACTTGGGGTCTTTTATTGTTCCATATGAATTTTTGGATTGCCTCTTCTATTTCCTTGAAGAATGAGGTTGGAATTTTGATGGGTATCGCTTTGAATTTGTAAGTACACTTGGGAAGTATTGCCATTTTCACGATGTTAATCTTTCCAATCCAGGAGCATGGGAGTTTTTGCCATTTTCTAAGTTCTGTTTTGATTTCCTTTTTCAAGTTTTTAAAGTTTTCATCATAGAGGTCCTTCACTTCTTTGGTTAAGTTAATTCCTAGGTATGTTATTTTTTGTGGGGCTATTACAAATGGAGTTGATTTCCTAATTTCAGCCACACTTTTCTCATTGTTGGCAGACAGAAAAGCCATTGACTTTGGGGGAATAATTTTATACCCTGCTACTTTGCCAAAGTTTTGAATCATCTTGAGTAATTTGGGAGTGGAGTCTATGGGATTCTTTAAACACATGTCAAAGCTTACACTCTGAAAACATTAGAGGATGGAATAGGAGAAACCCTAGTTTTCCTTGGCTAAGGCTGAAATTTTCTGTATAGAGACCCAGAAACACAAAAAAATCAAGGAAAGTTTGGACAAATGGGATTGCATGAAGTTGCAGAGCTTCTTTATGGCAAAGGACATAGCTAGCAAGATCAACAGAAAGCGTACGGATTGGGAGAAGATCTTCATTAGCCATACAACAGACAAGGGTCTCATATCTAAAATATAATTGGAACTCAAAAAATTAAATCCCCCAACAACAAATCCTCAAAGAAACAACTGCCCAATAAATAAGTGGCCTAAAGACTTAAAGAGAAACTTCTCTGAAGAAGAAAGAAGGGTGGCAAATAACACATGAAGAAATGCTCAGCCTCCCTAGAGGTTGCATAAAAGAAATGCAAATCAAGCCACCATTGAGATACCACCTCACCCCAGTTAGAATGGTAAAAATCAAGAACTCTAATAACAACAGACGCTGGAGGGGATGTGGAAAGAAGGGAACCTTACTTCATTGTTGGTGGGAATGTAAACTTGTTCAACCACTTTGGAAAGCAGTATGGAGGTTCCTCAAAAGACTTCACATATTGCTCCCCTATGACCCAGCACTCCCACTTTTGGGCATTTACCCAAATGTTTACAAACAAGACCACACTAAAGCTACCAGCACAACTATGTTTATTGCAGCAGTATTTACCATAGCTAAGATATGGAACCAACCCAGATGCCCCTCAGTAGATGAATGGAACAAGAATATGTGGTCTATATACACAATGGAATTCTATGCCTCCATCAGAAAGAATGACATTTCCCCATTTGTTAGGAAATGGAAAGGCTTGGAAAAAATTATATTAAGTGAAGTAAGCCAAGCCCAAAGAAACAGAGGTCCCATGGTTTCCCTTATTTCCAATATCTATTATGTGTATGAGTCAAGTTGAAAAGGTCAGATAATGTGATGTTAGGAAAATGAACCTTAAGATATGTACTTAAATGTGTTTTTTTCTTTCATGCATTTGTTTCTAATGCATTTATATGATTATTTCTTTGTTGTTTTTTATGTCCCTCCCCCATAGTATAACCCCTGCTTTCACTGTATTTGATGTCGGTATATCTTGTGGAGGGGAAGGGATAAAACAAGTCGTTTAAATAAGGATACAGGTGGACCCGTTGCAACAATGGGAAATACAAGTTTTCATGTCGAAAACGAACTTTACAACTTCGGTGGGGTGTTTAGGATTGGGTGGGAGGGTAGGGGGATGCTGGAAAGGGATGTGAATGGTAAACAAATAGGAGGCTGCAATGCTTGATAAGAAATGTGCTTATTATCTTGCCCATGTAATTGTAACCACTCTGTACTGTATGTTCACATTAAAAAAATAAAAAAGTAATGTAAAAAAAAAAAAAAAGAAACCAAAATCCAGACGTGGAGATGTGGCTCACGTTGTATAGTGTCACCTTTGAGCAAAAAGACCAAGCAAGAATAATAAGTCTAATTCTATCTCCATTATTTACTCAAGGAAAACACACAGACTCAGACACAGACACAGACACACACACACACACACACACACACACACACACACACACACAATCTACGTTTTCCTAGACTCCCCCTCATGAGCAGTATACAATGCCATTAACTTAATGTATGCTTTCTCCAAATTATTATGGTAGGGATTTAACTACATTTGTATTTATGATAATGTTTGTTTTGTACTTTTTGATTTACAATTTTGTGTACTTATGTGTGAGAACAGTGTTTTGTGAAGACTAAATAGAAATCAATGTGTCAGTAAATAAGTAGGTGACAGGTAGACTGAAAGATGCAGATTGAAGCACTTGAAATTTTATTTCTCTAAGTTTAAATATATATGCATATGTATGTATTTAAAATTTCTGCCAAGATTTTATTTCTATTAACAATGGTCTATTTGTTACATTATATAAATTTAACATATTGTATGTTTCATCGTAGATTAATATTTATAGAATTTCTTTCCTTTGGAGACCAGGTTTTGCAGTGTAGACCAGGCTTTCCTCATCTGCTTATTCTCCTGTGTCAGGTTCCTAATTATTGGCTGGTATTACCATATGGTAAGATAGTACCATGCGCAGTTATATTATTTACATTTTGTGCAGTATAATATTACTGTGAGCAGCTTTAAGCCAAATATCTTCATGAGTATGAATGAAATTCTTGCAAATATGTTATGAATAGAGTTGCTGAGTGAAGCCAATTATAGTAGGCATGCCTGTACTCCCAGTACCCAGGAGGATTGTAAGTTTAGGAGCAGCCTGTGCTACACAGGAAGTCCCTTTTAAAACAAAAAAATCAGGTGAGCTTGGAAGAGGGAATATATTGTTAAGCGGGGGGTAGGAACACACAAAATTTAGTGTGTGTATGTGTGTGTGTGTGTGTGTGTGTGTGTGTGTGTGTGTGTGTGTGCTTGTGCTGGTCTCAGGGCTTGAACTCAGGGCCTGGGCAATGTTTCTGAGGCTTATGCTCCAGTCTAGCACTCTACCACTTGAACCAAACTCCACCTCAAGCTTTTTTAGAGATCATTGGAGATGAGTCTGATCCAGTTTCCTGTCCAGACTTAAAACCTTGATTCTCTTTTCTCATCCTCTTTTGTAAGTATGATTACAGGCATGTTGTATTACTGTTAAGTAACAGTAAACATCATGCCAGTTTATACTCCTTCCAGCAGTGTTTGAGTGTTGCACACACACCTAAGATAAAACCCACTCCATTTTTGATGACAACCAGGTCTCATAATCCCATAAGATATGTATTGTTATGCTCACTTTACCTGTAAAGAATTTGAGATCCAGAGAGTTTCATTAATTTTGAGTCCCCATCTAGTATACAGTGGAGAATGTATTCAAGCCCAACTAGTTCTGTTTATTTCAGAAAACATGGAGTCATCATGTGGTCTAGTAAACACGTGTTCTATTGAGTATTGCTCTTTGCAAGTATAGTTCTGTGCCTGACAGATTATCTTTCTCTTTCTTTAGCTGCACCCACTTTCATAAACTCTGGAAAGCACAAGTGATGAGAAGAGCCATTTTTGAAGGAGAAATTTATAAGGGGTTTGACCTTGGTATCACATACATATTAGTATCACCTCCCATTTGAGTTATGACTCCAGCACTAAATTTCTGTTTTTTCTTTTGTATTATTATTATAAATGTGAATTACACAGAGGTTGCAGTCATATAAGTCAGGTATGGATATATTTCTTTTTGAAAGGTCAGTCCTTCCCTTGCTCTATCAATTTTTCTCACTAGTTTGGTTTTTTTAACTTCCTTCTTCTTCTTCATCTTCTTCTTCTATTATCATTATTATCATTATCATTATTATTATCATTATTATTATTATTATTATTATTATGCTGTAAAGGGTTTAGTTACAATCTTGTGGTAATGATTATTTTTTTTGTTTTAGTCCGTAATGAAGCTTTAATCCAGGGCCTGGACTCTCTCTCTGAGCTCTTTTGCTGAATAATGGCACTCAAATTGAGCCATAGCTCTAATTCACTGAATGCATTTCTTTTGGACAATGTTAACCTTTCACTTTATCTTTTTCCGTTTTCCTGTCCTTCCAAAAAAACAAATTACATAGGTCATTTTCCACATAGTACCAATTGAATACCAGTGTTACACATATTCATTCCTTGTCCCTCCTTTTCTATGACCCCTTTAACTTCTGAAAGAGAGATAAATGTAAAAAAAATGACAAAAATGAAAGAAAATAAATATCTTGTTTCTTTTTCCTGGTCACTGGTTATTTTTGAGAGCGTGTGTGTGTGTGTGTGTGTGTGTGTGTGTGTGTGTGTGTGTGTGTGTGTGTGTGTGTGTGAATACTGGGGCTTGAATTCAGGGAGCTGACCTTTAGCTTTTGTAATCAAGAGTAAGAGTCTACTACTTGAACCAAACTTCCATGTCTTGATTTTAAATGGTTAATCAGAGATCAAAGTTTCACTGGTTTTTTCCTAACTAGTCTAACTTCAATTCACTTTCCTCAGATCTCAGATTTCTAAATAGCTAGAGTTACAGGTGTGAGCCACCGGTGGTGATTGGCCTACCTTCTTTTTGTTATGTAGTTGAAATGTAAAAGATAGTTGCAACCATAATAAAAAAGGAAATCAATTTAACTTTCCCAGCTTCATTAAATTTTAATATTTTGTCACATTTGATACATACAGAAAAACATTTTTTGTAAATGCTCTTGCAATTTGGTTTTCATATCGGTATTTTCCTCATGATGAACTTGATTTTATAGCTTTTTACTTACTAAATATTGATGAGAATATGTTCAGAGGGCATTGATGATATTTTGTTGGCTTTCATACGGAAATGTTGCAAGCTAACACTTGATAATAAATTTGTGTGCAAGACCCCGATGATATGTCCACATTCTTAGCCAGAAGACAGTAGTGCCTGTTACAAATAATCTAGATCTGACAAAACCCTGACTCAGGCCTTGTTACCACCTTCATGAATGTCCTCTTAGTATGCAATCCTGACTCTCCAGTGACCATGACAGAGCCCTGCTGCACGTTCTCATGACACAGCCAAGGTCAACAGTCAGGCGTGGCACCTACAGTGTGATGGGAGACTGGTGACTGTTTCTTTGATGGAATGACACAGGAAATGTTAGGTCCTTAAGCTGTCATCAGTCCCGAGGGCTCCTCATGAGCATTTGATCCTAAGATTTAAGGAGACATCAAACTCTCTCTTTCTTGTGCAAGTTGTTGCCCTGTTTTTCTTCTGGGGCTGTCATCTTCTGTGGAAAGGTATGATCTGAGCTCTATAAGTCATTTTGCTTACTCTAGGCACTTAGTGTAAGTATAGCATTTATACTTAGACAAAAAGAAATGTAGTGATAAAAAATAGGAGACAACATTTTTCCTCGTCTATTTATTACTCAAATATGTTTTCAGATTCTACCAATAATTCTTATTAGTAAGAAGCACTATCTCAAAAATAATCAGTTACCAGGAAACAGAAACAAGATGATATTTATTTGATTTCATTTTTGTCATTTTTTTACATTTATCTCTCTTTCAGAAGTTAAAGGGGTCATGGAAAAGGAGGGACAAAGAATGAACATGTGCAACACTGAAACTTTGATCTCCAATTAACCATTCAAAATCAAGACATGGTGCCGCAGACGGGGCTCTGTCGGGACGATGGAGGACACCTAGGGGAGAAACCTGGAATAGGATGGGGAGATGGCAAACAGACAACTCACACACAAGAGGAGTGGATGCTGAGTGTGATTTAATGCAGAGGATAACAAACTTTTATAGCAAAAGTCTTCATGAGAAAGGGCAAAAGGTTACACAATCTTGCTGCATGGCTTCATTTTTGGGTGGTCACCAGCTGGTCACCTGATAGGCACTTGTTTCCGGCTTATCTCTAAGAAATACAATGATTACAATGTTTGTCACCAATTAACCATTACCTATCTTTATAGAGGCCTTAACTTTCCCATAAGATCTTTCCTGTTTCTTCTTTAATAGTAAACCTCAAGGAGACCTAGATCTAGCAAGTCTCTTAGTAAATAAAAGAGAGTAGCAGGAAATTCTTTCTCCTAAATAGTTATCTCAGCAATTGCCATACATTCTTTCTGCTCTAGCTGAGCCTACAGCTTCTTGTAAGTCCCTTACAAACAATTCCTTCTGCTGAAGTGACTTCGTGAAACTCCCAATACTTTTATATTTACTTATAACTTGTCTACTAGCCTCCATAAGAGGGGTTTCAGGGTAGCACTTAACTCTGGTGAGTTAGTCATATTTTTTAAGATACTCATCAGATATTGGAGTCGTCAACACTCTTAAGAAAGGGCTTTGAATAAAGGAACGTTGACAATGAGTAAGTACAAAGAGCAGTAGAAGCAGTAAAAGATTAATAGGCACTCTTATGAGGAAAAGAAAGGCAGAAACACATCTTTCCCAGGGGTTTGCCAGCCTTTCCAGGAGTAGGCCTCTTAGAAGCCCTATTCTCTGAGGTAGACTTCGGTGAAGTCCCAAAACTCTGAGATAGGTCTCTGTAAAGCCCCATTCTCTGAGGTAGACTTTGGTGAAGTCCCAATACTCAGAGATAGGTCTCTAAAGCCCCTTTCTCAGGTCTGAAAGATGGTTTCCCATGCTAAGCAGTCTCCACTGGAGTAGGCGTGGCATTTGCCCCTTTTTTATTTTTTGGATGTGCCAGAGAAATTTCTTCTCGTATAGAGGAGTTGGAGCGGAAGACTAGTTTGAAGAGGACTGGAAAGACAACAAGAATACATATAACAATTAGTGTTATGACTCCAAATGTAACCAAGTAGTGCCACCAATCTAAAGGATTAAGACTTTTTTTTTTTAATTTAATTTTATTTTATTTGAGAACATACTGTACAGAGGGGTTACAATTACATGGTCAGGATAATGCATACATTTCTTAACAAGCATTGCAGCCTCCTCCTTTGTTTACCCTTCACCTCCCTTCCCAGCCTCCCCCCTCCCCCCCACCCAATCATACTCCCCCTCCCCCCCCCCGACATTGTAAAGCTGGTTTTGACATGACATTTTGTACTTCTCATTGTTGCAACAGGTCCACCTGAATCCTTAAACGACTTGTTTGTCCCCATCTCCTCCACATGTTATACTGACATCAAATATAGTGAAAGCAGGGGTTACACTGTGGGGGAGGGACATACAAAGCAACCAAGAAATAATCTTATAAATGCGTTAGAAACACATGCATGAAAGAAACAAAAACATTAAAATACATATTTGAGGGTTCTTTTTCCTAACATCACATTCTCTGACTTTTTCCGCTTGACTCATACCTATACTAGATATTGCAAATAAGGGAAACCATGGCACCTATGTTTCTTTGGGCCTGGCTTACTTCACTTAATATAATTTTTTCCAAGCCTTTCCATTTCCTAACAAATGGGGCAATGTCATTCTTTCTGATGGAGGCATAGAATTCCATTGTGTATATATACCACATTTTCTTGATCCATTCATCTATTGAGGGGCATCTGGGTTGGTTCCATATCTTAGCTATGGTAAATAATGCTGCAATAAACATAGTTGTGCTGGTAGCTTTAGTGTGGTCTTTTTTGTAAACATTAGGGTAAATGCCCAAAAGTGGGATTGCTGGGTAATCCTTTCTGTAAGTCTTCTGCCAAAGAATTTATCCCTGCGGTTTCCAAATGAGCTTGACTAAGGGCTGAAATGTCTTCCTGTAGCTGTCCTATATCATGAGTTAAGCTATTGTCCTTCCAGATTCCTTGTAGATGCACTTTGATAGCTTCCCAATCTAAGCTGTCATTATAAGGCAATGGGGTAACACAAATACATTTAAATGACTGATGACATCTAGTGGTCAGCTGGGTTTTAAGATTATTAACTTCAGTCCCTAACTTTAAGACTACTTCCTCCAAAGCCTCTAGTTTGCTGTCTAACTTTTGATCAATGATTTGCTGCTCTGTTAATGCTAGAGAAACATTCTTATTTAACTCATTTACAAAATGCACCGTGTGCACTTGTTGTATTAGTGCAGTGGTGGATACAGCAAGCGAGGTTACTAATGCTATAAGGGAAGCAATTCCAAAGATCAATGTTGCAACAAATCTTTTTGGTCGTATTAATTCATACAAAACACGAAGTGTTTGCAAAGCAGAATTATCAAACCAAGGATCATTATGCAAATTTACAGGAAGCATTACATATTCAGGTCTTTTTACAATAACTACTACTGAAAATTCTTTATCTATGGAAGCATCAACACAGTTGGTCAACCGACAAGAGTAACATTGAATTAAAAAGGAATTCCCTACTTGTGTAATATTAATTCTTTTATCACTTCCAATTAAAGCTGCATATGGATAAGACAAGCTCTTAATGCAATTGATTCTGGTAGGTTAGCTTTGGGCTTTTTTAGCAATACCATATTTGCAGCTGCAGCAAATCTAAACAAATTTTTATGGGTAACGGTGGTTCCATAATGACTAGATTTAGCAACCGACATTGGGGTGACAAACCCAGGCGTGAACCAATGCCTTACCGGTTCCGGGCCAACTGGAGCTTTATAGTTTGTGAATTTTACTTTCTCATTTTCTTTTAAATATTTCTTATAGTCATAAGTTGGGTTGGCAATGGAAAAATCAAATACCAAATCTGTAGTACCCCTAGGCCAATGTACAGAGGCAGAATGTGGAAATCCACAATCCAACCATGTTGGAAGTTTTTTTCTGTTTTGCTGTCCCAAAATTGATCTTTATCCTGGTAAGTTGTTAAACAATTTGGAAAAGGCATGCTAACATTGTTATCTTTGTCAAAGGTCTCATTGTAATTAAAATACCCAAGTATTTGAAAACTCAATTCCCACATCACCCTCTTACTGCTAGAAGCAGTGTTAGTCTTATCAGGTGCATCAGCATAAAGGGTCCTGTAGTGAACAGGCAAGCATGCAAAGGGAGCACGGCCTTTTAAAGCCAAGCATATAGGGGTGACATCAGATCTTCCCTCATAATCTAGATACGTGGAGATCATAGGCTTTTCTGACCCCACTGGAATGCCCCCTAGTATAGAGGTATCATTCATTAGTACTTTTATGTTAGATGGGTGAGTCCAACCCACGGGGTGAAGCAAAGGTGGATCAGGAACATACGCCCAATACATTGTACAAAAAAGCATACTTCACCTGTAAAGAAACAAGGGCAAGCATGGCTAAAAACATGTTTTCCGGATTGGGTTGATTTCCGGTGGTCTCAACAGTGTGTCGAGCTTCCTCGCACAACTTCTTGATCTGTTCCCACGTAGGTGGTGCAGCGATTTTTGTAGAATCAGCCTGCGGTGGTGATAGAGAGAATGTCTTCATCTTCTGCACCAGTTTTCACTCCCGATGTATTTTCACTTTCTTCCTGGCTCTTTTTTGGGCCCAAGAAAGGCCTGATGAGTCTGTCTGGGACCCAAATGGGGGATTCTGCATCCTGTGGGAAAACACAAGCATAGCCTCTCCCAGATGTTAACAGGATGTCTGGCCCACGCCAGGTTCCAGTGAGTAGATCCTTCCATTTTACTAAAGGAAAAGTTGTAGTTTTTTCCATGCCCCAATGTCTCATCATCGGGGTTATTCCTTGCTCATCAGCATTGAAATGATTAAGGACCAGCAAAGCATGATTAAGAGTGTAATGGGGGGAGTATTGCTTCCCTCCTCCTCGTCTAATTCTTGTCAATTGGTTTTCTAAGGTCTGATGAGCCCGTTCTATTATTGCTTGGCCTTGTGGATTATACGGAATCCCTGTTTTGTGCACAATTTTCCATTGTGCACAAATTTTAGCAAAAGCTTTGGAGGTGTATGATGGTCCATTGTCCGTTTTTATTTCCTTGGGAATTCCTAGGTCCACAAAGGCATTAATCAAATGTTGAATAACATCTTTCACAGCCTGTCCAGAATGGGCTGTAGCAACCATGGCATGAGAATAAGTATCTATAGTAACATGGACAAAGGAGAGTTTCCCAAATTCTGTTACATGGGTAACATCCATTTGCCACAACACTCTAGGCTTTAAGCCTCTAGGATTAACTCCCATTTTTTGTGGATGAAAAACTTCTGGGCATGCCTCACATTCCCTGATAATTTGTCTTGCCTGTTCTCGGGACACTTGAAACATCTTTCTTAAGGCATTAGCATTTTGATGATGTAGTCTATGACTTTCCTGAGCTTCTTCTAAAGCTGACATTACATGACTTTCCTTAGTTAATAAGTCTGCAAACTTATTCCCTTGAGACAAAGGTCCAGGGAGATTGGTATGCCCCCTGATGTGTCCCACAAATACCTTTGTCGTTCTTTGTTGTAATAGCTGTTGTAATTTTACTGAGTATTCTTTAACTTTAGATTGACCAGTAACTAGGGCTGTTTCAATGGCAGGAAACAAGGAAACCACACACATCTGTGTAAAGGTTAAACTCCTCTGAATAATTTTGAAATGCTAGCAGAACTGCAATGAGTTCTGCCTGTTGTGCAGATACATTTGGGTCATAAGATATTAATGGTGGTCTTGTGCTGCAATAAACCACAGACTTTCCACTAGAAGATCCGTCTGTAAAAATAGTTAATGCCCCGCCAAAGGTTCTGTAACCACAACCTTTGGAAATATCACAGGAGTTTCAGTATAAAATGTAACAAAGGATGTTGGGGCATATGAAAGCTTATTTTACCTGTATAAGTTAATACAGCAATTTTCCAATCATCATCAAATTGTATCAAATGATCTAATTGTTTCTTATTATAGGGGACAAAAATGTTAGGTATTTCTTGGCCAAATAATTCTCTAGCTCTTAATCTAGCCTTTAGAATCAAATTAGCACATAAGAAGGCATATGAAGCAACTATTTTTCCAAGGTTATGGGAATAATGGATCCATCCCAGTATCCCATCCCGCCAAAAACATCCTGTGGGAGTGAGGCTTGTAGCCAGAATTATAAAGGACCATGTTTGTGTAATATTAATTTGCTGTATTTTAGCTGTATTCAATGCTTCTTCTACCAATCTTATACAGGATAGGGCTGCAGGAGTTATTTCCCTGGTAGATTTAGGATTAGGATCTCCGTTCAACATTTTCATCAAAGGATTTAATTGTCCTGTAGTTATTTTTAAACTAGGCCGAATCCAATTAATATTCCCTAATAATTTTTGGAAATCATTTAATGTTTTTAGTTTATCTATTCTAATTTGTGTCTTTTGGGACATAATATAATCATGTCCAATCACTTTTCCTAGATAATCTATAGGTCGTTCATGTTGAACTTTATCAGGAGCTATTATTAACCCGAATTTTGTTAATTGTTCTACCATATCCTGTAATATTTTCTCTGTCTTTTCTCTAGTTTCATCGGTCATAAGTATATCATCCATATAATGAATAATATATGCCTCTGGATATTTTTGTCTAATTTGTTCTATAGCCCTCTTTACATATTGTTGACAAAAGGTAGGGCTGTTTTACATGCCCTGAGGTAGCACTTTCCATTGGTACCTATCATAAGGTTGTTTAAAATTAGCCGAAGGGACACTGAAGGCAAATCTCTTGGAATCTTCTGGTTGTAATTTTATTGTAAAAAAGCAATCCTGTAAGTCTATTATTATTATATATCTACCCTGTGGGATTGCAACAGGAGAGGATAGGCCTGGTTGAAGGGCTCCCATGTCATGCATGGTCTCATTAATTGCCCTTAAATCTTGTAATAACCTCCATTTTCCTGACTTCTTTTTTATTACAAAAATTGGAGTATTCCATGGACTGGTAGTCTCTTCTATCCTTCCTTGACTCAATTGTTCTAGAACTAAGTCCTGTATGGCTTGAATCTTTTCTTGAGTTAGGGGCCACTGATTAATCCATACAGGATCATCACTTTTCCATATTATTTTGTCAGCATAAAGCTGTTCCTCAGCGGCCCCTATGAAAAATTTTGCTCCTTTGATGAGGAGTCTATTTGTCGTATTTGTATATTCATGTCCTGCATGATGTCCCTGCCCCATAAAGAAAAGGGCAAGCTGGGGATAACATAAGGTTTGAAGTGGCCTTGCTGCCCTTCACATACCCATTTGAGTTTCTGAGCTGACTGAGCTACATTAGAAGCCATCCCTAATCCAATTAGGGAGGAAGAAGTCTCCAGCACTGGCCAGGTCGTAGGCCAATCTTTTCCAGCTATACAGGATCTGTCAGCCCCTGTGTCTAAGAGTCCTGTTATTTGTTTTCCATTGACCTTAATGGCCTTGTAAGGTCTTTTATCTGTAATTTCCTGAACCCAGGCTACAGTATCTGTGGTGCCAAACCCTCCTTCTCCATTTTGAGTCAAGGTGGGATTAGGCAACTTTAGATATGAAAGTAAAAGTATTTGGGCTATCCTCTGCCCTTTATGAATTTGAATAGTCTCTTTTAGAGACCTTATCATGACTTTTATAGTTGTAGGACTGTCTGAGTCTATTACTCCTGGTAAAACCTCAAAATTCTTTTTATAGTTTGAACTCCGGCCTATGATTAGGCCCATTACTCCCGAAGGGAGTTCCCCTTTTATGTTTGTCTCTTATCAGTACAACCCTATTATTTCGGGATATGATATGATCTTGAGTGGCAGCCAAGTCCAATCCAGCACTCCCTGGAGTGGCTCTAGGCAAGTCATGAATAGTTTGCTTTAGTTCCTCTCTTGGGGAGGGGCTGAGAGGTTGCCCCTCCGTCCGTTTTTTGTTTCCTCTAGAAGAGGAGTTCTGTCTTTATGGAACTTAGATTTACAATCACTTTTCCAATGGTTCCCTCTTTGACACCGAAGACATAAGCCTGGTGCTTTTCTTGATCCCTTCTGTTGCTTTTGAGCTTTACACTCCTTTTGAACGTGGCCTGGTTTGCCACAATTATGACATACTCTCTGTTCAGGATTATATCCTGAGCCTCTGGTTACCTTTTTCACATATGTTTGAAAAGGCGTTTCTTTCATGGCAGCAGCATATGCAAGTCCCTGAATCATAGCAGGAGAAGCATCTATGCAAGCCTTAACATAGTCTTGTAGGCTTCCTGTTTTTCTTACTGGCCTGATTAATTCCTGACACACAATATTAGCATTCTCCCATGCCAATTGTTTGAGAATGATTTGAGACCCCTCAGAAGGAAGGAACATTCTTGTAATAGCTTCCTCCAACCTAGCTATGAATTCCTCATATGGCTCCTCAGGCCGTTGCTTAATTCCTGATAGAACAGTGGTCTTTCCTTCCCCTGATGGTAACTTTTTCCAGGCCATAACAGAAAACTTAGTGATGGTTTCTAAAATCTCCTTTGAGAATTTAAGTTGTTTTCTAATGTCTGCAAAATCCTCCTGACCAGTTAACATGGAGACTGTAGGCTTAGGGCCTGAAGTAGTGAATAATCACCGTTACACCTCTCCGTTAACAAGGTCCTCATATTCTGTTCTCCATAATACGTATTGCCCCGGGGTTAGCACCGATTTTGCAGTTTGATACCAATCATAAGGAGTTAGCCAATCAGTTGCTATGGAGTCAAGGATTGTTAAAGTAAAAGGGGCAGAAGGACCCATAGTTTTTACTGCTGTTTGTAATTCTTTTAGCACTTTTAAGAATAATGGCTCCCACTGAGGCGCACCATGGTCTAGGTGGCTTCATTGAATGAATTAGGTGGTGAACTTTCTCTTTCAATTTTATTGAAGACTTGGAGGAGTATCGGTGTTAGCTGTGCTTTGAAAATCTTGAAGAATTCGTCTGTAAAAACAACTGGTCCTGGGCTTTTCTTAGATGGGAGGTCTTTTTGTGCAGTTTCTATTTCAGTGCTTGATATGGGCCTGTTAAGATGGTTTAACTTACCTTGGTTTAGTTTCATGTTGATATTTGCTAGGAAAAGCTACATTTCTGCCAAGTTCTCAAACTGATTGGCATAAAGTTTTGAGAAATATTCCCTTATAATGTTCTGAATCTTGGTTGTTTCCGTGGTGATGTTTCCATTCTCATCTCTGAGTTTATTTGGGTGTGTTCTCTCCTTTTTCTGATAAAATTTGCTAAGGGTCTCTCAATTTTGTTAATTTTTTCAAAGAACCAACTCTTTGTTTTGTTGATTTTTTTCTATGTTTTTTTTTGGATTCTAATTCATTTAATTCTGATTTAATTTTAATTATTTCTCTCCATCTACTGAATTGGGGTTTATCTTGCTGCTCTTTTCACGGAGGCTCAGATGTCTCATTAAGTTGTTGGTTTCAGGTCTCTCCAATTTGTTGATGTAGGAACTCAGAGCTATAAACTTGCCTCTGAGTACTGCCTTTACTTTGTCCCAGAAGAGCTGGTAATTTGTGTGTTCATTTTTGTTGAATATCATGAACATTTGAATTTCCTTTCTAATCTCTTCCATGACCCACTCATGATTAAGCAGTGTGTTGTTCAGCATCCATGTATTACAGGACTTTCTTTGGTGGCTTTTGGTGTAGAGTTCTAATTTTATTCCCTTGTGGTCTGAGAGAATGCAAGGTATAACTTCAATGTTTCTGAATTTGTACACATTTGCTATGCGATCTAAAATGTGGTCTATTTTGTAAAATGTTCCAAGTGCTGCTGAAAAAAACGTGTATTCTGATGCTGTTGGGTGAAAAATTAGGTAGATGTAAGTAAAATCTACTTGATCTATGCAGATGTTTAGATCTGCAGTTTCTCTGTTGAATTTTTGTCAAGTTGATCTATCTACTGTGGATACTGATGTGTTGAAGTCCCCAACTGTAGAGAACATGGGGAGCAAAGATGGCATTGAGAGGGAATTGAGTGGGCAAAGCCCAATTTGCCTTATGTTCAGTGCATAACCAGCCCGTAGAAACTTAGGTGCATGATAGGGTATGACCTTTAGAGTCATTGGTTCCTCTTCCCCAGTGCTATGCCACTCGCTATTTTTTGCTTTAAAAAGGGATTTCTCTGTGTTAATAAATGAATTTTCCTGCTTGACTTGACTCCCTGCTGAGTCTGATTGTCTCCCAGGCTGAGGGAGGCTGGGGATGGGGCGGGTGGTTTCACTTACCTTTCCTCAGACCCCGTCCGTCTTTCGTGGAATGGATGAAGACCCTACATGTGGCACCCAACGTGGGCCATGAAAGGAAAAACTACCAGCCTATGCTATGCAGTCTCTCAGGGTAAGAGAAACCCTTACTATGGGTAATGCTATCTCACAGAAGAAGGAGGAGGAGGCAACATTATGCCAAGAGGGAGTAAAGGAGGACTTGGGAAGTGAGAAGGAAAAGGAATGGGCCAAATTCGACTGAGAACGCACTGAAACATGCACAGTGGAAGTCAAAACGATGGTGAAAGTTACTCCCTCTGACTCAGGTGACCCTGATGGTCATAGGTCCCCTCCCTATTCCCCCGATTGGGGGGGGGAGTACAGCATCCTACGCAACCTGCAAAACCAGGATCTCTACCAACCTTCCATGGAGGGGCTGAAGTCTGGCGAAATAACCCTGGAAAGGAAGAGCCACCCGGGAGCCTGAACCCTAGGCCACAGGATTCGTTTCCCAAGGGTATCTAGTCAGTCTGGCACCAGGGTCTAACAGGCCCTTGGAATGGTATCCATAGGAAGCTAAGGATCTTAAAGAGTCCCAAAAGGCGGTGGCAGAGGATGGTCCAAACTCTCCTTGGGCCCAGACCCTATTACAGGACATTGCTTATCACCCATGTGTCCCTAAGGACTGACTGGATGTGGCCAAAGTCATCCTTACTAGTTCTCAGTTTATTAAATGGTGTGCTTTCTTTAAGGAGGAATGCAGAGTGCAAGAGGAGAATAACCGGCAGGCTCAATCAGCGATACCTATTACTTATGCCATGTTAACAGAGATATGGTTTGGGTATTCCACTGCCGTCCAACATGCCACAATACCTGGCCTATACCATGACCAGGTGAAACAGGCTTGACTTGCTGTGTGGTACAAACTGGATGATGGGCCTACTGAGTCTCGCATAGCAGGAGTGAGACAAAAACTTGGTCAGCTGAGTACAGCAGTCTGCAAGCTGCCAGCAGGGAACCTTCAAGGTCAGTTTGTAAAGCAGCTGGTCTGGGAAGGGATGAATACAGACCACCGCATGGGATTGAGAGAGAGTTTCCTGGGCAGATGGGAGGTGGCCTCACAGGATGTAGGAAAGCAACAGAATCCATCCCAATCACTAGTTTTAGCTTTACAGGCTCAGACATCTGCAATGACTGAGGCTATTACCCATGTGCTGGCAGCCCAGGGCCTAAGAACCCCAAGACCATTGGGGAGAGGGACTTATTTTAAATGCAGGCAGGAGGGGCACTTTGAGAGGGACTGTTCATAACAATCCCCCACCAACTTGCCCAGGGGGAGCCAAACTGCCCCCTATACCCTGCCCAAGGCGCAGGAAGGGATACCTTAGAAAAAAGGATTGTCAATCCAATTTTTTTTTTTTTTGTCGGTCGTGTGGCTTGAACTCTGGGCCTGGGCGTTGTCCCTCAGCTCTTCAGCTCAAGGCGATCGCTCTACCACTTGAGCTACAGCGCCACTTCCGGTTTTCTGGTGGTTTATTGGAGATCGGAGTCTCACGGTCTCTCCTGCCCGGGCTGGCTTTGTACCGCGATCCTCAGATCTCAGCCTCCTGAGTAGCTAGGATTACAGGCATGAGCCACCAGCGCCTGGCTGTCGATCCAATTTTGATTTAGATGAGAAACCCTATCTGGGTGGAGCAGTGGCCATTGACCAAACATAAACTTGTAGCCCCCCACCTTTTGGTAAAGGAACAGATAAACCTTGGGCACACACACCCTTCTATGAGTCCTTGAAACACACCGTATTTATTATTCAAAAAGCTTCTGGGACTTGGCTTATGCTCCAAGATCTATGTAAGGTAAATGAAAGGATGGAGCTAGTAGGAACGCCCCTAAGAGGCATGACCTGGACTCCTGCTATACCTTCAGAATATACCTTAGTTGTGATTGATATTAAAGTTTTTTTTTTCTATCTCCCTGCATCCAGATGACTGCGAGAAGTTTGCTTTCTCCATTCCTTCTCTTAATTTTTCCCAGTCTGATCGGAGGTTTTAATGGACCGTGTTGCCACAGGGAATGGCCAATAGCCAGGCCTTTTGCCAACAATACTTGGCCACACTTTTAGGGCCTGTGCTGGGTTCAGATACCTCCCTACATGGATGATATAATTTTGGGGCACCAAGACCGGAGCCGCCTGGAGGGTCTTCTGGTCCAGGTTTGTGCCATATTAAAAAGGGGGGTTTTACCATAGCCCTCAATAAAGTTCAAAAGGTACCTCCTTTTAAGGTGCTCAGAACCCACCTTACCTTGACTCAGGCCAGCCCCCTTAAGCCTTTGCTGGATTTCCAGGCTCTCTGACCTTAACCTAACTTCAGAGTCTTTTAGGGGAAATCAATTGGCTGTTGCCATGGGTTTTTGTCCCTAAAGATAGTCTTGTGTCCTTATTCACCATACTAAAAAACAGGATACCCCAAGAATTTATTACAATTACAGACAGCCATCGGGTAATATTTTTTCAGTTCCAAAAAGCCCTGGATGAAGTTTCCCTAAAGAGGTATTCTATTTTTAAGCCCATTTCCCTTTGATTGTTTGCAGGTTTCACAGTAATACCTGCAATTTTAACTCAAGGGGGGGGAGCCATTAGAGTGGGTTCACACTCCAATGGGGGACACACCTTGGGTGTACTCTCAGGCAAACCAACTTGCAGATGCTATCCTCAAGGGAAGGACCCAAGCCCAAGGGCATTATGGCCTCGATCCTCACTTCATTGTTTTTCATGTTTGGAAGGCAGACGTTGAGTGGCTCACTCTAGCCAATGCTCATCTTCCTTTCTCTTTGGAGAGGTTTCTAGGCCAAATTGACTGTCATTATGGGTCATCCAAATGGACTGTCATGTTATGGTGACTTCCCCTCAAAATGCCATCTCTATTTTCTCCTACGACTATTCCTGGCGCCCTCCATGTTTTTAGTGACGAAGGTAAAGGCTCTGTGTATGCAGCCTTTGAGGAGAAACAAAAGACCCGAAGCCAACAAAGATTTCAACCTTGTCAAGGGTCAGCACAATATAAAAGAAAAGCTGGCCATAACTATGGCCATTCAGGACATTCAAAAACCCTTTAATTTATATTATGATAACCTATAAAACAAAAAAGGGTGAGTTAGCCACCATATACAGTTACAGATAGCTTTGTTTACAATTAACATTTTAAATTTTTCAAAAGGGGCAACTGAATCCAGATTTCAGAAGAACTGGGGACAACTAAGCCCTAAGCCCCAAGTGAAAGTCAAGTGGAAGGACCCCCTGACACAACAATGGAGAGGACCTGACCCCCTAGTTACCATGGGCAGAGGATTTGGATGCGTTTTTCCCATAGGGGAGACAGCCCCCATTTGGATCCCTGCCAGGAACCTTAAGTTTTTACCCATCATCTCTATACAGGAGGATGTATAAGGATAAGCTGATCAACAAGGAAAGAAAAACGGCTATGGTGACCAAGGCTTGTGTTTAAAAGAGGAAAGCCAGAAAGATAACTAGTAACCATCCCCATGGGCAACCAGCCCTTGAGAATCTGTTGTGTTCTTTAACAATTGCAGATGGCGATAGTCCAGCTGTTGGCTGTCCTGACCTTCCCAGTCCCGGTAATGGCCCTACGGAACCTACATCAACCTCAACATGTGACCTGGGCAGTGATCAGTGCTGGCAATGCAGAAATCATCAATAGTACTACAAGAAAAGCTGTCCAGTCTACCTGCTGGCCTGACCTTCATTTTGATCACCACCCTATGTCATTATGTATGGACCGTTTAATATTTTTGTAGGAGCTATTTATTTTAATGCTACCTGCTCTAATTGTTCTTTTACTCATTGCTTGTACAACCACCTTTTGTTATGCTTTCCTGTAAACATGTCTAAATCCTGCTCTAGAACAAGCCCCAGCTCTGAACTCTGAAGTGGCAAAGACTGCTATCCCATCCTTGACTAATGTTCAAGGACTGCTAATGACATTTCTTGGCCTGGTAATGCATTTGTTGATGGTTTTTCTATGCCTTCCTTGCATTATACGTGCACTGCAAACCTCTTATGAGCTTAGCCAGCCAGTTACATAAGATCAAGCTCCAAGTGAATGAATTTCCCCTGAGAGGAATTGCAGCCAGAGATGGGTAAGAGGAGGTGTCAGTCTGACCCATCTAAGACAGGGCTTTCAGCTTTGCTCTGAAGAAAGTCCCGATGATGGGTCAGGCATATAAGGCGATCCACCCAACCTAAGGCAGGCAGTTCACTTCTTTAAAGAAAGATGGTAGAGATGTTGGGAGCCATTGGGAGCTGACAGTAAAGCTCAACGTCATCTTGACCCCTGTGCTCACTTAAAGGCATGTAAAAGGAACTGGCTTACTTAAAAGACACCAGATGCCCAGTATTGCTTTGCTTTGTCTGCAGTTTGTTTTAAATTTTCCTTGTTTTTCTGGACTATAGTAGAATGGCCTGAGTGTGGGGGCCCACGAGGATGCACCGTGCTGCATGTGTGGAACTCCCAATATCCAGGTTGCTCCCATGTTCTGAAGAGGAAGACCTTATGAGATACTGACTTTTATATATGCCCAGGAATTAATTGAACTGCTTTGGACATTTCTAACTGTGGTGGGACAGATGGTTATTTCAGTGCTATGTGGGGATGTGAGGTAACTGGGGCGGGCTCTTGGATCATGCACACGGACCCTCCCTATCCTTGTCTAGCGAATCTCACCCCCAGACTTGCCTCAAACCCCTTGTGTGGCCAATGATATCCTTACAAATGTAATCCTGTTAAAATAACCTTTACGGGGGGGGGGGAACGATAACTAACTGGGAGGTGGATCTGCCATTAAAACAAAAAAGGGGAATCTGTAGAGCACATGGACAGCAAAGATGGCACTGAAAGGGAGTTGAGTGGGCAGAGCCCAATTTGCTTTATGTTCAGTGCCAAACCAGCCCGTGCAAACTTAGGTGCATGATAGGGTGTGACCTTCACAGTGATTGGTTCCTCTTCCTCCCCTGCCATGCCACATGCTCTTTTTTCCTTTAAAAGGGCTTGCTCTGTGTTAATAAATGAGTTTTCCTACTTGACTTGACTCCCTGCTGCTGCTTCTGATTGTCTCCTGGGCTGAGGGAGGCTGGCGATCGGCCGCGCAGCCGCAATTACCTTTCCTCAGACCACGTCCATCTTTCGTGGGACGGACAAAGACCCGACACCCAACAATTAATGTCTTTGGATCTATGTGAGATTTGCGGGAAAGTAGTGTTTCTTGGATAAATTTGGGTGCTCCGTTGTTTGGCAAATAGATATTTATAATTGTAATATCCTCCTGAAGGAGAGATCCCCTAAGTAGTATGTAGCAACATTCTTTATCTCTTCTTACGAATTTTAATATAAGTCTATTTTATCTGATATTAGGATTGCAACTCTTGCCTGTTTATGGGGGCCGTTTGCTTGGTAGATGTTGTTCCAGCCTTTCACATTTAAATATGTTTGTTTTTATGGGCAAGGTGTGACTCCTGAAGGCAACAAATAGAAGGATCTTGCTTTTTAATCCAACTAGACAGTCTATGTCACTTAATTGTGGAGTTAAGTCTGTTAATGTTGAGAGACAGGACTGAGAAGTATTTGGAAGTTCCTGCCATTTTATCCATCTTCTTGGGGGCTGTGGCAACTAGGTTCTCCTATGGTTCTTGGATTCTCATTTTCAATGCAGTTTCTTGACCTTCATTGTGGTCTTGTTGGTTTTCTATGTGTAGAACATCTTTAAGAATCTTTTGTAGGTCTGGTTTGTGGAGATATATTGTATCAGTGTTTCTTTGCTATGGAAGGTGTTCATTTGACCTTCAGTTATGAAGGAGAGTTTAGACTGGTACAGTATTCTTGGTTGATAGTTGTTTGTCTTTAAGGCATCGCATGCATAATTCCAAGATCTACTTCCTTTAATTGCTGAGAAATCTTTGGTGATTCTAATTGGTTTCCCTTTATAGATGGTTAATCTTTTCTCCTTGACAGCTTTCAGGATCATTATGTTGGTCTGAATTGATCCTGTATGGATTATAATGTGACAGTGGGATAGCCTGTTCTGGTCTAGCTTATTTGGAGTTCTAAAAACTTTTTGTATCTGAATAGGCCTATCTTTTTGCCGGTTTGAGAAGTTCTTTGCTAGGATCCTGTTAAAAAAAATTCCTAGACCATTAATTTCTGTCTCTAGGTGCTCCTCTACAACCATTATGCTTCTGATGGTGTCTTCCAAATTTTGAATAGATCTATCATATATCTTGGATTTGTCTTCGATTGTTGTAGGTTCTTACTCTATAATATCTAGGCTGTCTTCAATCCCCAAGTTTCGATCTTCCGGATGGCCTCACCTACATTCAGAAATTTCTACTTTGTTTCTTTTGTTTATTCCTTCTAATTGGTCGCCTTTGATGGCTTCAAGTTCTTTGTTGAAGCTTTGTTATAGAAATTGTATGAACTCTTTTACATCCTTAATTTGGTGTTCAGTGTTTATTCTCAAATCACTTATTTAATTGGTTATGGTTTCCTTGGACTTCCATTCCTTCTGTTGGGTTCCATTCAGCATTCCCTTTGTAGTCTCCCTGACTTCTTTCAGCTCTCTGTTTATGGGTTCCATAGATTCCTCTATTGATCTTCGTCTATTCTCGTCCCACTCTCTCAATTCCTGTATTAATCTGATTAGCTTCCTCATATGCACCCAATTCCTGTAGTTCTCTTTAAGTGTTCTCAGCCTGCTCACTCCATTCCTGACTTTCTCTTTGTCTGGTCTTGGCCTGCTCACTTAATTCCTTTATTTCTCATTTAGTGTTCTCAATCTGCTCATGTAATTCCTGTATCAGTCTTTGAGTAGCATCCTCACGCTCATGAGATTCCTGTACTGATCTTTAGTTTGCCTCGTCTTTCTCCATATCATGCTCTTACTGATCCTTTGCAGGTTTTCAATCTTCTCATTTACCATGTTTACCATTAGTATTTGTAGAGATTTTTGGGAACTCTTGTCTGGATTATTCATGATCTGTTCTGCCCCCTGATTATCATGAGTGGGAGTTGAGCTCCCCGGATTGCCATTTTTCTTGTGTTTTTTTCCAGCTTCTTCTGCCCATTTGGGATGAGAGTAACACCAGCTTTGTGGTAGAACACTATTTTAAGGCAACCATGAACCAATGTCCGTAGTTGCACAGTCAAAAGCCTGCAGATACAATCTAATTCAAAAGATACAATTTATTAAATACCAAACAATTATGTATTAATCGTCCACAAACAACAAAGAAGAATTTGGCAGAAATTAGGAAGAAATGTGGGTAAAAATAAGACTAAAGGGATGTGGAAAGGTAAAGGGAGAGTGTAATTAACCAGGTCCTTATCTCAAGGAGGGAAATGGATTGGACAGGATGATAGTAGAGAGAAATAAAGAAGAAAAAGAAAAAAAAGACAAGAAAAAATGGAAAAACAAAAATTTAAAATTAAAAAGTGAAACATTTAGAATTATGCAAGTTTAAAGAAGTAGTATTCTGAGAAGAACGGGGATAGGAAGAGAGGAAGTGAGGGATAGAAAGGAGTTGAAAAACTAAAAACTAAAAAATGCTTAAAATATTTTATAGGTATAAAGGGTTAATACTGCTACTAAGGAATTTAAGTCTAAGAGGTTTTGAATTGAGTAATAAATTTTTGGATTAAGTGTGTACACAACATGGGATAAGGTCTAATAATCAATGTCGGGTATATCTGGGGACGAGCAGAGCAGCAATAAAGTCATGCAAAAAAGAATGAAAGAGAAGAAAAATGAAAAGAATGAGAAAGAAAGAAAAAAGGATCAAAAATTCAATAGAGCTAAAAAATAGCACACACACATATACACCTAAAATCTAAAATAAAAATTGTAAGAGGAAGAAAAAAAGATTAATAGAGAACAATTTTTTCAAATAAATTAAAAAGTAAAAATTTAACAAAAAATTTAAAAAGTTTTTAAAAAAGGTACAAAGAAAAGATTTCTTTGATTTTTTTGGGGGGATGGGAAGATCCTGTATCTCCCTTGTGTCCATAACCAGTGTCCTGTTGGAGTCTCTGGTCTGCTTGTGGTGTCTGGTTTTCCTGTGGCTTGATTGGTTACTTAAGTCAGTTTGTTTGGGCAGGCAGAAAAATGCACTGCTTTACCCAGGATTTTGTGATCCTCCTCCTCCCAGGCTAGTTCAGAGGGAGGGAGATCTGCTTTGAGCATCACAAAAGAGGGAGATGGCTGTTTCCTCTAGTTTAGAGTTGCTGTGATGAGGCTAGGTTCTGGGTAGTGTTGAGGCCTTTCAGCAAACAGTAGCTTTTTCCTGAGGGGCTAGCTTCTGAGACACTCACACAGCCTAGCCTGTAGCCTTTCTCAGGGTTTATGTTTACTGAATTTCAATTGATTTTCTTGTCTGCTGTAGGGAGTGGCAGCCTCTGGCTCTGTTTACCCAGTGAAGAAAGTCCCTCCCACAGGGGCAGAGTTTTCTCTGGTCTTTGTGAGTATCAAAGACAGAGATCTCCGGTAGTTGGGGGGGGGGAGCGGAAGGGTGGCCTTCCTTCCTCTGCTCTCTGAGAAGGAGTGAGAATGTCAGGGTTCTACTCAAGAGAGTCTTGTTTCCTGGGTTGTCTCTGGTCTGCAATCTGCAGGATGAAGATATCTGACACTTGTCAGTTCTTGCTGGTGTTGAATAGAATCCACTCACATGCTGCCTCTGGCGCCTTTGTCCCGGACTCTTTCTGTTGTAAGTATGATGGCTACGGCCGTCGCTGCCGCTGCCAACACAACAGCAGCCATGGTCTCTGGCACATGCTCAGATCTGTCTCCTTGCCTGTATTTTCCCTCTCTGGCCAAACTCTCTGTACTGTAATGGCACACTTGGTGAAATTCTCTGGCCTACGATTGTCCACTGGAACACTAAAACTGCTTCCTATGTGAGAGCATGTTTAGCCTCCAGCTTCTCCTCCCCCATCTTCACAGAACTCCTTAAATGTGTTTCTTAAAAATAGAAATATTTTTAAATTCTCATGCACACTTCCCATTAGGCAGTTCAGATGATGTTAATCTGAATTGTTGTCAGATTTATTTGTGCATATGTGAGATGGTCTTTGAATATGAAGTTTGGCCCTGGATGCTGTCCTCTGTCCCCACCCCTCCTTTTGGTTTTGTTTGCTTTAGCAGCCTCTCACTTGAGCCACATCTTCCAGCTTTTTGTTTTTCAGTTGGAGGTAAGAGTTTTCATGGTTTTCAACCATGAGCTTCAGATTTCAGCCTTCAGGTGATCTACTGAGTGTTTTCCTGTCCTCTTTTGTGAAAATACACACCCTCCTGGCATCAAAGGTAAAAGAACAACTTAAAAGTTGTTATGATAGTCCCAACCCAAAGAAGATACCTGATATATTTGATTTAAGTGTTAAGATATAAAATTTGGATTTTTGGAAAGACTGAGTCTCTTTAGTGTCATTTTGGGAAAAGTGAATCAAATATTCACAGATAAAGGGAATAAAGTAAACCTGTTTTCATGAGGAGTGTTAATGAGAAGAACAGTAGTTTTTGTCATTACTGTAGCCTACTTGAAACAGTTTCAAAGTACAGATGCTAAAGTATATTTTCTGTGTAATAATCACTGAATTCTAAAATTATTTGTTTTCCTCAGCATTTTCTGTTTGTCCTTATCTGCTATCTCATTTGAAACATACACCTTGGTACGAGGGCCTTGTGTAGTTAGTTTACATTTTAGGAAAGGAATTTTAGGTTTTTAAAAATCAGAAAAGCTAATAATGATAATCATTTTCAGATGTCCTTCACATTTCTCCACATTTCATAATATTGGTTTAATATGCTATCAGTATATTTATAGGCTACGAAGTATGATTTTGGTTTTGGTTTTTGTGCTGGTATTGGGGCTTGAAATCAGTACATTGGTCTGTCACTAATGCCAGCATTGATGGCTCATTCCTGTGATTCAGGCTAATCAGGAGGCTGAAATCTGAGGATAAAGGTTCAAATCCAGCCTGGTCAGGAGAGATTATGATGCTCTTTTCTTAAATTCATGACTAAAAAGCCAAAAGTGGAGTGTGGCTCAAGTGGTAGAGCACCGGGCTTGAGCAAAGAAGCTAAAGTGTAGTTATGTGTAGTTCCTAAAGGATAGT
Source organism: Dipodomys spectabilis (assembly GCF_019054845.1). Taxonomy (NCBI): domain Eukaryota; kingdom Metazoa; phylum Chordata; class Mammalia; order Rodentia; family Heteromyidae; genus Dipodomys; species Dipodomys spectabilis. Next base: position 478,023 of record NW_024871009.1, on the reverse strand, counting down.
TCCAAAGTCCTGATTTTAAGTAGCAGTACCACCCCACAAGAACACACACACACACACACACACACACACACACACACACACACACATGTTTTCTTTGTCCCCAAAAGCATTATGGTTCTCTTTATGTGCCCCTGAAATCCACTTTGCTTTATTTTTCATTCGGTTGGTGATGTTTTCACAGGGAGAGCAAAGAAGTGGCTGTTACCTGAGTCTTGGCTGTCTGTGCTTTTGCTGGGATGACCGCGGTCTGCCTTATTGAGCATTGAGTCCCAGAGAAAACTCCATGAATCACATGGAGGGAAATATATGAGAAGACATGCATTCAGGTAATTCTTCAGTCCATCTTCCTCCTGCCAAGGGTTTTCTCTCTCTGTAGGGCGAGTTCCTTTTTTTCCACGTAAAGCTGAACATTGTATAGCTTTCTGTGTGTGCCCATATGCAAATAAGGCTTTTGTAAAATATCAGCCATCGCAAACTTGCTCTTTTTTCCTCTAACCATTAGTGAGTATCTTGGCAGCCTTCATGGTTCTGAGTAAAATGGAATGATCTAGAAATTGTCATGGGATGTTTATAAATGTAAGTCAGAATTTATAGTTCTTTTGCTCTAGTGAATTGAGCAACATCTATGTGAATTTATAGACAGCCTTTAGGGAACTTATTTATATGGTATAGATGAAGTTTTGGATATGATATCTCTATGGAAGTCCAAAGATATCTTTAAGTACTTTGTCCAAATTAAACAGAAATTGAAAACACTTTAAAGTTTTTAGTTTTAATCAGAGTCTTCTCTTAATTTGGGATGTAGGATTTTTAAATGTTGGAATCAATTAATTTTCATTTGTAGGAAAAGTGACAGAAAGGAATGTACCTGAAGATACAGCATAAGTTTTCCCTTTTGATGAGTTACGAAGTTTAAGTTTGATTTCAGATAAAGTATTGTGAGAAATACCAATATACAAATCCAGTTACTGAGATTAATTAGATTAAATTAGTAGGAAAGGTACTTTGTTTGCAGTAACAATTACAATATGCTATACTGAAAAGTGTGTGACCAACACATTTGTGTAGTTGTGTAGTTAGATATCATTAACCTGGTGTTATAGATTTTAATAAATTTCTTCAAGCACAAGCAAAAAGTGTGAGAGATGTTAGAGTTTTACACAGAGCAGAGAAAACACCAGATGCTTTTCAATAAATGCTCTCATTTTTCCATTATTTTTTGTGTATGTACTGGTATTGGAGTTTTAATTTAGGGTCTTGAGTTTTACTTAGCTTTTCCCTTAAGGCTGGTGCCGTATTACTTAAGCCATACCACCATTTCCAATATTTTTGCTATTTATTGGCAATATGAATATCACAGACATTGCTGCTTGAGATCCATTTGAATCTGGATCCTCAGATCTCAGCTTCCTATGTAGCTGGGATTACAGGTGTGAGGCACCAGTACTCTGAGAGATGCATTTATTTAGTCATGATACGTGGCAAATTACCACAAATTTATTTGTTTGACCATTAAATACCAGCAATAGTAGGACATAAGTTTGGTAGTTTGGGTGTAGTTTGTCTCTAGCAGCTGCTCAGTTTCTACCAGGGGGCCACCAGGCTATAGTCTCTCATGGAATGTGGGGATCTCTTCCAAGCTTAAGGGATGCCTGGTATGCTTTAGGTTCTGTGGTTGTGAGACTGTGATTTCTGGTTTCTTGTCTCCTATCATACAACCACTTTTGTCAGCTCCTAGACCCCTCCATACTTTCTTGACAAACATATTCTCTTTACTGTTTGATTCATCCTGTTGGCGGCACTGACTTCTAGAAAGGCCTTATTTTGCACTCTCTACTTGGAAGTAACCCATACCCAAATCTTGTGGGAACTAATTACATTTGTAGAATCTCTTTAATTTTGTTGTCTTGCAGGGCATATTGTGGGGTTAGATCCTTCCCAGACTGGAAGACAAAAGATATCCCAAGGTTCTGAGTTGTTGTGTATCACCTGATACACATAAAAAGCTATTTATTAGCTGGGCAGCCGTGGCTCATTCCTGTAATCATAGCTACTCTGAAGGATGAGATCTGAGGCTGCCGGTTCAAAGCCAGCCCAGGCAGGAAAGGCTGAGAGACTATTATCTCCCATAACACACTAAGAAAACTGGAAATGGCACTGTGGCTCAAGTGGTGAAGCATTCGCCTTGAGCTGAGGAGCTGATGGACAGCGCCCAGGCCCAGAGTTGCAGCATCACGGCTGAAAAAATAAGTAGAAAAAGCTATTTACTATTCTAAGTGTCCTCAATTTCAGACACTGGTAATTGAGTTATTCCTTCATTTTTAGCAAATGAAGTGTGAAATTTAAGAAAAGGAAAGATAGTTTCTTTGGTGGAGTGGAAAACAATTCAGCAGTTAAAGGGAATGAAAGGGAGTTAGGAGTAAAACTGAGGATAGATTCAAGAACAGTGGCAGTGGCTTCAGAAATGGGACAGAAGTAAACATGACAGATATATTTTCAAAAGAGATCATGTGGCTTGGAATGTGGCCTAGTGGTAGAGTGTTTGCTCAGCATGCATGAAGCTCTCGGTTTAATTACTCAGTAACACATAAAAAGAAAAAGCCATAAGTGACACTGTGGCTCAACTCATAGGGTGCTAGCCTTGTGCCAAAAAGAAGCTCAGTGACAGTGCCTAGGCCCTGAGTTCCTGCCCCAGGATTGCCAAAAAATAAAAAGAGAGAACATATTAATAATGGATGAGGGAAGGATGCAGAGAACAAATTCATCACTGAATTTTTCCTCTATTTCAAAATCAACACATCATTCAAGAGACAAAAATGGGTCATAAAGATGGTCCAGAAAGAACATATCTTATGAAGAAATACAAGATTTTTTTTTTACTGCAACTATCCTGTACAGATAATCCATTAGACAAAATTGTGACTTTAAAAAGCACAAGAGCTCATTGTAATAGCTCAAGTGCTATCTGGAGATTTTGTATGGGTGCTGGTCCTTAACCTTGATAAGAGCCTAGGTGCTATTTCTATTTTTTCCTCGAGAATATTACTCTATTACTTAAGCCACAGCTCCTCTTCTGACATTTTTGGTAATTAAATGGACATAAGCGTGTCATGGACTTTTCGTGGCTCACCTTGCTTAACAGTGTTATCCCCAAATCTCAGCATTCTGAAGAACTAGGATTACAGTTGTGAGCCACTAGCACGCAGAGAAGCATTTTTTTTTAGTGAAAAGAATTAGAATGCAGAATCATCAGGAAGATTCACCCTCAGTACAAAATAAATCACCAAGACCAGTACCCGAATACACACATACACACACACACATACACACACACACACACACACAAGCACACACACAAATACACATAAGCTTCTTCTCAGGGGTCTGTATCTCTCTTCCCAAAAGAATAGTATATTCGAAGGGGTAAACTGGTGTCACAGGCTCTAATCCCAGATATTGAGAGTTAGAGGTATAGGAGGATGGGGTAATGAGGGAGGCTTGAGTGAAGTGTAGCACAAGACTATATGAAAAGCCAAATGAAAAAGAAAAAAAAAATGGTTGGGGGAATGCAGGCTCAAATGGTAACGTATCCGCCTAGTAAGTGTAAGGCTCTCAGTTTATTCCTCAGTTCCATGAAAAAGACAAAAAGTATAGCATCTCAGTCCATTTTGTCATGGTTTAACAAAATCCTTGAAGCTGTATACTTCATACGAAAAAAAGGTCGATTTCAATCAAAATTAATAGTAGATGCAATGTCTAAATAACATGCTAGCACATGGGCTAAGGCCCCCTATGTTCATCATATCACAGAGTATCTTGGCATCATGGCATGTGCTAGAATGACGATGATGTTAGTCCCTTCAGAGTTGATGAGATGGCATTAATCTATTTATGACTGAAACCTCTCTTACAGGTTCTACCTCCTGACACTGCTACATTGAGAAGTTAAGCTTCAGTGTGAGCTTTGATGGTGACAGACCATCAACAGGCTTCTGACAGAGGCAGGTACAACCATTGGAAGCCGAAGTCATTCATACAACTAGGAACCTTGGATAACTGCTTCGATCTCTTTGATTCTGATTTTTGCTGTATTTAGGGCCATCTCACAGATAGGATCCATCGAGTTCATGTCTGTTCCATGTGCCAGCTTCAGTTATGCTCAGTGTGATATAAGCTGCTAAACAATAGGGAGGACAAGGACGGAGTTGGGAACAAAAATGGAGGTTTGGCATTCTTCATGGCACTTAATTAACATTAATAGATTTTATAGCTAAGTCATTAGAAAGTTCTATGTCATTATACAATACTTATATAGAGCCATGTAATACCTACTGTATGACATGGAAAGATACCTTGTAGAGCAGCCTGTTTACACATAATACAGACAATTCTATGAACACAAAGGATGGGGTAAAAAACAAGTTCTGGCCTACAAAATTGTCAACCTCAGAGTCAAAGCACACACCCTGAAAACGATATTGGAAGGAATAGGAGAACCCTGGTTCTCCTAGGCACAGGCTGAAATTTTCTTAATAGAGACCCAGAAACAGAACAAATCAAAGAAAGGTTGCACAAATGGGGATTGCATGAAAGTGCAGAGCTTGTGCATGGCATAGGACACAGCTAGCAAAATCAATAGAATCCCGTGGATTAGGAGAAAATCTTCACTAGCCATACAACAAACAAGGGTCCCATATCTAAAATATGCTTTGAACTCAAAAAATTAAATCCCCCAACAACAAATCCTCAAATAAACACTGCCTGATAAGTAAGTGGGCTAAAGACTTAAAAAGAAAATTCTATGAAGAGGAAATAACAATGGCCAATAGCCACATGAAGAAATGTTCAACTTCTCTAGCCATAAAAGAAATGCAGATCAAAACAACATTGAGATTCCACCTTTCCCCTGTTAGATTAGCTATAAATAAGAAATCTAATAATAGATATTGGAAGGGATGTGGCCAAAATGGAACTCTACTGCATTGTTGGTGGGAGTATAAATTTGTTCAACCACTTTCAAAAACAATATGGAGGTTCCTCAAAAGATTTCACATAGAGCTCCCCTATGACCCAGCCATCCCACTTTCGATCATTTACCCAAATGATCACAAACTAGGCCATACTAAGGCTACCAGACCAACTATGTTTATTGCAACATTATTTACCATAGCTAAGCTATGGAACCAACCCAGATGCCTTTCAGTAGAGGAATGGATCAAGAAAATGTGATATATATATATGAATTCTCTGCCTCCATTAAAAAAAATGACATCGCCCAATTTGTTAGGAAATGGAAAGTCTTGGGAAAAACTATATTAAGTGAAGTAAGGCATGCCCAATGAAACATAGGTCCCATGGTTTCCCTTATTTGCAATAACTAGTACATATCTAGGACAAGCAGAAAAGGTGAAAAGCTATGTACATATGACCAGATAAGATGAAGTTAAGCGAAATAAACCTCAAGATAGGGACGCAAGTAGTTTTTCCTTTCTTGCTAATGTTTCTAACCTATTTATAAGGTACCATGTGATTTTTGGTTGCTTTATATATTCCTTCCCCATGGTATAACCCCTGTTTTCACTATATTTTATTCTGGTAACCTGCATCTTGTATATATAATTCTCTAATTCAGGGAGTGTAAGGGAAAACACAAAATACTTAATTAAGGATACAGGTTGACCCATTGTAAAAATTTTATGTACAAGACATACAAGACACTACCTTGAAAACGAACTTTACAACCTCGGGGTGGGTAGTTTTTTAGGTGGGAGGGAAGGAATGGTAGGGGAAAAACAAAGGAGGAGGCAACAATGCTTGACAGGACATGTACTCATTACCTTGCTCATGTAACTGTAGCAGCTCTGTACAGATTTTTATAATAAAACAGGTAGAAAATTAATTTTATATATGGTTATGGGTCAGTACTAGGACTTGAATTTATGGGCCTTCCACTTACTTTCACACTTCAAACTGGGATCTGTATCTGTGTTTAATTTTTTATTCATCTTTTTGTAAAAGATAAATCTAGTAACACTGTCCCCTAATGTTTGTATGAAATAAGTTTTGGAAATTTTACAATAACTTAAGTGTTTTTTTTTACATTCATCATTCTACTATCTTTCAGTTTCTAATGTTTCTTGGAAGTTAAACACAGGCTCTCTGTTGCATTTATTTGGAAATGTTTTGCCTGGCCCCAGTCTATAATCCTAGCACCTAAGGAGGCTCAGATGAGGAGAATGTTGGCTTGAAGCAAAAGCAGAGAATTCCATGAAACTCCATCTCCATAATTATGTATATTTATGCATATATTTATATATAACATATTTAATATGTAATATATTTGTGAAATATATACATATATACATGCTATATATCTGCAGAAGATTGGCACACTGAAACAATTGAAGGCACTGATTCAATTTCACTGCTGTCATTCTACTTAAATTATTTCATTGAATGTCCTGTCCAATATAGATTTGTGCTTATCAGGCAGGCTATACCCCATGTCACATATGAGTGCAAGAATAATAGGTTTTAGCTCATTACATAGTAACTCATCAGGACAGAGGAAATATTCCTCAACTTGGTTGAGCCAATCTTTATTGTTTGTTCCATACTGTGACGCTCCCTTGAGTCTGCAGTTTACAGTTTCAAGATGATATTTTGTTCTTTTGAAGACAAGTGAATAGAGAAATGTATGTGACCTTCAAGACAATTACCTCTATCTGGCTAAACTTCATATATTCAAATGGGAAATGTGCCATCCCCATAGAATACAAACGAGGACACCCAAGCGCCAGATGTCTACATTGCAGGCATTGTAATTTCCATGCAGGAATATTTTATAGGGACAAAATTAAGGTACCAATATGAACTTCAGCAACTACCCTTGGGAAGTCCTTATGCTCATGCTAAAGTCATTGACCTTCACATTGCCTTTGTCATCCAACACGATGTTATTGGGTTTAAGGTCTCATTGTTCATTTATATATTCGTTAAAGTAATGCACAGTATTCACAATCTGAACAATCTGCTGACTTCATTCTTGAATAGGTGGTATAATTTTCACATATATGTTAGGAGGTCTCTGGATGACCAGTTCCACTGCCAGGTATTGGTGCTCATCCTTTTCCCTCACCTGGTATGACCTCATCATGGGTCAGTGATGGAAAAACTTAATAATATCCATCTCATTTTTTAACTTTTTGTGGGTCCTAGGGCTTGTAGTCTCGGCGTAAGCACTGTGGCTTATCTCCTCAGCTTAAGGCTAGTGCTCTACCACTTGAGCGACAGCTTTTTCTGTTCTTGTGGTGATAAGGAATTGAACCCAGGGCCTCCTGGTTGTGAGGCAAACATCTACCACTGAGCCACAGTCCTGACCTGTCCATCTCATTTTTGATCTGACAATTGTTGAACTCTCCCTTTAGGATTATTTTCACTACCACCTTAGTGTCTATAAGGTGGTGCTAGGCCAACTTTACATATCCATACTACCTTAGTCAATGATCTCCTCCTTCACACTGTATTGTTCAGGGAAAATCTCCTGTCGTAGCCAATGATTTCCTTCATACTGTCTTGTTCAGTGAAAATATCCCTTTCCTAAGAGCTTGAGCCTAATTCACTGTGTTCTCCCATCTTTGCTAGGATGGCAAGAAGTAAATCTACCTAAACTTAGCTAAGCAAATAACAACCCCAGAGCAATAACCAAAAGGAAATACCCAAACCCAAACAAAACATAGCCCCCCCCCCTCCAAATAAAAAAAAAAAACTACCACACACTCAAAATTGTCAACGTAGAACTGAGTCCAGCAGGTCACCAAGAACTCCCAGCACTTTAATGGACTGCAGAGACCACTCACAATGGTTGCAATGGACCAATCACAGGTTGGCATGAACCCACTGGCTCTTTTAGTCTTGAGCCTGTAGGACTGTTGCCAAGGTTTCTACAGGTATGCGAGGGGCACAGAATGATGCCATGCTACAGCCATGGCAGTGTTGCAGGAACTACAAGGGTATCAGCCAATGCCTTCTGTCCTCAGTGGCTGCCAGGTCCCAGTGTTTGCTCCCAAAGATTTTGTCCTTCAGTACTATCCATGTCCTCATGTATGCTCCTGTTAGAACACTGGCCATGTGCAAGAGCCAAACATACACCAGTGGCTTCCATTCAACATATGTGCAGGTCTTGGAACTTGCTCCAACAATTTAAAAACAAAGTGAATTTCTATGTATTTCTAGGTGCAGAGGGTTCATGACAAAGGGTCCAATTGGAAACTTTCACTAAAGTAGATCCAGATTTTTTTAAACTTGACAATAAAGAGAAAATTCAAAGAAGTAGTTAAGGCATATGAAGTGTCTGTATTTGTTGAATTATAACCCCCAAACACAACTGCTTAAAATAATACTAAAGTCTTTATTTGGTATGGACTTGATTTATTGTTGGAAACATACAATACATCATTTTTTGGTCTTAAAAAATTGTAATATCAGAGCAGGGCACTGGTGGCTCACGCTTGTAATCTTAGCTACTCCGGAGGCTGACACCTGAGGATCACGGTTCAAAGCCAAAACATACAGGAAAGTCCGTGAGACTCTTCTCCAATAAACCACCAAAAACCCAGAAGTGGCATTGTGGATCAAGCCCTAGAGTGTTCGCCTTGAGCTGAAGAGCTGAGGGATAGCACCCAAGCATGGAGTTCAAGCCCCATGACCAACAAAAAAATAAATAAATAAAAAGTTATAATATCAGTATGCACTTTGGTGTTTTCTCAATGGAATCCAAGATTAACCGCATAGCTCTTGAGAAGAATTAAAACAATAACACACTCAAAAATAGCATGTGTTTGAAAGAATGCAGGTAGTATCAGCCTACTGCAAAGTCACTATTGCCAGGATGAATCCCCTATAGAAATACTTTTTTTTCCTTTTCAGTATTTACTAATAAAATACATCCTTGCATTAATGGCAATATATTACTACTTTAATATAAATTAAGCACATTCTCTATTCAACTCAGTAAATTTTGACAACTATTTAACTATGTAATGCTGAGTCCCTTATGAAGTCACTAAGTTGGCACTTTTGTCATTTACCTTAAAATGCAACATAACTAAGACCAAGAAAGTTTTATAGTTAGGTGGGTCATGAAAGCAGCTGTTTTCTCACTTAAAAATTAAATCCAGTACGATACTACATGGCATCCATAATCTGAAAAGCTGCTCTATCTTTTGGATTTTAAAGACCTCATCAATTTTCTGAGGATATTTAAGGTCTTTTTCTTTAAATCTAGAATGACTGATGTTAAAAGAATAGTGGAATTACTTCAGAATCATCTGATAGTGGCTGAGAAGTTGGCTCAGTTGTAGAGTGCTTGCCTTGCATGCCTGAGGCCCTGAGTTCGATTCCTCAGCACCACATAAGCCAAACAAAAAAGCCAGTAGTGGTGCTGTGGCTCAAGTGCTAGAGTGCTAGCCTTGAGCTGAAGAGCTGAGGGACAGCGCCCATGCCCAGAGTTCAGGACCCATGACTGGAACCCCCCCAAAAAATAAAAGAATCATCTAATATTGTAGCAAAATTCCCTATGCCATACAGCTCCATGAAACGGGTTATTAACACCTATAAGAGTGAGAGAAAAGAGAGTATCATCCTTTCCAAAGATAGTTTCTTAACAGATAGTTTACATCAGCATTCTTGAAATCCGTAAGGCAGTGTGTTGATATGCTCAAAGTGAAGAACAAGGGTTGGAGTAAGGGACTTATGTAATAGAACCCCTGCCTAGAATATTGGAGGTCATCAGTTTGAACTCTCCTACTGCCAAATCCATCAGTATTCCTTTAGAGAAAGAGTTATAGCTGTGTATTTCAATTTCATTTTGATGCTATAACAAAATTCATTAAGACCGTAAGAAAGCCCCCATTTGACCACAGGTGTGCATTGTAGGAAAAAAGATAGATCAATAAAAACAAATTCAAATAGTCTGAGACACTTACACAAGTTCTGGACATCATTTTCTCTTGGGCTGCTGCTGTGCAGGCCCAATATTTGATCTGAAGTGAATCTTGGAATTACAAAAGTTAAAACCCAACGTCTAGTAACCTTTAAATGGTCTATGTAACTCCTTAGTTCTCATACCTGACTTAGTGGGAAAGGCAGAGGGCTGATTCCCAGCTATTGCAGACTTCTTCTATAGTGAACAATGAGCTACCACCTTCAGTCATGTGGTTCCATCACAGACTTGGTTCAGGTCTTTGAACCTGAATGTAGAAGTTTGAATCTCCATAGTGTGAATTGGAAATTTGGCCTCTTAGTAAGATAGGTTTGGAGGACCTTGGGTGACTCTCTTTTTAATAGCTTCCCCTTTGTGCACATTTGGTTTAGATGCAGGGATACATAACTAACTACTAGGAGTGGTCACCCTATGGTAGAGCAAGAGAGCCACAGGAGAGGGACAGAGATCAAACTCATGACATCTGCCATTTTATGCTGCTTGAATTGACATGTTCTGCATGAATTTTAGTAATTCAAGAATAAAAACTATGGGTTGGGAAGGTGGCTCAGTGGTAGAGCGCTTACCTTGCATGCATGAGGCCCTGGGTTCGATTCATCAGCACCACATAAGCAGAAAAATGCCCGAAAGTGGCGCTGTGGCTCAAGTTGTAGAGCTCTAGCCTTGAGGTGAAGAGCTGAGAGACAGCGCCCAGGCCCGGAGTTAAGGCCCACGACTGCACCCCCTAAAAAAGAATAAAAATTAACATTACATATAGATTTTTAATTGCCTCTTTGCTTCTGAAAAATGAATTTAAATGGAAAGGAAGAGCAGGGAAAAGGAATGAAGCAATGATCATGGACAGCTCCTGAAGTCCAATCTGGAGGCTTTATTTACCAACAATGGAGAATAAAATGAAACTATGTAACAAGAAAGGACCATATATTTATGAGATCACAATGGTTTTCTGATATCAACCCACATGCCACATTTGAAATAGAATGAAATAAGAGAATAGGTATTTACAATGTGTCTATGACATCACAATGACAATAATGTCATAATGATATGAGGTCATTGTAAATTGGTGATGTTGCAAGGAGGTTATGGTGTCATAATGAATATGTGTTGTCACACTGGTGATGGGTTCACAAAGGGTTTGTGATGTTACAATGGCACATATTAATTCAATTGTCATATGTTCACAATGAGGATATGGGTACACATAGGGATTGTGATGTCACAAATGCCATATGTGTTTTGAAAGATACTTAGGGGTCATGATAGCTTTATGATACACAATTGTGATGAGGTTACAATGCGTTTTTGATGTCATGATGCTTTTGTAATATCTTAAACACATGTCCAAATTCAATTGCTACTATTTCACAATGAGCACACAAGTTCACAGAAGGAGTTTGAAATACTAATGGACATGAATTTTTTTTAATGTTTGAGGTCATATTAGGTTTGTGAACACACAATGGGACAGTGATATCACCATGGCAATGTCAACTCACTGCATCATGTCAAAATATTGTTTTGGTGTCACAATTAGTTGATGATGCCACATTGGTGATGATGTCACAAAATATTGGTGATGTCACAATATGTTGGGCATTTCATAATGACATAATGGTTCTCAATTGTCTTTAACTTACAATGAGTATATAAGTTCAAAAGGGTCTGTGATTTCTCCAAAAATATGTGTTGCACAAATACATTGAAATCCTACAAGGTTTGTGATGTCAGAATTTGGCACAATGGTTATGACATCTGGCAGTGTGATATCACCATGGTCATGATGTCACTGGGAATTTGTTATATCACATGTCATATGTGAAATCTAATGTGGTCGACAACAGATTATGAGGACAAAAAGGCCTAACGTATCAGAATTGCAGCATGTCACAAAAGTTATGATGACAGGATAGATTTGTGATGTCACAGTGGGTTAGTAATATCACAATGGCAATGTGATGTACAAAGGGATTGTGATGTCACAATGGCTATGAATTCAAGATTTGTTTATGATATCAACGTACGGGCCACATCTGAAAGAGAATGATGAAATCACAGAAAAGGCATTCATAATGTGTCTATGATGTCATAATAACAATGTGAAGTTATAATTCTATCATATCATTTTAGTTTTGTGATTTCACAATGAGCACACAGTGTCAAAATGACAATGTGATGTCACAATTATGATAATCTCACAAACTGTTTTTGATGTTAAAATGTCATGTCTGATTCTCAATTAATAGTTCACAGTGGGGATTTGGGTACACAAAGGGACTGTGATGTCACAAAGCTATGTATTTTTTTCAAAGGATATAAGAGGTCATAATAGATTTGGGAGGTCACAATGTGATCCTGGTGTCAAAAGAGCAATGTGATGTCACAATGGGTTTGTGATGTCACAGTGGTGATGAGGTCACAATGGGTTAGTTATTTCACAAGTTTGTAATATCAAAATTATTTGTTCAATTTCAATTGCTCCTAGTGCACCATGAAGACACTGTAATAACCATCAGTGCCCCTATAATCCACGGGAACAGATAGTCATCATGGCTTCCTGGTCTGGACCATCAGAGAGGAGAGTGCATGCCGTTGGAGGGGGCAGGACATGCTGCTGAAGGAGATAGGATGTCAAGCCTCACATGGTGGGCTGCCAAGAAGTGATTGTGCATGGGCATTTGGGAAGTGATGATTGAAAACTGTTATGCAAGAAACATATTGCAGTGGGGGAAAGGTACAGCCTATACTTAGGCTGCATGTTCAGAGCAACAGAAGGGGAGAGAAAAAGGGGAAAGGCCTGGAAGAAAAGAAGTGATGAGACTGCAGGAGGGTAAAGACCTGGGAGGAGAGGAAATTGAGGGAGAGCAGGAGGTGAAGGATGGCAGCTGACCATCTGGATAAGGCAGGGCAGGCCTATCAAGAGTAGAGTAGCCTGAAGAAAAGAAAGGAATGGTCGCAGGAAAAAATGAAAAGACCTGAAATATAGGACAGGTCTGAAAAGGAGGATGAAGAGAAAGTAAAAAGCCTTGTCTTTTGAAGTGTGTAACTTTAGAGATCATTATTTTGTGGGTTGGTTGTTTGAAGACTAGTTAACAAATGGCTGGCTGCTCTTTGGATGTCTGAGGGTTCATGGTTGAGGCTGCAATTAGCTCTGGGCATGCAGCCCAGGTCAAGGTAGTCGCTTGTTACAAAATTTCTGAGGACAAGACAGATTTGTGATGTTACATTGCATTAATGATATCACATTATCAATATGAGGTCACAAAGGGATTGTAATGTCACAAGGGTGATGTGGGCACAATGGGTTTCTGAAATCAACCGATATGCCACTTTTGAGATAGAATGAAATCACAGAATAGGCAATCACATTGTCTCTATGACTTCACAATGAAAATGTGGTGTCATGATGCTATGATGTCATTGTCATTTTGGGATGTCACAATGGGCAGATGGTATCATTACAACAATGTGATCTCATTCTGGAGATGATGTCACAAAGCATTTGTAATGATACAATGGCGTGTCTGATGTCAGTTGTCTTTTGTTCACAATGAGGATATGGTTACCCAAAGGACTGTGATGTCACAAACACCATGTGCTTTTTCAAAGGTGCTAAGAAGTCACAACTGGTTTGGGATGTCACAAGGTGATCTTAATATCACTGTGGCAATCTGATTTCACAATGGGTTTGTGATGTCCCAGTGGTGATAAGATTACACTTGGCACAACTGTATTGAGTCTTAACAGGTTTGTGATGTCACAATGTGACTCAGTGGTCATGACATCTGGCAGTGTGATGTCACAGTGGTCATGATGTCACAGTGCATTTCTGGTATCACATGTCATACCTGAAGTATTATGAGTTAAAAAATTTATGAGGTCAGAGAGGCCAGAGATCACACTGGCAGCATGTCAAAACATTTATGAGGATAGGACAGTTTTGTGATATCACAGTGTGTTAGTGATATCATAATGGCAATATGGTGTCATCAAGGTATTGTGATATCATAATGGTTATGTTGTAACAATGTCTTTCTGATATCAACCCACCTGCCACATTTGAAATAGAATGAAATCACAGAATAGGCATTCCAATGTATCTGTGATATCACAATGACCATTTGATGTCATAATGCTATGATGTCATTGCTGTTTTATAATGTCATGATGGGCTGATGTTATAATGACAATGTGAAGTTACAATGGTGATGATGTCACAGAGGTTTTGCGATGTTAAAATGGCATGTCTGATCTCAATTGTCATTAGCTCAATATGAGGATATGGGTACACAAAGGGCCGGTGATGTCACAAAAGCCATGCTTTCTTTCAAAACTTCTGAGGTCATAATAGGATTGGGATGTCACAATGTGATCATAGTGGCACAATTGCAATGTAATATCACAATGAGTTTGTGATATCACCGCAGTGATGAGGTCACAATGGGTTATTGATGTCTCATCAAGTTTGTAATATAACAATGACATACAATTTCAATTGCTTCTAATTCACTATGAGGATAATGTAATAACCAGTAGAGCCAGAATTATCTGTGGGAGCCAATAACCATAGTAAATTCTTGGCCTGGCCCACCAGAGAGTGTGGGGAATGCCACCAAATGTGGAGGTGTCAAGCTTCACATAGTGAGCTGTCAAGAAGTGATTGAGCATTGGGCTTGGGAAGTGATGGTTAGACAGAAGACCTTTTGGAGTGATGAGGGATAAAACCTATATATAGGTTGCATTTTCAGAGCACTGGAAGGGGAGATAAAATGGGAGCTACCAGGATGGAAGTAAGTGGTGAGATAGCAGGAAGGGAAAAACCCGAGAAGAGAGGAAGTTGAGGGAGAGCAGAAAGTTGGAAAGTGGTCACTGGGGCAGAGTAGGGCAGGCCTGTAGAGAGTGGAAAGGCCTGAAGAGAAGAAGGAAGTAGTGGAAGGGAAAAAGGGAAAGACTAGGAAGGAAGGACAGGTCTGTAGCGAAGGAGGGAAGAATGGAAAAGTAAAAAGCCTTGCCCATTGAAGTTTGGCACTTTGGAGATGATAGTTTTTTGGCTGTTGGTTTGCAGACCAATTAAGAAAGGGTCTGGCTGCCCATTGGAGGTCTGAGGTTTGGTGGTCAAGGCTGCTCTTGGACCTGGGTATCCAGTCCAGGATAAGGTAATCCCAGTCCCCTTTCTAGTGTAAACTAGTTCATTTTATTAAATGTGACTTGATCGTTTTTCTCCTTGCCTTAGAGGTCATAAGTACACGAGTTCACAGAAAAAGCTTGAAGTCTCAAAGGCCATGAATTTTCTAAGATGTGATGTGGCCATAATAGGTTTGTAAAAACACAATGGGATAGTGATATCACAACGGCAATACACAATATCATGTCAAAATAATGCCACAATTAGTTGTTGATGCCATTCGCATGATGAGGTCATGAAAGACTGGACAATACTGATCAGGTTAATATTATAGTTACTAACTGCTTGTTTTGCTTCTGTAATTTGCTTTTTGTTAAATAAGTAATTTCGTGTTGCTTGAACCTCGACTCACTGCAGATAAAAAGGGCTTGATGGAGCAATTCTCTGAACCACAGATGGTTCTGGTCTGTTACACAAACACAGGATATCAGCACAGATGGTGCCTAACAGCACAGATGCCTTAGCAGAACAGTTGGTGCCTTAAAACCACAGGTGGTGCCTTATCAGCACAGTTGGTGTCTTATCATCACAGCTGGTGCCTTATCAGCACAGAGGGTGCCTTATCAGCATATCTGAAATGTCAGAAAGCCCCTTCTGGGCTCTGGAGATCACTATCTTAGTCAAGAGCACCTGCAGGTTATCAAGTAGCACTGGAGTTTACCTAGTATATCCCACCAATCAGTTTAAAGCACATCGGCTCTTAAACCACCCAATCCCCTGTCCCTTATACTTTCCTGCTCTGTAATACGCCAATCATAAGCTAAAGTAATGTTATGATTTTTCTGCCATGTGTGATGATTTGTTACAAAATGTTATTATGTGTGATAAGTCTCTGCCCTACCTCAAGAAGTATATAAAAATTTTGTAACCCAAGCCTCGGGGCCTCTTAGCATCACCGGTTACCGAGTGCACGGAGAACCAAGCCTGGGCTTGCCAATAAATGACTCTTTGCTGATTGCATTGGTCGCAGTCTCTGGTGGTCTCTTCGGGGGATCCCGAGTCGCGGGGATCACTTCAGTCACAATAAGTTTGCGATGTCACAATGGGTTCATGATGTCAGAGTGGCATGGCAGATCTCAATTTTCATTAATTGGCAATGAATATATGAGTTCAAAAAGGGACTGTACTGTCTCCAAAGGCATGTGTTATCACAAACATGATGCCATTCTAACAGATTTGTGATGTCACAATGTGACACAATGGTCATGACATCAGGCAATATGATGTCACAGGGGATTTCTGACATCACATGTCATACCAGAAATATGATATTGAAAACAGATTATGAGCTCAAAAAGGGCCTAATATGTGACAATGGCAGCATGTTACAAAACTTATAAGGACAGGATTGGTTTGTGATGGCACAGCAGGTTAATGATATCACAATGGTAATGTAATGTCACAAAGGATTGTGATATCACAATTATTATATGGTCAAAATGGATTTCTGAAATAGAATGAATTCACAGATAGGCCTTCATGCTGTTATGTCTATGAAGTAACAATGACACTGTGATTTATAATGCTGTGATGCCATTGTTGTTTGGTGATGTCACAATGAGCTGATGGTGTCATAATGACAATTTGATGTCACTGCTGATTTATGATGTTACAATGGTTATGAGGTCACGTTATGTTTCTTTTATAACACACATGTCAAATTTGAATTAGTATGAAAAAGCTGGGCACTGGTGGCTCACACCTGTAATCCTAGCTACTCAGGAGACTGAGATCTGAGGATCACAGTTCAAACCCACCTCAGACAGGAAAGTCCATAAGACTCTTATCTCCAATAAAAACTCGTAGAAAACCAGAAGTGGTGCTGTGGTTCAAGCGATAGAGTGCTCGCCTAGAGCTGAAAAGCAGGGACAGCACCCAAACCCAAGCCCCACAACCAAAAAAAAAATTAGAAACAGGCATTCACAATCTGTCTATAACATCACAATGACAATGTGATCTCATAATGCTATCTTGTAGTTTTGTGATGTCAAAAGTAGTTGATGTTGTCCTAATGAGAATGTTGTCACACTGGTGATGTCATAAAGGTTTCTTGATGTTACAATGGCATGTCTGATATCAATTGTCAATTCATAATGAAGGTATAGTTACACAAAAGGACTGTGATGTCACAAAGGCCATATGTTTTTTCAAAGGTGCTAAGAGATCCTAATAGGTTTGGGATGTCACAATGTGATAGTGATGTCAAATGGCTATGAAAGCTCACAATAGGTTTGTGATGTCACATTGGTGGTGAAATCAAATAGTTTTGTGAAGTCACATCTCATAATCACATGTCCAATTTCAGTTGCTACTATTTCACAATGAGGAGATGAGTTCACAGAAGAAGACTGAAGTATAAAAGGCCAGGAATTTTCTAAAACTCTATGAAGACATAGCAGGTTTTTGAAAACACAATGGCATAGTGATATCACGATGGCAATGTGATGTTTCAATATGATGACTTGATAATGTTTTGATATCACAATTGGTGATGCCACACTGGAGATGAGTTTACAAGAGGTGTGTGATGTCACAATGGGTTGGTGATATCAAAATGACACATGTGATCTCAATTGTCAACTCACAATGAGTATATTAGCTGACAAAGGGACTGTGATGTCTCTAAAGTCATGTGTTGTCTCAAAAGTGATGCACTCTTAACAGGTGTGTGTTGTCAGAAAGTGACAAAATGCTCATATCATCTATCAGTGTGATGTCACCATGATCTAGATGTCACACTGGATTCGGGTATCACATTTCATACCTGGATTGAGTATGAAAGGATTGGAATTTCACAGTAGGTTAATGATATCACTATGGAAATGTGGGGTCGCAAAGGGATTGTGTTACCACAATGGCTATTAGATCACAATGTGTTTCTACTACAATAGGTTTGTGCTGTCACAATTGGTTGGAAATGTCACAATGGTATGCCAGTTCTCAAATGTCATTAATTCACAATGAAGATATGAGTTCGCAAAGGGACTGTGTTGTCTCCAAAGTCATGTGTTGGCACAAATGTGATGAAGTCCTAACAGATTTATGAGTTCACAATGTGACACCATGGTCTTGATGTCTATCAATGTGATGTCACAATGTTCATAATGTCAGAGTCAATTTCTGATATGATATGTCATACCTGAATTATTATGAGTTTGAAAACAGAATATAAGCTTGCTAAAGGCCTAAAATATCCTACTGTCAGCATATCACACAAGTTATGACTAAAATCATATTGTTTGGAGCTTAAGATTCTTTCTTTGAAATTGTATCCTCATTGTGAATTAGTAGAAATTGAAATTGGACCTGTCATTGTAATATTGAAAACTCATGTGACATCACAAACTCATTGTGACCTCATCACCACTGTGACATCACAAACCCATTGTGACATCCCGTTGTTGTTGTGCCTTCACAATCACATTGTGACATCATAAAGCAATTGTGAACTCTTAGCACCTTTACAAAACACACGACCTCTGTGGCATTACAGACCCTTTGTGTACCCATATCCTCATAGTGAGCTAATGAAAATTGTGATCACACATAGCATTGTATCATCACAAATACTTTGTGCAATAATTATGACTGTGAAATCACATCATCATGACACTATCATCTCAGTGTGACAACACCAAACCCCAATGACACCATACCAATTTTTTCTTCTGTGCATTTTTTATTGTAAGTATAGTGTACAGAGGGATTACAGTAATGAGTACATATCCTATCAAACATTGCTGCCTTGACAACACATTGTCACTTTGATGTCATAGACCCATTGTGAATGCCTGTTCTTTGATTTATTTCTATTACAAATGTGCCATGTGGGTGGATATCAGGAAACCATTGTGAACTCATAACCTTTGTCACATCAAAATCTCTTTGTCACATCACATTGCCTTTGTTATATCACTAACCTACTGTGACATCAAATATCTCTCCTGTCCTCATAACTTTTGTGATATGCCATTGTGATATTTTAGGCCCTTTGTGAGTTGAAAATTTATGTTTGATCTCATATTTCAGATATGATATCAGATATCTAAAATCCAGTGTAACATCATGATATCACACCACTGGACATCATAACCATGGTGTCACTTTGTGACATCTCAGACCTGTTAGTTCTTTAACTCTTTGACTATATATACTTTGGTGACATCAGAATCCCTTCCCAAAATCATATACTTATGGTGAGTTAATGACAATTGAGATCAACCCACATGCCACATTTCAAATACTATGAAATCACAGATTAGGCATTCATAATAGGACTATGATGAACAGTGACATAAGGGAAAATGCTATGTCATTGTCATTTTGTGATGTCACCATTAGCTAAAGATATCATAACAACAGTGTGATTTCACACTGGTTAAGACATCACACAGGATTCATAATGTTACAATGGTTATGATCACAAAGTGTTTCTGATATCAACTGATATGCTACATTTGAAATAGAATGAAATCACAGGATATACATTCACAATGTGTCTATGACAGCAAAATGGCAATGCGATGTCATAACGCTATGATGTCACTATAGCTTGTCATAACTACAATCTGATGTCACACTGGTGATGATGTCACAAAGGGTTTGTGATGTCAAAATGGCATGTCAGATCTTAATTGCCATTAGTTTACAGTGAGGTTTCTGTTGTCAAAAGTGTTAATGATATAAAAATGGGTAAGTGATGTCAAACTAGTTTGTAATATCACATCTTATTTCAAATTTCAATTGCTACAAGTTCACAATGATACAAGTTCAATGAAGGAACTTGATGTCCCAAAGGCCATGAATGTTCTAAGATGTGATAAGGTCATAAGAGGTTTGTAAAAACAATTGCAATATGATGTCAAATTATGATGTAAGAATGTTGTTATGTCACAATTAGTTGGTGATGCCATAATAGTGATGATTTCAAAATAGTTTTGTGATGTCGCAGTAGTTTGTGATGTGACAATATCATTCCAGACCTCAATTGTCCCTAACTCACAGTGAGTATATAAGTTTAGAATGGGATTGTGAGGATTCCAGAGGCATTTGTTGGCACAAAAGTGATGAAGTCAGAACACATTTGTGATGTGACAATGTGACACAATGGTCATTACATCTAGCAGTGTGATGTCACAATACTCATGATGTCACAGTATATTTCTAATATTTCATGTCATATCTGAAACAATATGATGTCAAAAATAGTGAGCTCTCATGGGCCTAACATAACACAGTGGCAACATGTCACAAAACTTATGAGGACAGGACATGTTTGATTTGTCACAGTTGTTTAGAGATATCACAATGGCAATGTTATGTCACAAAGGGATTGTGATGTCACAATGGTTATGAAGTCAAAATGTGGTTTTGATATGAACCCACATGCCACATTTGAAATATAATGAGATCACATAATAGGCACTGATAATGTATATATGATGTCACAATGAAAATGTGATGTCATAGTGGTATGATGTCATTACAGAATTGTGATGTCACAATGAGATGATGTTGTTATAATGACAATGTGATGTCACACCGATGATAATATTGTAAATGCTTTGTGATATTGTAATGGCATATCTAATCTCAATTGACATTTCACAATGAGGATATAGATACACAAAGGGACTGTGGTGTCACAAAGGCCATGTGGTTTTTCAAAGGTGCTAAAGATGTCATAATGGGTTTGGGGGATCTCAAGGAGATTGTAATGTCAAAACAGCAATGTGATATCACAATGGCTTTGTGATGTCACATTGGTGATGAGGTCACAATGGACAGGAGAGGTTTGTGATGTCACAATAGGTTAATGTTATCACAATGGCACTGTGATATCAGAAAGGGATTTTTCTTACAATGGTTTTGAGGTCACAATGGATTTCTGATACCCACCAATATTGCTTGCTTGAAATAGAATGAAATCACAGAATAGGCATTCACAATATGTGTACAATGTCACTATGACATATGATGTCATAATAGTATGATATTTAAGTTTATTCATGTCAAAATGACATGTCTAATTTTACTGGTCATTAGATTACCATGAGGATCCCAGAGGTTGCTATGTGCTGAGTCTTTCAAAAGGTGCATCATTCTGAGTCCATTACATAGGGTTCTTTGTGCTATTTTTTTAAAGTGTGCTGTGTGCTGACATCCCAAAGGGTGCTATGATCTGAGTCCTTGAGAGGTAGTTATCCCTGACAATCAGACACACACACACACACACACACACACACACACACAAACACAAACACAGAGGGTCACCATGCACTTGCTTGGTGTGTGGGGTGGATGGAGAAGAGTCTCTTCCAGCGGTTGGGCTGAGGGGAAATTTGATCCCCCCAGGCAGCTGCTGGGGTTGGGGGTAAGCCCTGAGCTGAGATGAGGCTGCTTTTTCCATGGCCTGGTAGCCTTAGGGCAGAGACAGGGCAGCACAAGGCCAGGGATAGAGGGCTTGGCCGAGGGGGTAGGGGGCGTGACCGAGGGGAGGATAGGGCATGGCAGAGGGTCACATATCTGCTGTAGCCAGGGGCAGGCTGGAACACTTGTGCAGTGGGGGCGGGGCAACATGGCAGAGAATTGGGGGCAGAGAGAGAGAAGGGCAGACACATGCACCAGGCCATGCGGCATCAATGGCTGGCCTCTGCTGCTGTAGGAACATGGGTCTGGGCAAAGAGCACAGAGCACACAAAGCCAGCACAGCAGGCACATCCCTTGCACAGCCCCAGGGAGTCTCAGAAGCCACATAGACCCTGAGCCTGAGGTCCCTGTGCTGGGAGCTCAGCTGAGGCTGGGGGGCACTCAGCCCCACAACCTGCCTGCCACTGCCCCAGTCCCCTCTCCTGCCCTCCCTACGGCATCGCATTTCAAATATGTCACTGCTGGCTCAGACCCATGGTGCCTCTTGGAGTCATCTAGCAATGGTGCGCCCCAGGCTGGCTTGGGACCCTGACCAAGTCCCGGGCCCCATTCCTTTGCTCTGGGGCTGAGCATCCACCATGATGCTGCCATTGTTGTCCGCTGCACCCAGTACCACAGCCTACAGCTTCTCCCAGCAGCACATGTGGGTGGCCACCCCATGAGCTCGAACCTTGTGTCCTACCCGAACACCCCCCTCCTCACTGTGGAACCAGACCCACTACTCCAGCCTCCCCACTCGCATCCCCACCATTCCTCCTCAGTGCCAGGAAGGCCAGCCCTGGCTCTGCCAAAAATGTGCCCCAAGGTTGGGGATTGGTGGACCCAGGGATTCCACCCCCATTCCTAGTGGTCAGAGTGCCAGGAAATGAGGAGATGCAGGTTTGGGTGAGAAAGGGGCACCACCGATCCCCTGGCGTTGAGCAGTGAGAGACCCACAGCCCCACATCTTCTGCACCCTTTCTCTCCCTGGTGGGAGCCTGGTGGGTTGCAGCAGCTCCACACCTGCCTTCTTTGGTCTTTTCCTTTTTTCTGGGGTGGGGGTGTTGGATGCAGAAGATAGGACCCCCTTGCTGTGTGAGTCCTTGACCTCTGTTCTCAGTCTCCCCTTCATGTGAGGAGGGACCCAGAAAAGCCCACTAGGGAGGTGAGGTCACTGGGGGTCAGATAGAAGGTGAATATCTGGGAGGAACACACTCCTCCATCACACATATACCCAGCATGACCCCTCCACCCCAGCTGTCAACAGTAATCATAGGGTTATCACATTTCCCAGCTCTGCCAGCATCTGTTGGTGCTCCCAGTCCATCTGGTCTCCTTGTCCTCCCCAATAATCCACACAGTCGCCCAGAAGTACCTAAGCTGGAAGTAGGGAGTACTTCCATGTATGTAGCCTTTAAGACTCCATCCATTTCCTCAACACTGCCCCACTCCAGGTCAGACACCCCCTGGGGACCCCATGACCCCCTGCTTGTTTTCAATCCTGCCTCTGAGGACCACTTCTCTGAGGATTCAAAACCCTAGGCACATCCTGGCCTAGGGTTTTGGTGAAAGAGGAGTTAAGGCCGGTTGTTCCCAACGGGAAGGGTCTGGCCCTGGAGAAGGTGAGAGGAGAGGTGGTGCTGTGTCATTAGAGTGGTGCTCCCCTTGGGTGGGAGCCCTTGGTTCTGACAAGGGAATGGGGAATCGGAACCTGCATGCTCCAGTTTGTACATTGTCCCCCATGAGGAAACAACAAACTTAGGAGAGGCACTACTCTGAGTCTGTGTGAGTGCGTGTGTGTGTGAGAGAGAGAGAGAAAGAGAGAGAGAGACTGAGAGAGAGAGACCGTGAAAGAGAGAGAGAGAGACTGAAAGAGAGAGAGACCATGAAAGAGAGAGAGAGAGACAGAGAGAGACAGAGAGAGAGAGAGATCATCTTTCTCCTTGTACAGCCTGACTGTACTCAGGTGAGTGATCATTTGGCAAATTGCAGGTGCTGTATGGAAGAGTCTTCTGTCACTGTTCTGGATTTGTGTGTGTGTGTGTGTGTGTGTGTGTGTGTGTGTGTGTGTGTATGTGTGTGTGTGTTAAGAGAGCAGGGAGATGAGATCAATGAAAATATATTTACATCATCATGTCTAAAAACAGCAAAAGCATTTTATTTCTCTCTCTGTGTGTATTTGTTTTTGTTCTTTCTTTCATCAATACCAAGTATGAGCCCAGCCACAATCTTTGTTTTCTCCTTCACAGTTTCATGGCTCCTTTATGGAAAATTTCAGTAGATATTCCTTTCCTCCCCTTTCCACCTCTCTCTTCCCACTTTCCTATAGCCCACAGTAGATGCTGGGCCTGCATGTGCCTCCCCTAGGAGACCTGTGTGAACCCTGGACTAGAGTGGACACCTGTCTGTCTATCCCCAGCCAGAAGTTTGGTGAGGCGAGTGTGACCACAGCCACAATCTTCCAGCCAGACACTCTGCTCTCGTGTGTATAGTTGGAGCTAACTCAAGGGTTGAGAATGTGTCTGCCAAACATAATTAGGTAATGAGATGGGAGAGAAGGCAGGGCAGGGTCTTTGAAGCTATGAGGTTTTGGCGGCTTGCGTACAGTGTGACATGGCAGATGGTTCACCATGACGGAGGATGAGAGGGGAACCTTACCTAGGGCATTCATGATCTCTGTGGGCATCTGGGCACAGGGCTCCATGCCCCTATTGGTGGCGTGTATTCCCTCCCACGGCAGTGCACCAGTAGTCAATCCTCCCTGGAGTCCTGCAGACTCCAATCTGTGTTCTGCTTGAGCCATTTCCAGCTGGATAGTGGTAGGCAAGTCCATTCCCCCTGCTGGAGCCCACTCAGTATCAGGACATGTCAGTTAGCTAGGGCTCACTGAATGCCAGTTTCTGTAACCTGCTGTAGGCTGTCTGGAAGGGAAAGGGGACCATTGACTTTGGAAACTTTTAAGTTTGATTGGGATAAATTAAATGCCAATTTTCCAGGGTTTTTGTTGTTGTTCTTGTTTAAGCTGGCAATTTCCACTAACGCCTGGGATTATGGGTCAAATTAGATGGACCATTTCAGCCACCAAACAATGACATTCAAAGCTGCACAGGCAGAGTTCACAAGCCATATTGTGTCCTGCTTTGAACGTTGTGCCTTGACTGCCTTTCTCCATCAGCTGCTGAATCTCTTCCTGCTCTCTTTAGGGTGACCACCACAGTGGAGGGCATTGTGGGGAGCAGAGATTGTGACCTCATCATCCCCAGCCTGCCAGCTGTGAATAGAGACAATACCCAGCACCTACACTGGATGCTGGGAGATTCAGAGGCCCCAGGCTGCCTCAAGGATCTTTTATCTGCAGCATGAAACTTGGGGGCCGGATGTGGTAGACCATCCTGGCTGGTCCCAGGGGGAGGAGAGGAGGTCCCTTGAGCTAGACGTTCAGCTCATGACAACCTCGTTCACACGTGAGTGGGGAATTGAGTACCACAGAACTGATCAGCCACTAGGCAGAGATCTTTGAGAAGATAGTCATCCCAGAAGGCCCAGAATCCAGCGAGTATATTGTGGCTCATATCCTCAGAGTCAAAACAGTTAAGTGCGAGGTCACCAGGAGGGCATGAAGAGGGAGGAGGGAGAACTGTGGGAGAGCTATATGAGGCTTCATCTCCCCTCCCCCACAGAGGATACTTACCTGAATCAGATGGGACTTTTCTGTAGTATTGTCATAGACAGATGCTCATTTATTTATCTAACAAACTATTATAGTGTGTGCCAGGGTCTGGGGGGTCATAGACAATGAAGGTTCCAGGACTGGTTCCAGAGCACTGGGCTCTGAGCAGGGTTGCTTCTTTAATAATACTCACAACACAGGAACATTCCTGGGATAGATCAGCCCTTTTTATCTTCCCAAGAGAGAGGGACCTAGAGCCTCCCCTACCCCCCAGTCTCCGTCCCTTGACCAAGAAACCCTTTGGTTCCCATATCATGTGGTTGGATAACTAGACCTCACCTCACTGCCCAGTGGTTAGGCAGGACTGTGAGAGATCCTGAGTCTTTGATAATGTCAGAGGATCCTCAGTATGAGACTGTACTTGAACGTCCTAACTTGGTGCATTGTCAGTCCCATCTAATACTGCCATGATGTAGGACATAGAATCTAGTGAATCAGATCAGGATGGGGTCTGTTCTTGGAGGCTTGAGTATTATGTGTGAGCTTTGAGCTTCCGTGTGCCAACCTGCTTCCTTTTCTTGGGTGGGTCTATGCTAGACAAAGCTTGAAACTAGGGTGTGGTCTTGTATTTTATGCTATAAGATATCACTCTACCATTTGAGCCACAGCTCCACTTCCAGATTTTTTTTGGGTGTTTAATTGGAAATAAAGAGTTCGCATGGACTTTGCTGCCAAGGGCAGCATCCATCTGTGCAGTCCTCAGATCTTGGTTTTCCGAGGGGATAGGATTCAAAACCTTGGAAAAATATCTTTGGATACTCATGGCTGTTATTCCTAGGTACTCAAGAGCTGAGATCTGAGGATTACAGTTCAAAGCCAGCCTGGACAGGAAAGACCCTGAGACTCTTATCTCCAACAAACCAACAGAAAACCGGAGGTGGTGCTGTGGCTCAAGTAGTAGGGTGCTCGCATTGAGATGAAGAGTACAGGGACAGCATCCAGGCCCAGAGTTAAAGCCTCACAACCGAAAGAAAAGAAAGAAAGTAAAACATCTTTGCCTATAAAGATGTGGAGGTGTGTGTAGGGGTGCTGTGTTTGAGAGACTAGGTGCTGGCCTCATTGTACAGACATTTCTAAGAAATCCCCAAGTTTGTCTTAGTTTGAAACCACATTAGAATGGGCGGTGCCTTATGAAGAACTCAAGAAGAGGAGACCCGTGACAGGCAGAGTGGGCTAATGGTTCAGGAGTGGGATTGATGTGTCTGTATTCTCTCCATTGAAGGATAGATTTGGATGCTGGATGTCAAAGACTGAAGTCAAGTGTTGCAAGAAGTATGTGGCCTGATGAATTGAGTTTCCTCTGGGTATATGAAGGTGGTTGAAGCCTGGTGCTGCTGGTGGCTGACAACTGTCGTCCTAGATACTCATAAAGTTGAATTGTAAAGACCACGGTTCAAAGCCAGCTTGGGCAGGAAAGTCTGTGATAATTGATAGCCAATGTACCATCAGAAAACAGGAAGTGGTGCTGTGGCTCAAGTGGTAGAGTGCACATCTTCAGCTGAAGAGCTGAGTGAGAGCACCCTGGCCCAGAGTTCAAACCCCATGATCAACAATAAACAAAGAGGTAGCTGAGTTTTCCACATACCAATGTATACGGTAGGAAATTACATGCTGGGTTATGAGACATTACAGGTATGTGAGAGGCTCAATGTTGTGTCTACAGTTGGTGTGTGTATGATAGTGCCATCTTCTCATGGGTCGGATGTGATCCTAATGGACAGAGTTCATGGTTCTGTTCTCAGGAACTGCTGAGGCCTTGGAATGTCCATGTGTGTGTGTGTGTGTGTGTGTGTGTGTGTGTGTATGTGTGTGTGTGTGTGTGTGTGTGTGTGTGTGTGTGTGTGAGTAATTTTCCTTTGTCTTTCTCTGTCCCCTTCCTGGGTGCCTGTCTGCCTCTTCCTGACCTGAGATGGTGCCCCTCCTCCACGTCGACCTTGACTTTAGCCCCCTATCCGGGTCTACAATGAGTGCGAAATGGCCAGAGGCCTGTGTTTCAGCTTTTCTTTGGGGCACAATTCTGGCTGTCCAAATATTTGGCCGGCCCCAGGGAATTCTGGGACAACAGTGCTAGCTGGTTTCCTCTGCCTCAGAAGGAGGGCCTCAGTCACAGGATGTCCTGTCCTTTTCCTCAGCTGGTCCACTGCACATCCCTCTAAACAGGCTGGCAGTGGAGTAGGGAATGGGGGGTTGCTGGTGGTTCTGGCCAACTCGAGCGTGACAGCTGACTGAAGACCACCCAAGCAAGGGGATCCAGTACTACATGGAAGGTGAGGCCAAGATGGCTTGGAAGTATTGGTCAGTGTCTAGGAAATGTAAACAAACTTTATCACAGGAAAGTCTGTCTTCCAGCCCTGGCTGGGACTCTCTGGTCCTTCTAGACAATTCCAGATGCCCAGAATACAGAGGCACAGACTTTAGATTCCAGGGCCTGGGAACTGGGGGATGAGAGACTGGTATGGCCAATACCTCAAATTTCTGGGGCATTAGCTTGACCTGGCTCTGTCCCCCTTGTGTATGTTCACCCAGTGTTGGCCACACACCGGCCACTTGTAGCAGTGTTGTGGAAATGGCAGGAGTGGAAGTGAGATTTAGTATGACCAAAATCTGGATTTATCGGCTGTGGGGCTGGCAAAGGGTGTCTAAAAAAAATATTAGAGCTGGAGCTCAGGGCCTAGGCACTGTCCCTGAGCTTCCTTTGCGCCAAGCTAACATTCTACCACTTGAACCACAGCTCAACTTTCATCTTTTTTAGTAGTTTAGTGGAAATAAGTGTTTCATGGACTTTCCTGCCTGGGCTGGCTTCAAGCTGCCATCGTAAGATCTCAGCCTAGAGTAGCTAGGATTGCTGGTATGAACCACTGGCACATACTAAGGATGTTAGAGTATGTGAGTGTGTGTATGTGTTTATGTTTTTACCAGGACTTGAACTCAAAGCCTAGATGCTATCCTTTAGCTTGTTTGCTCAAAGTTGGTGTTCTACCACATGAACTACAGAAGCACTGCTTCCCAGCTTTTTGGTGATTCATTGGAGATATGAGTCTGCCCAGGCCAGCTTTGAATCCTGATTGATTTTCAGGTCTCAGCCTTGAGTAGTTAGGCTGCCAGGTATGAACCACTGGTGCCCAGCTGATAATGGCCTTTCTCCACATTGGACTGGGTACTCCTGAAAGGTTTTCCTTATTTTTTCTGTGCCAGTACCAGGGCTTGAACTCAGGGTCTGGTCTCTGATCTCTTAACTTTTTCCCTCAAGACTGGCACTCTAACACTTGACCCACAGCTCCATTTCTGGTTTTTGGTAGTTCATTGGCATGAAGAGTCTCACTAACTTTCCTCCCCTGAGCTGAGTTTGACCCATGACCTCTCATCTCAGTCTCATTCATGGAGTAAGAAGCCACTTTTGAAACATTTTCTTTCCTGAAAAAAAGCCCTGGGTCTCAATATGATGTATAGTCCATATGCAAATATATCCTGTGTGATAGGATGTAATAAATGAAATGTTGTATGTGTAATAATACTAAATAAATAAGGATAATAAACGCTATACTCACTTTTCCAGTGCTGGCACTTCAATTCAGGCCCTGGGAACTGGTCTGAATTTCTTGTCTTCAAGGACAGTGAGCTTCCTCTTCACCCACAGTGTCACAGAGTTACCCAGACCCTGATTTCAAATACAGGCCTGCCAGAAAAATGTTGCAAATTCCAAGCCAGGGCTTTTAATTTATTTTTAATTTATTTTTTTGGCCAAGCATGGGGCTTGAACTCAGGTCTTGGCATCTCTACCACAGCTGGCCCTGTATTATTAAGACCCAAGTTCAAATCTCGGGGTTGGCAAAAATAAAAATAAAAAGGAGAAGGTTAAAACGGAGAACTTCAGGAAGGTGGTTTTACATTTTTTCCCCTTGCATTGTGACCATCCTGGGTCTAAATAACAAGGCCGAAATGTGCACATGACCTTTCATGCTGATGTTTGGCTGGCTATTAGGGAAGCAATAGCTGAAACTTCAAATTAGGCCTGGAGGTTGAGTCCCGGGACTACCACTAAGGATTGGTGGGAGATTCTAAGAAATGCATTGCAATATGCATCCATACAAATGTTACAAAAGTAACAATTAAATTAGTACTTAGTGTATGAGTATAATATAAAATTATACACAACAATTACACTACATTGACTAATGTTCAATTAATACTTTATTATGTATTCAACCATGATATTTAAAAATGGAAGGAATAATTTGATTGTCAATAATTGGTAGTAATATATGTAATTTCATAATAGACAGACATGTTTCTCTTGTTATATATATATATATATATACATATATATATATATATATATATATATATATATGCCAATCTACACCTTTATGTGTTTATACACTTGTCACTAATGGGGCTCAATGGTATAGTGATGGCTAGTACATCCAAACCCTGGATTCGATTCCTCACTACCAGATGCACATAAAAATCAGGAAGTCGTGCTGTCGCTCAAGAAGTCGGGCACTATCTTTGAGCATAAAACCTTAGGGACTGTGTCTAGACACTTACTCAAGACCCAGGATAGGTACCAAAAAATATTGAATGTTGTGACAGCAACTCTCTATGGATAAGACTTCAAATACCTCATCACAGAGCAAGCCGGGAGTCTGGTGCTGACAGCTGCCATCTAACCTGACTTAGCCAGAGGTATATCACTGCAACCCAGCTCCACGGAACCAGATGCTGCTAGCTTGCTCACCCCTGTCATCCAAGATACTCAGGGGCTGAGATCTGACACTGATGGTTTTAAAACCCAGTCCTAGCAGAATATATGTGAAAGTCTGAGATGTGGGTCAAAGTGGTAGAGCTCTAGCCTCGAGCAAAAGATCTTAGGACAGTACCCCCAACATTTTAGTGCAATCCCTGTGGCTGACTACTCCCCTCCAAAAAACATTCCTCTGAATCATTAGATGTTAACTTTGTGCAGTTTGTGATGTGTTTCTGAAAGAATGGTGATACTGATGAAAGCACCATAATACTAATGACAGCTTGTGGGATATAACTATGTGATGAGTCCTTCCTAAGGTGCTGAGTACTTCACGGGGTGCTGTGTGCTGAGTCCTGTACAGAATGCTATGTGCTGAGTCCTTCACAGGGTGCAGTGTGCTGAGTCCTGCATTGGGTGCTGGGTGCTAAGACTTTCACAGGATGCCTTGTACTGAGTCCTGTAAAGAGTGATATTTGTTTTGCCCTTCAAAGGCTGCATTCTTTCATCTTATTCTTGTAAGAGCTCCACAACTGAGATGATTATGCAGACAAGAATATTGAGGTTCAGATATGTCCACATGGCAGGGACAAAATTATGTATTACTGAAGCCTCATGAGTTGCCTACTGAAGACAATTGTTTGTTTTTTTTCTCTGTCATGAACCTTGAACTCAGAGCCTAGCACTGACCCTTACTTCTTGGGCTCATGGCTAGCACTCCACCATGTGGAGCCAAGGACCCCCTTGCAGCAGTGTGCCAGGGCCTAGGTTTCTATAGCCGAGGTCTGCCATCCTGCCTTCTCAGGAAGCTGAGATCTGAGGATATGGGTTCCAAAATATCCCAGACAAAATGTCCCATGAGACTATTATCTCCAATTCACCACTAAGAAACCTGAAGTGGAAGCTGGGTGCTTGTGGCTCATGCCGGTCATCCTAGCTACTCAGGAAGATGAGATCTGAAGACCATGGTTCAAAACTAGCCTGGGCAGGAAAGTCCTTGAAACACTTAGCTCCAATGAACCGTCAGGAAACCAGAAGTGGTGGTGTGGCTCAAGTGGTAGACCATAAGATTTGAGCTGAATTGCTCAGGGACATCAGCCAGGCCTAGACTTCAACTCCTACAACCGACAACAACAAAAAAGAAAGAAACTAACAAACTTGAAGTAGAGAGCTGAGAATATGCCTTAGTGGTAGAGTGCTTTCCATATACAAAACCCTGGGCTTGATTTCTCAGTACCACATCACTAGGAAAAAGCCCGAAGCGCCTTTGTGGTTCAAGTAGTAGAGGGCAATCCTTGTACAAGAGAAACTAGGTACAGTACCCGTGTCCTCAGTTCAAGCTCCAGTACTCGTGTATGCGCGCGCGTGCACACACACACACACACACATACACACACACACATGCACACACACACATAGAGAAAGCAGAAGTGAAGCTGTGACACAAAATGGGAAAGCATTAGACTTCTGCTCTGAGCTCATGGTCATCACGCAGGCCCTGTGTTCAACCACAAAACCTAGCCACCCAGGGCCCAAATAGGAGAGGTCAAAGGTTTCAAAACCTGACGAGCTTCACCAGCCCTAGATGAAAGGAAACTTTGTGATATCCAACATGTGCTTGGATTTCCCAAGCTTCTGGAAACCTATGAGAGCTTTCATAGGCCCATTATCGCTGTGATTGAAACATTTGACTAGGTTCAGTGCCCTAGTTTTCTCCCAGAAGGACTCCTGAATAATATTGAGCATTTAACACCGGAATATAGTCTCGTAAAGGCAGGATAAGAGCACAGAACATGGCTTGCCATGGTAGGTGGCACAAATGAAGGCTTCCTGTCAAAACATTGCACTGGGAAGAGAGAGAGCTTGGGGTAAGAGAGGCCTTTTTCTCCTGACCTTCAGAGCTTGCCCACACTCCTCCTCACTAATTGGCCCAGATGGAGTTATCTGTTACAGAGCTGTACAGGAGTGAGACCTTTTGCCTGCCTATCCAGACAATGAGAGAGACTTCTTCCAGCAGGCCTGGCATGCAGAGAAACCCTCTCGCTACCATGGGATCAGTGAGGGGAGCCCTGGAACATGCAATGTCATAAAAGCCGTCTCTGTGTTATAAACTCATTGTATTGAATACATATTTCCTAGCTTGGTACAATTCCCAGTCATGAGGCCTTTTGCAGTTTGCCAGGCTACCACCATTACCCTCACACAACCACAGAGCAGGAAGACTATCACTTTCCCACTTCTCAGGCAGCCAGAGACCCCAGATTCAAGAGGGCAGAGACAGGTTCTAACTCAGCTGCTGGGAGACAGAAGAAAAAGTGCCCTGACTCTTCTTGGACTGGGGATTTGCATTAATGTTGTGGAGAATGAAGGAAGGAGAATGGACTGGCAGAGGTAAAAGAAGGGCCTTCAAATCTGACAGATGGAAACTCAAAAACCCATTCCCTAAGACAAGAGAGCAGGGTTTTTCTACTCTGTTCTTCCCCTCTCTCACACACTAAACTGGCTCTCTATTGGTAAATTAAAGATAGCCTGAGGCTCCCTTCACCTGAGGGAAGAAGGTTATTCGTCATTGTTTGAAGAGGCCGAGAAAAGCCTGACCCTGGTGTAACTCTAACAAATTTCTCAGGTTTCCCCCCATCGCTGACTGTGCCTGGAATGAATGAGGTGGTTTTGCAGCTCACTTCCCTGTTGAGTGTGTATATTGTGCCTCCTAATCCTGCAGGCCTTTGTGTCTTCACCCAACCTGGCTTTTGCAACTGTTTTCTGCCTTCAAATACAGTGTTGTACTGGATTCCTTCCTGCCAACAGTGCTAGGGCTTGGATCCTGAGAACCTCATTTGAACCCAGGGTGGGTCAATGATCTTTCTTTCCTTCTTCTATAGCTAGAGAACTCTAAGAACATTTAGAGTGCAAGTAACTTCTCATCACCAAGGGACACACAGGAAGCTCTTGATCACCTGATCTTTTAGAAGTAGAAGCCAGTGTGTCGTAGACTTTCCTGCTCTGGTTGCCTTCACACTGTGATCCTGAGATCTCAGCCTCCTGAGCTAGGGTGATGGGTGTGAGCTACTGGTGCTATGCTAGGTTCAGAACTGTAATGACATTGACAATACAAGTCATCTGCTTATCACAAAGGGCTTGGGGAGCATATTAAGCCTTTGAACATTGGACCTTTCAGATCCCTTTAGCACACAGGTTGTAATGGTAGAGTCTGAGAGGCTGGTCATATGGATGTGCTATACTTGATCCTTAAGCTCTGACTCCAATTCTGGTGTACATCAGGGTTCATTTTCTAAAGAATGTTCTCATAATTATAAAATAGGAAAAGTACTTTGATTAACCCTTCCTTTTTTTCCAGTTGTGTGACTTGTATCAAGCCTGGGCATTGTCCCTGTGTAATTCAACTCAAGGCTAACACTCTACCACTTGAGCCACAGCGCCACATTTTTTTGTTGGTTCATTCGAGATAAGAGTAACAGGCTTTCCTTGCCTAGGCTGTCTTTGAATCTCAGCCTCCTAAGAAGCTAAGATTTCAGTTGTGAGCCACAGGCATCTGGCAGTCTCTTTCTTGTACACTCATTTTTCTTGGTAGCATTGTTTGTTTATAAATAAAATCGTTTATTTCCACATTTTGATGGACAAAGATGTAGTTTTCAACTTAGTGTGATTAGTTAAAAAACTTTCTCATATAGATGCTTTTGAATAACCAATGTTTTCCAATGATATATTGAGTATGTTCTTCAATACAGCTGTAAGCACATTACACAATTTACATAATACTACTTACATATCTGCAGTTACCTTAAAAGGACATAGGCCTTAGAGCCAAGAGGTAAAATTTATTTTTATTTCTGCATGAAACTATTTGTGACTTTATACCAACAAAGTAATGGCATCCTTTTCAAAATCTATTGACCATAAAACTAAAAATTTATTTTTGATAAATCTGTTACATTCTTCTATGTGTCTGTTTTTATAGCAGAGTTATGTTGTCTTCACTACTAAACATGGTAATAAGATTCAAATCTAGTATGAGGGCTCAAGCTATACGATTTTAAAAAAATTTTCTGGCTGACCTGTATTCCTTGAATTTACATATGAGTTTATTGAGTAGGTGGAACAATTTTCTACAGAGATATCTAGATGTTTGATAGTCACTCATATTTTGCACCTTGTGAAAACAAAAGACCCCAGATATATATATAGAAAAAAACTGTCTTTAGATAATGCTTGAAACAGCTAAATTTAATTTAGGAATGAGTTAAAATTTAGGAACACTATAGCATAATAAAGCTGAGTGATAACGACTTGAGCTGTACAACAGAGGAGAATGAGAAGGGATAGAATAGAATGATGGACCACATAGTATCTGTATGTCATTGGTATTGTGTTTCAAAAATCAGAGAGACTTCAGAGAAGAGAAGGAGGAAAATAATCAAAGTTTCCTGAACCATTTCTTTTTAATCCACCTAATACTGTGCACTGAGAGACAGAGAAGATGGGAAAAAATAAAATAGAAAATAAAGCATTTTATAGACTGTTACAATGTAAAGAGATTGTAATAGTAATATTATAATTAATTTCCAAAGAAATAAGAGAAAGAATAGGTAAACACTCAAGGCAAAAAGAATGAAGAGAGAAAAGAAGCAAAGTAAAATCTTCATCAATAGCAAACACAAACTGAATTTTACTCTTTCCTTATTTGTAAGGTAAGGTGGAAAATGTAAGGACTCTTCACTTTTCTTTTTTCTTGCTCAACAAATATATTCTCCATTATTTCTGGTAGATTACATCCATTTACAAGTGAGAAATGTAAGACTAACAATCAATGTAGTGAGTAAATAATACTAGAATATATGTCTGAGCTCTTCACTCTGTGTGCTTAGAAAGAGAGTAATTTGGTTATGGAGAGGACCAATATGAAAATAATACAGGGAAAAAGCATACTTTGGAAATGGTTGTTTTAGGACTAGGTGACAGTGATGAGTAAATGAAACAGGCTGGTGTCAGGGGCATAAAAAGGAGTACATCGAAATCATATTAGTGACAGAAACTCAGAAAATCTTGATCATTCATCATATCTAATGGGAGGGAGTAGAAGGGTAAGAAGAAATCTAAAGTGCTTCCATAGGTCTGGCTGGCAACTGTGTTAGTGATATTGTTAGAGATAAGGACCACAGGTGAAAATGATGGATTTGGAAGTGGAGAGGCAGTGGAAATATTCTAAATAACAATAAAATAATAAAAATTGCTATAGTGGATAGAATATGGATCACATTTTATCATATATAATTTTCAAAAAACATACAAAGAATGAAAATTTAAAAGTAATAAAACACTATTTACATTAAAACTAGACAGGATATTTCAGTGCTAAAACATTGGCCTAGCATATGTGAAACAATGGTGTGATCTCCCAAACACTACAAAGTACACACAAAGCACACACACACCAAAACCAAATAAACACACACACACACACACACACACACACACACACACACACACACACACTACATACACACATTTGGAATATTGATATTATCATATTAAACAGAGGAAATTATCACAAATAATAAAAGTAAGTTAATATATGAAATCATAATATTGCTCTTACTATGTAAAAGTTTAGTAGAAATAAAATAGTCACAATATACTTGGATTCTTAGAGATTAAATTGAAAATTAAGAAATAGAAGACATGAGAACCTTTGCAAACAAGTTTTAAATAATAAACATTTTGAAACATATTTCCTTATTTTGACAAAAGATTGATGTTACTGGTGTTGTAACTCAAGATTTAGAATATAATAACCAGGTGCTCTATATCTCGCTATGGATGGCTATATGTCTAATCATTTCACTCTAGATATTTTTATAATAAGCTCTCAGTTTCTCAGGCTCTCCTGAATTACAAACCCTATTTGCAGTTCCTACCATAGCTAGAAAATGGAAGCCATAAATCACCATGCCCAGCTCAAACTTTTTTTAAATTCAAGTACAAATATTTACAAAAAAGTGATCAGGTAATGAAGCCCTTCTTAATAAAGTATGTGCTTCTTGAAAATACAGTAAGTATTTATTACCTGAAAAATATGTTTAGAAGTGTAAGAAAATAAATTTATTTAAATTCACCAACCATAAAAAAATTAGAAAATATTTTTTAAATATTCACATGATAAATATTTTAAAAGCAAAATATATGTGTCTGAATAATTTACATGTATAAAAATCATGCAAAATTAAATTAACTAATCCAACACTCTGAAAAAAGAATTATCCTAGGGAATCAAAAGAAAATATATAAGTTCAAAATTTGAAACTTAGAAAATAAAATGAACTGTACACTTTAGTTGACTTAAGTAACTGTAAACCCTCTGTATATCAATTTTATAATAAAAAATGCATGAACAAAGAAAGCAAAAGTACCCATTGATCCATAGCAACAACAAAAGCATCAGTAGTTGTTTGAGTGTACAAACAAAATCGATGGAGGGAGCATCTAGATTTCTAGGTGTGTTCTCCATCATGCCTGACACCCAGAACTCTCCCATGAAAGGAAAACTGGTGGCACACTTGACTTCTTACTCCAAGATTAAATTTTTGGCAGTGCTAGGATCTGAACTCAAGGCCTAGTAGGCCCAATTCATGAATGATAGTTCTAAAGTTTATATTATATTAATATAATAATATAGACATCATCAATATTTTCACAATATACTTGCCATTATTTTGAAAAACACATTATTTTAGTAATGTCTCATAGTAAAACAGAATACACTTCAATTCTATGGAAACTCCTAACTTAAAACTGAATAATTGTTAAGAGGACAGAATATATGTGTTCTTCAAAATTACTTTGACTACTAAATACTCATGTTCAAATTCTGAACATGCCAGCCAAGATTCATTTAAAACAGTATCTGTTTGCATTTTATTTAATTCTGCAATAAATGCGGTTTACAATGTGATGTTACATATTTAAAAGTCAACAGGAAAAAGACCCACATTCTGGTAAGGATAAACCTAAGAACAATCTATAATAATTAATTCCAGAAGAGTAAACATTTGTTCATCAGAGTAAGCTATTGTTTCTATGACAATCATTCCCAAGGTTTTATGCCGTAAGTTTATCCTAACCCAAAAGTTTCCAACATTTATGATGCACCATAAAATTCTCTAAATTCACCTCATGACTAGCTTAACATTATTGTGAAAAAATAGTACACTTCTGCTGTGATGCCCTCCCAATTGTGCAAAGAACACTACACTAAACTTTGCTCCATCATTTTCCCATAGTAATATTATTGAGATAAGAACACTTGCAAAGATTATTTATTTTTATTTTTATTTTATATTTATTTTAGTATATATGATTATTATTTTATCTATCATTGATATTCAGGAAATTTGAATATCTGAATATTAAGATCTGAAGATTAGGTTCAAAGCCCACCCTGGCAGGAAGGTTCCTTAGATTCTTATCTCCAATAAACTGCTAAGGAAAAGCCAGACACAAGTGGCACTGAAGTTCAAGTAGTAGAGCAGTAGCTTTCAGCATAAACAAGCTCAGGGACAGTGCCCAGACCCAGAAGTCAAGCCCCAGGACAAACTAAATAGCAAAACAAAATAAAAACAAACTCAAACCTAGCTTTTTTTCTCATTGTATACAGAGTTACATAATTAAGGAAATTTCTTCCAGTGTTATGTGTTGGTAGAAGAAAAAAGATGTCACACAGTTACTCCCTTCATACCATGTTACACCAAAGTCTCAAAAAATTACTCTTTTTCTAAATTTATAAATTAATAGCATCCATTTGTTGGAAACTCTGTCTAGATTATTTACATTATTATGTCATACATGAACTGTTGGAATTAGCTATTAACTAAGTTCTAATTATACCTCACTTGAAAGAATATTCTAGGCAAATAGAATGCCAGAATTGTCTGTGAATTTCTAAATTACATCTTCAACTTGAAAACAATTTTGTAGTATCTGTTAGAATATGAAATTATAAACAAAATATTTATTTTAAATCTAATTCTGATTTAGCCAGGTATACAAAGTCCTACATTAGATGAACTTTGCCATTTCTCCAGGCTTAAGCTTTTGTAATCTTTCATCATTTCTTTGGAATCCAAGAGAATGATGCTTACTTTTTCAAATTTTTGATTGGGAATCATGAGCTGTTTTGCATCTAGGAATGTTCTCTAATGAAGAGATCATTTAAAACACAACTGAGGATTATATATGAGTTGCATTTCAATAGGAAACTTGACTTCTCAAAACATAATGACAAAATTAGCCCAAAGTTCCAACTGTGTAGCCCTTTCTTGTTTGGTATGTTTCATTGAGACAAAACTACACTATCTGGTCCAGGGTAGGTATCGCTATGTAATTCCACTCTCTAACCTCCTGTCTTAGTCTGAGTGCTAGAATTCCAGGCTTGTATCACATTGCCCTGCCATAATTTGTTTGTTTATTTACTCGAGTAAGAGACTAGCAATTCTGAACTTCTCCGATGATCTTATCCACTAGACTGACTGATCAGACTGTTTATGTACAATTTTCAAAGACGTTCTAACATTTGACACAGGATATGAACATTTTCAGATGCACCTGCAGGGGTCTCAGATTCATTCCTCCATGGATCCAATCCTTTTAATAATGATTACTTGACTTTCTTACTATCTCTGATCCTTACTTATGTAATATTCTCAAGCTTTTTTGGGAACTTTCTAATATTAAAAATTATCACTTTTTCTAGTATTACTCAGGATATATTTTCTATTATTTTCTAACTTTTGTACACATTCTGAGAATTGTTTCATATGTGTGTTTGCACCTATAAGTTCCTCTGTGTGTATGTGCATACTTGTATGTATGTATGAAAAAAAATCTCAAGCTCTTATTCAGTAATCTTGGTCATAACTAGTATTCCATCACTTGAACCATTCTTCCAATGCAGCTTTTGGCTGGTTAAGTATAGCTAGTGTCCCAAAGACTGTTCTTCTGAGGCTAGATGCAAAATGAAATTCCCAGACTCCTTTACATTCTTAGGTTTTATCTTTCCAGGAGTATCAACTTTTAAACTAGAAGCATTTTTGTGAGTGTATAGTCTAAGCTGTAGGAAAGTTTCTGAGGCACTTATGTCCAATTTACCACCAGAAAACTGGGAGTGGCACTGTGGCTCAAGTGGTAGACTGCTAGCTTTGAGCTGAGTAGTAGAGGGACAGTGCCAGGTCCAGAGTTCAAGCCCACAAACATAAAAATAAAGAAAAGAAAGAAAAAAGAAATGTGATCTTAGCCACCAGTTCATTGCTACTATAATTCCTGCTCTCTCAACATGGCATTTTTTCCAGTTAAGTCCATGCTATTATATCTGACTTGCTTTGGAAATAGAATTATTCTTCCATTCTACTTTTTACAAATTTGCATGACTAGCTGCCATGATTTAGAGCTAGTAGAAGAAACAGTGGCCTCATCCTTCATGTTCCACTTAGTAGTAATGTTTTCTCTATATCACTCCATCAATCTACATACTGGCCTTGGCTTTATTGTTTCAAAGTTGTCTTATTTGCAGTCTTCTATACTCTATTGAACCATTATACTTAAGCACAGAAATTCTTTTTCTCCTATTATTCGTATTGTTTCTTCAACTGTTAACTTACATACACTTGGGAAATAATACACAACACAAACAAAAAAAATATTTCTGAGAACCTTCTTCCCATTTATACTTGGTCTTAATTTACAGGGCACGTAGGAAATTTGAACTTAATGTAATCCAGGATAAAAGTTTTACATTTTTTTTATTTCTTTTTTATATAGTTTTTTTTATTATGAAAATACTGTACAGAGGGGTTACAATTACATGGGCAAGATAATGAGTACATTTCTTATCAATCATTGTAGCCTCCTCTTTTGTTTCCCCTTCCCATCCCTTCCCATCCTCCCCTCGTCCCCCCCCCCAATGCTTTCCCCCCAACCAAAGTTGTAAAGTTCGTTTTCGACATAACATCTTGTACATCTCATTGATTCAATGGGTCCACTTGTATCCCTATTAAAACGAATTGTTTTCCCCTTTCCCCTCCACAAATTATACTGACATGTAATACAGTAAAAGCAACTCCTCCTCCTGTTTTTTATTGCAAAACTTCTGTATAGAGGGGTTAGTTACATAAGTAAGTTAATGAGCACATAATCTATTAAGCATTGTGACCTCCTCTTTTGGTTTTCCCTGTCATCCCTTTCCTCCTCGCTGCCCCAAATTCCTTCTCCCCTTCCCACGTTGTAAAATTCGTTTTCTACATATTGTCTTGTACAACTCATTGTTACAATGGGTCATGCTTGGGTCATGCTGTATCCTTGTTTCAACATTTTGTTATTTCCCTTCCCCTCCCCACATTAGAAAAAAGTATAGGCAAGTCATTAACATCATATAAGTAAAAACAGAATTTATACCATGGAGGAAGAAAATAGAAGAGAAACAAAAAAAAATCACATAGTACATGTTAGATACATTAAAAACAATAGCAAGGAAAAAAAACAACTTGTGTCCTATCTTGGGGACCATTTCAGTTAACATCTTATAGGGCTACATGTACATGGATAATGTTTTATAAGGCATGCAAATTCCATATTTTGTCATTACTAAGTTGTCTCTGAAACACGTGGTACCTCATGAACAAAGATGTACTTATGCTATTTCAATGAAGCCACAAAATGTTCACTTTACCTGGAGCAGCACCATAGATTGTTACTTGAAACAAGTGGAAGGAACTGTTACTGCAAGTGGGAACTGATTCCAAGACAAGAATTGAACAGAGAAATGACAAAGTTCAAGTTAATTTGTGCTGTCGTTTTTACTGTACAAGAACAGAATCCAAGGCTTTAAGGAAACTCTGTCCCTGAATTTTTTCAAGTGTGTTATTTACTCATATAAAAATTGTCTGTAAACTTCTAGTTTAGAGTATTACAAAAGGAAACAATACGCCATTTGAAAGCCAGTATAGAAAAAAAGGAAATAACATTGTTTTAAAAGTGTTCTACTACAAAGAAACAAAGAAATGGAGATTTTAAAGTGCCTTATACATGGATATTCACTCTTGACATGATTCTCTTGTTGAAGGAGTCAGTTATCCATAACTTTAATCTGGTCCTGAGTTCCCCATAGCAATAAGGATTCCAAAGAGCAGTATCCAGTGAGTCTGATCAGCAAAAGGAGCCTCTTTTCAAACCAGTGCTTTAAGGATGGCCCCAAAGAAATATGTGGTTTTTGTTTGTTTGTTTGCTTGTTTGTTTAGTTTGTGCTGGTTTGGGGGCTTGAACTCAGAGGCTGGACTCTGAGTTTTGTTTAAATGGACTCTGAGTCTTGTTTAAATGGAACTTTCTTAAGATGTCATTACATTTCATTCCATTAATATGTATTATAATTTAGGCCAGGTGGTAGAAAAGGAAGTGTAAAACAATACTAAGTCCAGTAAGGCTGACATTAATATCACATCACTAAAGAGGTAGTATTAAGACCTGCAGGACTCATAGGGCTGTTGCATGTGACATTATTATGTAAAACACTATTGGCCATTATCTCCGACATCCATAACATCCTGTTTCCATTTTCCAGGTCAAGAGCCAAATATCTAAGCCTTTTTATAGATTTGGTGTGTTTCCCAGGAAGGAAGAAAGAAGGAGGTTGTGGAAAGTGATGGTGGAAAAATATGTATATTGGCTCCCTGTCCACATATTTTGCATTTTTAAAAAGTGCTATTTAAAAAGTACTCCCACTTCCATCTAATTGACTATATTGTCGGCACAAGATGCAGTTAAATGAAAACATTTATTCTGGTGGATAGTCACATATATTAATAAAAACCATTTCTGGAAAAAAAAAGATTCTAGGTAAGAAAGTATAAATTATTGTATATAAAATGGTTTCTTTTCTTTGCAGAACAAAAGGTAGTATTGAATGATTACTCCAGCTTTCTTTGAGATTTTATGCTGTCTCAGTATCAAAATGTTCTCTAATTCCAGTAATATCCAAGCATAAAAGACATGATTTGAAGATCTCAGTAGTTTTAGAAACAAAGGTACATAATAGTTTCCTTCCTGCAGAGACATGTGATGATTGCAAGTATGATTGATTTTATTATAGTTCTCTTCTTTTCCCTCTTTATCCCAAGTTTTGCATATCTTGACATATTACTCTTTCCTGCATCAGCTTCCAATAGGTGAGATTTACCTTTACTCTGCAATGTCAAGATGGGTCATGTGACTTACTTCAGCGTACAAAAATGAACCACAAATGTTCAAAGTCTATTACTAGGGGAAGATTTCTATCCCATTGTCTGTGTCTAAGAGTAAACTTCTTTTCCCTTAGCTATAAAAATAGAATATA
The DNA here is from genome assembly GCF_019054845.1 of Dipodomys spectabilis. NCBI lineage: Eukaryota > Metazoa > Chordata > Mammalia > Rodentia > Heteromyidae > Dipodomys > Dipodomys spectabilis. Next base: position 435,556 of record NW_024871009.1, on the reverse strand, counting down.
TAGAGAGGGAATCTTCTTTCAACTTATATACTGGGAGAATATAGCTTGTGAAATTGTGGCAAAACTCAAAAATAGTAAGAATTAAGCTAATTTTAGAATATGATAATAAAATACTAGTTTCTTACCATTCTTGTATACCTTTATGATAGTTGACTATAGCATACCAGAATTTAACAAATACTAAACATGTACTAAACAAATAGAGAACACTTTCTGTTTGATGTTATTACGTTTTTTAATAAATAAGCATTCTTTACTTGATCACTTGTGGGGCTAACTTTTTCTATAAATGTGTTTAATCACTCTAGAGCACTGTATCTAATATCCACAATCATTATCCAGACCTTGTGATTGAGATAAGGAAGAACAAAATATCTAGATTTCTCCTTCTCTTTTCCTCTTCTACTTTTTCTACTGTGAATTCTCATCCTTTCACCAAATTCTCCTATTTATAAAGGAAGAATGACACATTGTGGATATCAAGCAAAAAGCTTCAAAGCCAGAATTTCATTCTTTCAGAAATATATGAAGTATATCAGAGTGGCAAGAGGAAGAATAAAAACATGATTTTATTTTCCCTTTCTGGCTTCCATCATAGAATCTGAACATGACTCTAAAATATCTAATAAACCATTTGACTTGACTAATTTTTTAACATATAGTTTTTTAAATAAATGATATTTTTTTAAATTTTTAAAAATAATTTTTAAATAAATAGTAATTTGTTGTTTGCTTTTGGGAGGCATTAAATAAGACTACATTAACACTGTGTGAGTTGAGAGGCTAAATTTTATCAGAATCTAAACATAATGAAAAATAGATGATTTTAAGATAAATAGCTTTTAGATACATTTTAATGTGACATATCCACAGAGACATCTTTATTCTTCTTTTCCTCTCCACTCCAATTCAATTTCAATAAGCAGTTCATGTAATTCAAATGGCTGTGTTTCTTTCAGAAATAGATTAGACCGAAAAAAGTTAGAAAAAGAGAACCAGTATTGGGTGGTGCATTCTTTAAAAATAGCAGTCAAATAAATATTTACCATAATTCCAAAATAATAATAATCAAATGGTCTTGAAAAGTGAAGATTGTAAGCAGAATGTATAAAAAGTGATAGTGCCAGACTGCTTCAGGAGCTGCTCTCTGGCATTTAGTATTTCTAGTACTTGACAATATTTTAATCAGGATTAATTGCTTTCAAGGACTAAATTTTTTCTAGTTATATTTCATTGAAAAAACATGTTGTTCAAAATTAATGAAAGGAAAACAGCTTATAGTAGAAAGAATACTACACTCATTCTAAAACCAAAACCTTCCCAATATATCTGTTTTCCCCACATACCTAATCCATCAAATGTAGATTTTCTTTATACATACATATATATATATATATATATAAATATATATGTAAAATAATCACCTTTCATTACCCAAGGAACACAAATTTGAATAATTATCAGGTGGGGAAAGTAACACAAATGGGTACTTAAAAGTCCCAGCTGTAGTTGAAAAGGGAAACGATTAGGTAAGTACCATCAGAAAGATGTAAAGATAGAAGATAAAGGAAAAGACGACAACCCAGATTCTGAATTTCTGAAAAGCAGAACAGGAAGTAAATGCCCTTTCCACTAAATCATTTGAAAAATATTTTAACTCTGTAGTTGGCTCAAATTTAATCTAGTGAGACTTCTTTTGGATTTCTGTCCTTTAGAACTGTAAAATGATAAATACGGATTATTCAAGCCAATTAACTTGTAGAAATTTTTTACAGCAGATTTGGTTTAGTAAACTAATTCAACTACAACCTTTTCCTGATGCAACTACAGGGACACCACATTACTACATTTCCTAGTTTCTGAGAATAAGAAAATTTTGCCACTGGCTTTGTGCACATGTGTGATATGTACATACCACTAAGGGCCTTACATAAAGGAAGACTCGAAATTCTAAATAATATTTAAATAAGAAGCTCCCTATCTTTATTTTCACATTTAGGGAACACTAAGTTCCAAAGCTATGTACAAGGCTAGGGTAAGATTATGGAAATCGAATCTGTCTCCTTATATTATAAAGATAATTTATATCATTTTGAGTTACATTTTCTAAAGCAATAAAAATTAAGGTAAAATAGAAACAGAAACTCAATTTTCTATCCTTCCTAACTTTCCAACAGAAATTAGAGAATCCAGTAAAGATATAGTCATCCCAGGATGGTGTATGATATTATAGGAGCACTAGATGTTGAAAAAGAAGATAACAAAAATGGGTCCCCTGGAACAATTTAAAACAAAATCTACACCTACAAATTGTGGTATAGCTAGAAACTAGTTTCCACTCTGCTAAGTTTTTGATATTTTGTTTGTTTACCCAACAACAATCCTTTCGTAGGAAATGACCCTTTATTAGTACTCAAGGGTTTGCAGTTTATAACCCAGAAAAAATAGTGCTTCAAAATGTAAACAAGCATAATACTAAGAGTAACCCAGGTTACTTCCTTCACTATAGCTGATAAATAAGAATGATATTGGGGAATAGTCAATCTTGAACTTTTTCATACTTTTTCTCTTCTCCAACCTGAGAAGTCCTAGTCAAGATAAGTAAAACATTAATACAAGATTTTCATATTTTTTATTGTTCATACCAAAGCAAATACACTTTCCTCTTTGCAAGCCTGACTTTGAAAGTATAAGACGCTCACAATTGTTTTACAGCCAAAAGTTTACTGCTTTGGCTTAGGTGTTTTCCTACCTTTGGGTGTTGCTAGCTATTATTTTGGCAACTACATAGAAAAACAAGATAAATCCATTATACTTATATTGAATTCTTCAAAGTCAAGGTGTTTCAAATAAAGTTTTCTGTTCCCTTCTTCACTGCTAACTAAGTTTTAATTATTGCTCTTTTAATTTTTTTAATTATTGCTATTTAAATGCAACAAAAACGTGATACATTAAGGTATATTCTTGTTCTAACCGGTGAAAAGAGGAGTGACTGTGATTGCTTTTTTAATTGTTTTGAAGTATTTTCCTTAGGTATCTTCATTATTGCCTTTGTTCCAGTCTTTTAATCAGGAAACACAGGGTTATCCAAAAAGATTTTCCTAAGATATAAGATGTTAGGAAGAAAAAAATAGATGTATCATTAAAGATTATCATCTATTAAGAGACTGATAAGCTCAGAAGACATTTGCTATTAATATGACTTCAATGTTTTGGTTCTTAAATTAAGTGAAATGTATGTAAAATGTTACAGTTGTTCCAAACAATGATTATGGCTTATACTTTTCTGCTCCAATGAGATGCAACCTCTGACAAGGTTGGAGGGCATATCAATTTTAGGGTAGAAGGGTTAACGTTAGAAAGCCAAGGAAGATTCCTAAAACAGAGTGGCAGGAAGATTGCAGAGGACAAGCTCTCGCATAGAAAGCAGTTTTAGTGTTCCAGTGGACAGTCCTAGGCTAGAGAAATAAATCAAGTGTGGCATCTCAGTACAGAGAGTTTGGCCAGAGAGGGAAAATCCAGGCAAGGAGACAGATCTGAGCACTTGCCTGCAGCCATGGCTGAAGCAGTAGTGGCGGCAGAGGCAGCCATAGCTGCCATACCTGCAACACAGAGACTCCGGGACAAAGGCGCCAGACATAGCAGGCCGACACATTCTACTCAACACCAGCAAGAACTGACAAGGAGCAGATATCTTCATCCTGCAGATCGCAGACCAGAGATGACCCAGGAACCAACATTCCAGCAGCATGAGTGGAAGCCTGACATCCTCACTCCTTGTCAGGGAAGAGAGGAGGGAAGGCCACCCATTCACCCCCATCTAGCAGAGATCTCCATTTTTTGATATTGACAAATGCCCGGCTGAGCTGCTATCTCCAACTCAGGCTTTGGAAGATAACAAAAGGGTCATTTAGTATGTCACAGGAATCTGCCCAGACCTGTCAGGCTCAACTCAACAGGGCTCAACAGGGAAAACTCACCCAGCAAAGGCAGAGCAAAATACGCTCCCAGGAGTGGTTTTCTTCACTGGGTAAACTGAGCCAGAGACTGCCAGTCTCTACAGCAGCCTAGACAATCAACTGAAATTCAGTAAACATAAACCCTGAGAATGGCTCCAGGTTGACCTTTGTGAGTGTCTCAGAAGCTAGGCCCTCAGGGAAAAGCTACTGTTTGCTGAAAGGCCTCAACTCAACCCAGAACCTAGCCTCATCACAGCATCTCCAAACTAGAGGAAACACCCAACTCCCTCTTTTGTGAACCTCAAAACAGATCTCCCTCCCACTGAAGTAGGCTGGCAGGAGGATCAAAAAATCCTAGGTAAAGCAGAACATTATTCTGCTTGCACAAACAAACTGACTTAAGTAACCAATCAAGCCACAGGAAAACCAAGCACCACAAGAAGATCAGACTCTCCACCACGAGACTGTTTATGGACACAAGGGAGATACAGAATCTTCCCGTTCCCACCCCAAAAATAAAAATCAAAGAACTTTCTTTTTTTTGTACCTTATTTTTAATTTTTTTATATTTAACTTTTAACTCTTTTTTTAAATTTTTGTTTTCTATTATTTTTTCTTTTCTTCCTCATATAATTTTTATTTTAGGTATATATCTATGTGTGCTTTTTTTATTATCTCTTCTAACCATTTGATCCTTTTTTTTCTTTCTTTCTTTTCTCATTCTTTTCACTTCTTCTCTTTTGTCCTTTTCTGCATGACTTAATTGCTGTTCTGCTCATCCTCAGATATACCCGTCGTCGATTATTAGATCTTATCCCCCAACGTGTACACACTTAAACCAGAAATTTATTATTCAATTCAAAACCTCTTAGACTTCAATTCCTTAATAACAGTATTACCTACTTATACCCACATAATATTTTAAACATTTTTATTTTTCTAGTGTTTCATGTCTCCTTTCTATCCCTCCCCTCCTCTCATCCAATCTCCATTCTTCTCTGGATATTACATCTTCAAACTTGCAGTTTTTAAGGGTTTCAGTGTTTAATTTTTAATTTTTGTTTTTCCTTTTTTCTTGTCTTTTTTATTTTTCTTCTTTCTTTTTCTTATTCTTTTTTACTTTTTCTTTTTTCTATTTTCTCTCTCTGCTATCATTCTGTCCAATATATTTCCCTCTTTGAGATTAGTACTTGGTTAATTCCACTCTCCCTCACCTTCCCACATTCCTCTAAGCCTATTTTACCCCACATTCTTCCTAAACATAATAATTTCTGTTTGCCAAATTCTCCTTTCCTGTTCTTAGGCCATTAAGACATGGTTGTGTGATGTTGAATAGATTGTATCTCTTGAACTAGATTGTATCTGCAGATTTTTGATTGTGCAATTATGGGCTTTGGTTGATGCTAACCTTAAAATAGTGTTCCACCACAAAACTGGTGTTATTCTCATCCCAAATGTGCAGAACAAGCCAGAAAAACACGAGAAAAATGGCAAATCTGGGGATCTCAACTCCCACTAATGACAATCAGGGGACAGAAATCTTAATGAATAATGCAGAGGAGAGTTCCCCAAAAGCTCTACAAACGCTATAGATAGATAGTGTAAATAAAAAAAGTGAAAAGCTGCACAGGTCTCAGTGTGAGCATGATAGGGAGAGAGAGGAGGCAAACCAAAGATCAATACAGGAGTCTCATGAACGTGAAGAATCTATTCAGATTGTTACGGGAATATCATGAGCAGATTGAGAACACTCAAAGAGAAAGAAAGGAATTGCATGAGCAGGTTGAGATCAGTCAAAAAGATAGGAATTGCATGAACTGGCTGAGAAAAGACAAAGAGAACATAGTCAGGAATGGTGTGAGCAGGCAGAGAACACTCAAAGAGAAATAGATAAATTGCATGAACGTGAGGAAGCAAATCAAAGTGAAATAATTGAACTGAGAATAGACAAAGATCAATGGAGGCATTCATGGAATCCATAACCAGATGGTGGAAAGAAATCAGGGAGACTACAAATGGAATGCTGAATGGAACCCAACAGAAGGAATGGCAGTACAAGGAAACCATAACCAATCAACTAAGTGATTTGAGAATAAACACAGAACACCAAATTAAGGAAATAAGGAAGTTCTTACAAGATCTAGAACAAAGTACCAACAAAGAATTTGAAGCCATCAAAGCCGACCAATTAGAATGAAAATAAGTTTAAAAAAAAAGTAGAAAGTCTTGACAGTAGGTTGGACCATGCAGAAGATCGAATCTCGGGGACTGAAGACAGCCTAGATATAATAGAGAACAAACATACAACCATCCAAGACAAATCCAAGAAATGTGAAAAATCTATTCAACACTTGAAAGACACCATCGGATGGCCTAATCTGAGGATAATGGGTGTAGAGGAGAACCTAGAGACAGAAGTTAATGATCTAGGCAATTTGTTTAACAGGATCCTAGCAGAGAACTTCCCAAACATACAAAAAGATAGGCCTATTCAGATACAAGAAGCTTTTAGAACCCCAAATAGACCAGACCACAACAGGACATCACAATGTCACATTATAATCTGCATAGGATCAATTCAGACCAAGGAAAAGATCCTGAAAGCTGTCAAGGAGAAAAGATCAATCACCTATAAAGGGAAACCAATTAGAATCACCTAAGATTTCTCAGCAGAGACAATTAAAGCAAGAAACGCCTGGAATGATGTATGCCATGCCCTAAAGACAAACAAGTATCAACCAAGAATACTGTACCCAGCTTAACCCTCCTTCAAAACCAAAGGTCAAATAAAAACTTCCATAGCAAAGACAAATTGAAACAATATATCTCTACCAAAACAGCCCTAAAAAGATACTTAAAGATGTCCTACACATAGAAAACCAACTAGACCACAATAAAGGCCAAGAAAGTGCACACAAACTGAGAATCCAAGAACGATAGGAAGAACTCAGTTGCCGAGCCCCCAAAAATGTGGATAAAATGGCAGGAATACCCAAATATCTCTCCGTCCTATCTCTTAACTTTAAAGGGCTTAAATATCCAATTAAAATACATAGACTCTCAATTTGGATTAAAAACCAAGATCATTCATTCTGCTGCCTTCAGGAGTCACAACTTTCCCATAAAAACAAACACATTTTGAAAGTAAAAGGCTGGAACAAAATCTACCAAGAAAATGGCCCCCATAAACAGGCAAGATTTGCAATAATAATATCAGATGAAATGGACTTCAAATTAAAATTAGTTAGAAAAGATAAAGAAGGTCGCTACATACTTATTAAGGGATCTCTCCTTCAGGAGGATATTGCAATTCTAAATCTCTATTCGCCAAGCAACGGAGCACACAAATTTTTCCAGGGAACAATATTTTCTCTCAAATCTCATATAAATCCACAGATATTAATTGTTGGGTTTTTTTTTTTTTGTCGGTCATGGGGCTTGAACTCTGGGCCTGGGCGCTGTCCCTCAGCTCTTCAGCTCAAGGCGAGCGCTGTACCACTTGAGCTACAGTGCCACTTCCGGTTTTCTGGTGGTTTAGTGGAGATAGGAGTCTCACGGTCTCTCCTGCCCGGGCTGGCTTTGAACCGCGATCCTCAGATCTCAGCCTCCTGAGTAGCTAGGATTACAGGCGTGAGCCACCAGAACCCGGCAATTGTTGGGGATTTTAACACACCACTATCCACTTGGCAAAAACTCAATAGAGAAACCACAGACCTAAACAACTGTATAGATCAACTAGATTTAACAGACATTTACCAAATATTTTACCCAGCAACATCATAATACACGTATTTCTCAGCAGCACATGGAACATATTCCAAAACAGACTACATTTTAGGTCACAAAGCAAACTTGTCCAAATTCAGAAACATTGAAGTTGTACCTTGCATTCTCTCAGACCACAATGGAATTATATTAGAACTCAACATCAAAAGCCACCAAAGAAAGTCCAGTAACACATGGAGGCTGAACAGCACACTGTTAAACCATCAGTTGGTCATGGAAGAGATTAGAAACGAAATTCAAGTGTTCATGATATTCAACCAAGATGATCACACAAACTACCAGCTCCTCTGGGACACAGCAAAGGCAGTACTCTGAGGCAAGTTTATAGCTCTGAGTTACTCTATCAACAAATTAGAGAGATCTAACAATTTAATGAGACAGCTGAGCCTCCTTGAAAAAGAGCAGCAAGATAAACCACAATCCAGTAGACAGAAAGAAATAATTAAAATTGAATGAATTAGAATAGAAAAACCATAAAAAGAATGAACAAAACAAAGAGTTTGTTCTTCGAAAAAATTAACAAAATTCACAGAACCTTAGCAATTCTTATCAGAAAAAGAAGAGGGCACACCCAAATAAATAAACTCAGAGAAGAGAATGCAAACATCACCAAAGAAACAACCAAGATTCAGAACATTATAAGGGAATACTTCTCAAAACTTTATGCTAATAAGTTTGAGAACCTGGAAGAAATGGACCTCTTCCTAGCAAATATCAACATGCAGAAACTAAATCTAGATGAGTTAAACCATCTTAACAGGCCCATATCAAGCAATGAAATAGAAACAGCAATAAGTAACCTCCCATCTAAGAAAAGCGCAGGACCAGATTGTTTTAGAGCAGAATTGTACAAGGCTTTCAAAGCAGAACTTACACCAATACTCCTTTAACTCTTCAATGAAATTGAAAGAGAAAATTCACTACCAAATTCATTCTATGAAGCTATAATTACCTTCATCCCAAAACCAGGCAGGGACTCATCAAATAAAGGGAACTATAGACCAATATCTTTGATGAATATTGATGCAAAACTTCTCAACAGAATTTTGCCCTATCGACTTCACCAATTCAATCAAAAAATCGTACACCACCATCAAACAGGATTCATTTCAGGGATGCAAAGCTGGTTCAATATATGCAAATCAATTAACATAATTCATCACATCAACAAGAGCAAGGATAAGAACCACATGGTTATCTCAATCGATGCAGAAAAAGCATTTGACAAGATCCAACACGCCTTTATGATGAATGTTCTGGGAAAATTAGGAATCCATGGAACCGTCCTCAATACAATAAAGGTTGTATATGTCAAACCTACAGCCAATATTATATTCAATGGTGAAAAACTAAAGCAATTTCCTCTATACTCAGGAAGGAGATAAGGATATCCAATCTCCCCACTGCTCTTAAATGTAGTATTAGAATGCTTAGCTACAGCAGTAAGACAAGATGTAAACATAAAGGCGATGAAAATAGGGAAAGGAGAAGTAAAACTCTCCCTCTTTGCAGATGACTTGATCTTGAATTTAAAGAATCCCACAGACTTCACTCCCAAATTACTCAAGGTGATTCAAAACTTTGGCAAAGTAGCAGGGGATAAAATTAACCATCAAAAATAAATAGCTTTTCTGTATGCCAATAATGAGAAAAGTGTAGCTGAAATCAGGAAAGCAATTCCATTCAGAATAGTCTCACAAAAAAAATAAAATACCTAGGAATTAACCAAAAAGTGAAGGATATCTAAGATGAAAACTTTAAAAACATGAAAAAGGAAACCAAAACAGAACTAAGAAAGTGGCAAAAACTCCCATGCTACTGGATTTGAAAGATCAAAATCCTGAAAATGGCAATATTTCCCAAGGCTATCTACAAATTCAATGTGATATACCTATCAATAGTCCAACCTCATCCTTCAAGGAAATAGGAATGGTAGTACAAAAATTCATATGGAATAATAAAAGACCCCGAATAGCAAAAATGATCCTTAATTGAAAGAACAGTGCTGGAGAAATATCAATAACAAATTTCAAACTCTACTACAAAGCCATAGCAAACAAAACAGCTTGGTACTGGCACAAGAAAAGATCCCAGGACCAATGGAAAAGAATTGAAAACCCAGAAATGAATCTAAAGATTTATAGCCATCTAATCTTCGGTAAGGCAGCTCAAAATGGAAGAAGACAGCCTCTTCAGTAAATGCTGCTGGCAAAATTAGTTAACTACTTGTAGAAAACTAAAGCTAGATCCTTATATATCATCCTGCACCAGAATCAACTCCAAATGGATCAAAGACCTCGGATTCAAAGCAGACTCTCTGAAAACATTACAGGATGGAATAGAAGAAATCCTAGGACTCCTTGGCATAGGCAGAAATTTCCTTAATGGAGACCCAGAAACACAACAAATCAAAGAAGGTTGTACAAATGGGATTGCATGTAATTGCAGAGCTTCTGCATGGCAAAGGACATAGCTAACAAGATCGATAGAAAGGCCACGGATTGGGAGATCTTCAGTAGCCATGCAAAAGACAAAGGTCTCATATCTAAAATATATCTGGAACTTAAAAAAATTAAATTTCCCCAAAAAAAATCTTCCATGAAACAACTGCCCAATAAATAAGTAAGCTAAAGACATAAAGAAAAACTTCTCTGAAGAAGAAAGAAGGATGGCCAATAGACACATATAGAAATGCTCAACCTCCCTAGCCATAAAAGAAATGCAAATCAAAACAATATTGAGATAGCACCTCACCCCTGTTAGAATGGCTATAATCAAGAACTCTCATAACAATAGATGCTGGAGGGGTTGTGGACAGAAGTGAACCTTACTTCATTGTTGGTGGGAGTGTAAATTTGTTCGACCACTTTTGAAAGCTTTATGACGGTTCCTCCAAACACTCCACATAGAGCTCCCCTACGACCCAGCAATCCCACTTTTGGGCATTTACCCAAATTATCCCAAACAAGACCGCATTTAAGTTACGAGCATCACTATGTTTATTGCAGTATTATTTACCATAGCTAAGATATGGAACCAACCCAGATGCCCCTCAGTAGATGAATGGATCAAGAAAATGTGGTATATATACACAGTGGAATTCTATGCCTCCATCAGAAAGAATGACATTGCTCCATTTGTTAGGAAATGGAAAGACTTGAAAAAAGTTATACTAAGTGAAGTAAACAAGGCCCAAAGAAACATAGGTCCCATGGTTTCCCTCATTGCAATAACTAGTATATGTCTGAGTCAAGCAGAAAAGGTCAGATAAGTTTATGTTAGGGAAATAAACCCTAAGATATGTATTCCAATGTTTTTTTTCATGCAATTGTTTCTAACACATTTATAAGATTTTATTTTGTTGCTTTGTTGCTCACGGTATAACCCCTGCTTTCACTGTATTTGATGTCGATATAATTTGTGGAGGGGAAGGGAAAAAACAAATCGTTTAAATAGGGTTACAGGTGGACCCATTGCAACAAGGAGATGTACAAGTCGTTATGTCGAAAAGAACATTACAACTTTGGTGGGGGGGGGGGATGTGGGGAGGAGGATTGGGTGGGAAGAACAGGTGGAGGATGGGAAGGGACGGGTAGGGGAAACAAAGGAGGAGACTACAATGCTTGCTAAGAAATATTCTCATTTTCTTGCCCATGTTATTGAAACTGTTCTGTGCAGTATTTTCACAATAAAAATAAATTAATAAATAAAAATAAAATAAAAGAAATTTAAAAAGATTCCTAAAACACCATTGCCTATCATGTAACAGTTAATTATATTAGTATAGAAATATACAAATATGAATTGAGTGAGAAATATGTGATTTACAAATTGATTAAATCACAACTAAATCCAGAAAATACTTCTCTATATTTATATAAACTAGTATACTTAATGAGGATTTAAAATTTTTTGAAATATATACTTTAACATTTAAGTCAAAATATTTATTTTTAATTTTTGTCCTTCGTAGGGCTTGAAATCTAGGCCTGGACACTCTCCCTCAGCTCTTCATCTCAAGACTAGTTCTCTACCACTTGAGCCACTGCCAGTTTTCTGGTGGCTCAGTGGAGATAAGGGTCTCACGGACTTTCCTGCTTAGGCTGGTTTTGAACATAATTCTCAGTCCTCAGCCTCCTTAGTAGCTAGTGCTACAAGCATGAGTCACTGGCTCCTACCTACATAATTATTTATAAATTATTGAGTAGCAATCCCATTCATATATATGTTGTGTAATGATAAAATACATCATATCCATTTTTTTCTGCATGTAACATTCCTTTTAGTGAGAATGCTCAAAAATGTATCTTCTGGCTGTAATGATATATCTGTCCTTAACTGTAATCACTTTCCTTCTTGTGGTATACAATTAATATATTTGCTTTTAGTCATGGAAGTCTGCTAATTAAAGTTATATAAAACATGAATTGTAAAGTGAAAGTAATTCATGGTTCCATTAATTGCTTTAAGAAAACAGTTATGCCTTTTGTTTTCAATTAAATTTCTGTGGGAATATGTAATATTCATTGATTTAACTGTTAAAAGTGATAAGTTATATTATATCAAGTTGATTCAAACTTTTATTTAAAAATTGCACCCTTAACACAAATATACTTCTACTTTCCTTTATCACATAATTAAAATAATAGTAAAGCAAAGATTGGTGTTAGCCATTCATGTGTACAATCCTAGAACTCAGGAGGCTGAGACCTGATAATTTTAGTTCAATGTCAGTCCAAACAGACAAAAATGTGAAAAATTATCTCCAATTATCAAGCAAGAAGCAGAAGGTGAGGATGCGGCTCAAGGATAGAGTGTCATCCACCATGAGTAAAAATTACAAGAGAGACCATTAAACATTGAGTTCAAGCCCTAAAAATGGCATATACACACAAGGCAACAACAAAAAGTACTATGAACATCAATAATGAAGACAAAATGGTAGAAAAGATCATGAGAAATATGTAAACATCTGGAAGACAGAAATCATTTGATAGTTTTGATTCGTGAGAGGGAAAAGTCGCAATCACATTTGTACAATCACATTGTAGTCATTTGTATAAAACCTGGCTATTGGGTAACATGTGAAAGAGTAGATTGGATTACCTGACATAGGAGACATTGCCTGTGACTATGCAACATCCCACTCTGCAAAAATCTAAAATCGTGCTGGTTAACTGAGATTAAAAACCTCATGTTAGAGACTGTTTGTTCCACACAGACTAGGGTCCTTATTTTGAGGCTTCAGACCAGTGATTTTGTTTATAACCACTCCTGTTTTACCCACCTTCCCTGGTGCAGCTATACCTTACTTAGCTGGCACCAAGCCAAGGCTTTGAACTAGACCCCCAGCCTTAATCCCTCCCTTTCTCCAGCTACAACACATTTCACATACTATCTCTGTCTTAGCATTAGTTGTTTTCTTACTAATCCCTACCAGAAAACCCTTATAGTCACGTAAACCCACTATAAATAACCTAGCTAGAAAAGGGAGGAATGGTTTAACATTGGCTGAGGCTCTCGTCTGTAAGTTTGCTACCTAAGAAATCTGTGTTACACTATCTCTTTTTTTCATGGCTTTTGAGTCTGACAAATGTTTTCCAGACTTACTTTGGAAGTTTTAACCTGTGCCAGGGAGCCCTCATGTTTCCCCTAACTGTAAGATTCCTAAGGCATCTGGACTTACATTGAGGTCTTTGATCCATTTGGAATCAATTCTGGTGCAGGGGGATATATAAGGATCTAATTTCAGTTTTCTGTGTACAGCCAATTATACCAGCACAATTTTTTGAAGGCTGTTTTTCTTCCATCCTGTGTTTCTGGCTCCATTATCAAATATTATGTGCCTATAGGAGTGGATTCATTTCTGGGTCTTCAATTCTGTTATATTGATGTAATTCTTGCTTCCACTGGAAAGAATGGCATTACTCCATGCCTGAAGAAATGGAAAGACTGGGGAAAAATGGTATTAAGTGAAATAAGCTAGATCCAATTAAATATATGCTGCATAGTTTTCCTAATTTCTAATAAGAAGATATGTCCATAAATCTACAAATTAATCCAATAGATTGTAAAAGACAAATAATTACACTTGGATATGATTAACAGCACTCTAAGCATTCACATGGCAAGAACAAGGAAAGCTATTCTTAGGATAGGATCACAATGGCTCAATAGCTATATGTATCTGACCAGATAAATGCTGCTTATTGCAATGAACTCTAAGAATCAATCATATGTATGAAATACATATATCTGTATATAATTTTTAAAGATGTCATAAAAATAACCACCTTATCTATAAACTCAAAAGCAAAATTCTAAGTTTAGAAGATAAAATTGAGAAAAGTTTTCAACACATAAACTAAAATACATAGGGGAAAATGTGGGAGAGAAAAGATAAGATGGAAAGTAGAATAGCTAACTATTGAAGAATTCATAGACAATTTACAAAACTGTACAAGAGAGCTGGGGTACAGCTCAGTTGTGGAACTAGACTAATATATAAAAAGCCATGGATTCAATCTCCAAGAAGGTCTAATAATAAGTTAATAAATAGTGGTAATACAATAATTACTTGAAATAAATGCTTTTATATTAGAGAGGCCTGAATACTAAAACAGTAAAAAAAATACTTTCAATTCTTGTATCCAATGATATAAAACTTTTTTGTTTTCTTCTTTTTTTCTTTGGCAATATGGTGCTTGAAGTTACTAAGGCTCTAACCATTTTAGATTATTTTTCAGGCCAAGCCTCCCTTGAGCAATGATCTCTTACCTATGGCTTCCACAAACAAAATATCAGGAAAATTACACTATATCTACCTTTCTTTGTTTTTGTAGTTACTCACGAATTTTTTTGTCAAAATTTCCCCTGATATCTGTCTTCCAAATCTTCTAATTAGCAAGGTATACTTCATCTCAAGCTTGAACTCAAACTAGTTTTCAATGCAAACATTCAATATTACCTTCTGTTTTCTAGATATGATTAAATTCTATTGAGGTTACTATGGATCTTTAAGATGTAAGAACACAGATAAACCACTTGAAAACTTTTTCCAACTTATTTAAATATTACTAGTATTCATCACAAGTAGGACAATATTTAACAAGTACCTTATGCAAACTTTAGTTACTTTAATTACTTTGTGCACATATTAATTCCAATATAATTTTATCAACTCTATATGAATATACAATATTTACAGGTACATTACTTTACCAAAAATAAGTCTGTATCATGTTTCCCTTTTAAACTTAAACCCACTACTTCTCTTTTTCCCATCCCAAACCTGTTTCATCCTGCCAACCAACACATTTTTTCTCTAACTTCTACATCATGCAATAATTAAGTTTTTAAGATTGCCTTCAAATCTATGGTAGATTATTCCCAGTTATTGTATGTCTTAATATGGTATTATGTTCACTCTAATTGCCTTTTGGTTCTGTTATTAGAGAATGTAGCACAATACATTTCCCATTCACCTGAAGAAAGCCTGAATTGATTTCCATTTCTTAGACTAGAGGAAATAATGCTTCTATAATATTCTGTGTTTTGGCCTTTGGGTGAATGTTACATTTTATTTCTATGAGACAAAGCCTAAAGAGCTCAATTCCTGTACTATTCTGTGGGTGGTTGCATATTTCTATTCTAGGGACCTGTCAAAATATTTTCAGAAGTGGCTTTCCCATTTGACATTCCTGTGAACATCCAGTTTCTGTGTTTCTTGATACCATTTATAATGGTCATTATTGTATTATGTGAAGTAATTCTCGTACATGTTTTATGATGTCATTTTAGTTTCAATATGCATTTACTTGAGGACTGATGATGATTTTCTTGTGCATATGTTTCACAAGATGTATTTTGCTTGTTTCTAATTTATGTTCTTTTTAACATTAGGTTTTTAAGAGTTATATGTAGAGTCTAGATTTGAGGCATTCTTCAGGTATAGGAGTTGCAAATATTTTATCCTTGACTATGGGTACCCTTCATCATCATCATCATCATCATCATCATCATCATCATCATCATCATCATCATCATCATCATCGTATTACTATTATTACTTTTGTACATGTATGTATCGTCTTGGGGCTTGAACTCAGCGTCCCTGAGATTTGTTACAATTTGTTAATAATTTACCATTTCAGTCATGCCTCACTTCTGACATTTTTTGCTGATCCATCAGAGATAAGATTCTCAGGAACTTTATTTTGTGGGCTGGCTTCAAACTGCAATACTCAAATCACAGCCTCCCAAGTAGCTAGGATGAAATACATCAACCACCTGCTCCCAACTTCTATTCACTATTTGTATATGAGCTTTCACAGACTAAATTGTTTTACACTTTTATTGAGTTGAACTATATCATTTTCCTTTCTTACAATTTTAATGCCAAATTTTAGAATATTTCATCTCCAAAATTGCCAAGAAATCTTCCTTTGCTTTACATTTAAAAAACCCTTTTGGTTTTATATACCACGTTTCAATCCTGTTTGAAGTTACTAAATAAATAAATCCTGCTTGAATAAATTGTTATGTTTAACTAAATGTTCACTTTTTAATTCTCCCAAATACTGTCTAATCTATCCCCCTTATTAAAGAGAATGTCATTCCACAAATGTTTGGTTTTACCCCTTATTAAATATTCCTTAATAATATTTATGTGGATCTAATCTGGTGCCCTACAGACCTATTAAGCTGTGTATTATTTCCTCTACAAATATAACAAATTTACACTAACAGCTTTAATATTACAAAGAGCAATATATTCCAGTTTATTATTCTTTTTCAATGACTCAGAGTGCTGGTCAGGTGTTTTTAGAAATTGTCATAAACTTAAATAAAACTGTGAAGCTGAGCGCTGTTGGCTCATACTTGTAATTCTAGCTGTCTAGGAGGCTGAGATCTGAGGATTTCAGTTCAGAGCCAGCTGGAACGTAAATGTCCATAAGACTCTCATGTATAAATAATCACCAGAAAACCAGAAGTGGCACAGTTGCTCAATGAGTAGATTATTCACTTTGAACTGAAGAACAGAGGGACAGTGCCCAGGACTAGATTTCAAGCCTCATGAATGAACAAAAAAAAGGGGAGGAGACAATTTATATCTTTGCTGAATTGTATCCTCCAACCCACAAAAAAGATAAGTCTCAATTTATTTAAATTTTTGCTTTTATATTCAGCATTTTATAATTTTCAATTTAATACATTTTGACGATGTGTGAAGATAGCACAAAGAAATTCACAAAAAACAGTTGAAAAATAAAGGGCAATGGGAATGGAGAAAGACAGAAACGGGTTAATCAACGCCTTCATTAATATGTGAGAGTGTAAAATATTTCAATAAGATTTTTTGCACAATTAATATACACCAATTAATAAATATCTTCCAAAGACTTTGGTATTCAAGTATGACATAAAGGAAAAATTCAGATTCTGTGGTGAAATGAAAGAAAGAGAGTTGAGAAAATACATACTTATAGTGATTGTCTAAATAAACTAAGAAATTCGGTCAACAGTTTGAAGGCTCATGGCTCATTGAACTAGAAGGCTGCTGTTATCTAAGATAATACTAAAATGTTAGACTTGAGCCCATCTTTAAGACTGCTTAATACTATTGCTTTTTGAGTCAGTATACTTTTTATTGTTGTTGGTGGTGGTAGTCGTGGGCCTAAAGTCTCCCTCAGCTCTTCAGCTCAAGGCTAAATCTCTACCACTTAAGCCATAGTGCCACTTCTCAATTTCTGGTGGTTTATTGGAGGTAAGAGTCTCATGGACATTTACTGCACAGGCTGGCTTTGAACCACCATCCTTAGTTCTCAGCCTCCTGAGTAGTTAGGATTACAGGCATGAGCCACCGGCGCCCGTCTTCTCTGTGCAACATTGTAACAATAAAATAAAATCAATAAAGGACATGTTTGATAAATAAAGTAAAATGATAACTTACAGACAAATGAAAATAATAATATACAAATATGTTTATATACATGTATGTACACATCTTTATATTCTTAAATATGTATACATATATATAGGTATTTGTATATATACAGACATAGTGTGTGTACATTTATTTAAAGAGACGAATCAGAAATATATTAAGAGCATATTAATGCCAATGAAAAACTTTAACCATCCTGAATAATTTATCAAAAATCCAAATACATATCTCTATAGTAATATAACAACAACCAAGGAATATATCGAAGTATCATAACATACCACGACATTGCATACATATAGAGATTAGTGGAAATAGAAACAATAAGATACCCTTGCACAACCATTATGTAGAAATTGGAATCCTTATACATTGGTGCTTGGCATTTAAAATGATATTTTCAGTTTGTTAAACATACTGGCAAACTTTAAGATATTACACGTAGAGTTGTCTCTATGATATAGCATTTTCAATCATAATTTTATATACAAAATATATTTCAACATATGTCCAATGAGACACATGTACAAGAATATACATAGCAAAACGTTTTACAATAACATATAATAAAATATTTAAATGCCCATTGAGGATATAATACCATTATATACATGCATACAAAACAATATGCTCTATCTATGAGAAAAATTTAGATGGACTTACTTTTGAAATAGTAACATTACATGGGAGAAATAGATAAAATAGACTGCATTTTCTAATTATATGAGCTTTTTAAAATTGGCACATCTGTAGAGGTTGAATATGAAATAATATCTGCTAAAGGGAGGGTAGGTTGAAATAATGACAGGAAGTGTTTACTAATAAATATTGGAGTATTTTGAGAGGATAGTGATGATAAAATGTTCTAGAACTGAAAGTGATGTTCTTACTCCAAATCTTTAACATTCTAAGAATCATTGTACTTTATCGAAGGATCACAAATTGCATTTGCATTATCCTTAGGAAAAATTTTAGAATAGTAGTCGGTGAATCTGTGTAAAAATTTACAATTTAAAATCACAGAATTATATAATGCATAACTTTAGTGCGTTGATGAATATGATTATCAATAAAATATGATCTGTGATATATTCTCTTAGTGACCATACATGACATTGCGAGTCAGTGAATATTCTACAAAATTATGTAAATTGAGGGATGAGATAGGATTGAGAAGGATGAGTGATAATGATGATCAATATGCATTGTATTGACCATGGAATTTGTCTTAATGATAAACTGCTTGCCTTGAATGTGTGAAGCCCAGTGTTTGATTCCTCAGTACTACATAAACAAAATAAGCTGGAATTGGCACTATGACACAAATCAGAGTACTAGCGTGAGGAAAAGAAACTTAAGAACATTGACAAGGCCCTGAGTTCAAGCCCCGGGACTAGCCAAAAAAAAGTTCCTTTGTATTAAGCCGGGCACTAGTGGCTCAGGCCTATAATTCTAGGTAATCAGGAGGCTGAGGATTGAGGTTTGATTACGGCCCAGGCAGGAAAGACTGTGAGATTATTATCACCAATTAAATCTCAGAAACATCTGAAAGTGCTGCTGTGTCTCAAGTGATAGAGTTCTAGTATTCATCCAAAGGAGTTCAGGGACAGCTCCCAGCCCAGCGTTCAAACTTCCGAAGACAAAAAAGTAAACAAACAAACAAACAAAAACCTCACTAAACACTATTCATAAACTGCTTTGTCAAACAGCAATAACTCCCATAAGACTACTTAAAGTTAATTAAAAATGTGATAAAATACAAGTCATTTTGGGAACTAGAAATAGTATACAGGGGACAAAGTAAATTTTATATCATGCAGTTTGAGTTGAAATTTTTTCTATACTCTTCTAACATCATTTATGAAATTGACAATACTGCCAATTATAAGTCAATTTCCTTGAGGAACAGATTGAATTCTGCTGTTTTTTCATAGCAAACCGTAGATGTGATTTTTTTTGCCACTTATTGAAGTATATCTGATATTTTAAAGTAGATTTTTCCTAATATAATATTAATTTAATCAATCATTTCATTAGGGAGATGTTGGTCAAATTTTTTTTCTAGTAAATCTTATCACTTATAATAAATGAGAGCATGCTGTGATAGTCTCCTATTAACATGACAAAATACTTTATAAAATTCACTTAAAAGGGGGAAAGATTAATCTTGGCTTCTGATTTTATACATTTCAGTTTATGTTTCTTAATTGTTTTGGGTTGGTGGTGGCACAGTACCCCATGTAAGGAACACGTGATGGAGTATGAGTATTCATGGAATCCAGGAAGTAAAGAAGAAGTGACATAGAAGTGGGAGAGGGAGAAACTAAAGGATGGAAAGAGGGAGAGGGAGAAGGAAAAGGAGAAGGAAAAGGAGACAGAGAAGAAAAAGAAGGAAGAGGAGGAAAGGACTTGACCTTAACATACTTTTTGACTACAAGTTCTCGGTGACCAAATCTCTACAACTATGCTGACTTGAAAGGGTTCACCTCTTTATGGCAACATAGTGAAAGCTAATTATTAATCTCAATCCTTTAAGATTTCAGATTTAATTTCTAGAGTGGTGGGTAGATATTCCTATACATTGTTATAACTTCTGTTCCTAAATATTTACTTGAATTAATCAGAGAAGCTATTTGGCATGGAGGTGTTTTGGTTATAAAATTGCTGGAGCGATATTTTGAGTGCAAATACATTTAACAGATAAGGAAGCTTCAAGATATTTCATTTTATGACCTACAAAAGTGACTACTTCATCTAACTCATAATGACTTGAATTTTTCATAATTTTATGACATTTTCATTCAAGATTTTGTCATCTAATGAAGTTCTTTCTAGTTGAAGGAAAAATAAATACTATTACAATCATTAAATTCTTAATTATTTTATAGAGTAGGTATAATATGAATTTCCTAACATTCAAAAATAAGTTATATTCAAGTCTATAGGATAAACGGATAAGTCATGGAATATCTTGCTTTATCTCATATTGAGATTGATTCAATGTCTAAAAATCACTGTTAACATAAAATACACGAAATTCAGTGTTTCGCTGAAATGTCTTGGTAATCAAACCTCAGAAACACATGAGCAGTAACTAAGATTTTTATATATTCAAAAATATGGATCTATATTTTATTTCAAAAAGATTAAGTTTAAAAGAAGAGAAAATCATGTGACCACAGTAGATAATCCTTAATGAAAAATTGCTTAATTCACCCTGACAGAGCCTATTGCTTTTAGTTTACATGAGAAATTTGTTTAACGATCCCTTTGTTGCTTTTGAATTTAGAGTACTTCAATTTGTGCAAAGATTCTGTCATTTAAATCTTCGAGAATATATTTTTTCATAAAAATGAAAACTATTTTTCACACTGCAGGTTCAGGTTTAATAACTAAATAAATATCCAAATTTTAATTTCTTAAATTGAGCCTCTAGAATTCAAAGAATAAGAAATTTATTTTATTGTTAAATGTATTATATGTGTGCTGAATATGAATATCTCAAGCTTGTAATCCTCACTACTCAGGAAGCTGGGGTTCAAAGTCAGACTTGGCAACAAAGAAAATATCTTATAAATATGTTAGAAACAATCACAAGAAAGAAAAAAAAAAACATTTGAATACTTATCTTGAGGTTCATTTCACCTAACATCAACATATCTGACCTTTTCTGCTTGTTTCAGACATGTCCCACCCCCACGGTATATCCCCTGCTTTCACTGTATTTGATGAGGAGGAGGGGAATAGCAAAAATAAACCGTTTAAATAGGGATACAGGTCGACCCATTGCAACAATGAGATGTAAAAGTCGTTATGTCAAAAAACAAGCTTTACAAACTTTAGCCCCGGGGGGGATGGGGGGCGGTGTGAAACGGGATGGGTTGGAAGAGGAAACAAAGGAGAAGGCAACAATGCTTGATAAGAAACGTACTCATTACCTTGCCCATGTAATTGTAACCTCTCTGTACGGTATTTTCACAAAAAAAATAATTATTTAATTAAAAATAATTTTTTAAAAGCCAGCCTTGGGAAGAAAGTTTGTGAGACGCATCTCAATTAATCATAAACACTCATCACAACACACACACAAAGCCAGAAGTGGAGTTGTGACTCAAATATTAGAGCAATACCCTTGAGGGGGGAAAAAAACAACTAAGGGATAGGTCTTGGTTTTTTTTGTCGGTTGTGGGGCCTGAAATCTGGTCCTGGGTGCTGTCCCTCAGCTTTTCATCTCAAGGCTAGCACTCTACCACGTGAGCCACTTCTGAATTTTTCTCCTTATGTGGTACTGAGGAATCGTACCCAGGGCCTCATGTGTGGAAGGCATGCATTCTAGCACTGAGCCACCTTCCCAGCCCAGGGATAGGTCTTGAGTTCAAATCACAAGAACAACACACACACACTCACACACAAAATATTAATGTTTAAATTCTTATTTTAGTTTCAAGAAATAAACAATATCATGAACAGTAGTATTTTTTACATATCCTGCAACTTTGGTGAGTTGCTTTTAGTAAAATTTTTCTTAGATTAAACATAGGTTATTAAAATTAAAATTAATCAAGTATATTTATAATTACTCATAACATCTTGTTGTACAAGAGTTGGTATTTTTTCTGTAGCCATAAGAAATATTCTGAGGGGCGGCTGGGAAGGTGGCTCAGTGGTAGAGTGCTTGCCTTGCATGCCTGAGGCCCTGGGTTCAATTCCTCAGCACCACATAAGAAAAAAAAAGCTGGAAGTGGCGCTGTGGCTCAAGTGGTAGAGCGCTAGCCTTGAGCTGAAGAGCTGAGGGACAGTGCCCAGGCCCAGAGTTCAGGCCCCACGACCGGACCTCCCCCCCAAAAAAAGAAATATTCTGAGTAAAAAAAGAAAGGAAGAATAGAAGAAAATGAAAGAGAGAAAAAGAGAAAGAAACAAGAGAAAGAAAGAAAAGAGAGAAAGAGAGATAGGTACGGATGGAGGGAACGAGGAAGGAAAGAAGAAAGTAGGAAGGAAGGAAAAAAGGAAGGAATGAAGGAACAAAGGAAGGAAGGGAGGAAGGAAGGGACAAAAACAATTTAATCTATAAAATATGCTATTTAGCCCAAAATAAACTTCATGTAATTAACCCTAGTAAATGCAAGTTTGCAATTTTCCTTTCTCTGCCTGTTCCGCATGCATGAATGAAACCAACAAAAGAAGGATCAGAAATAACCAGGTGAATCTGTTTGCATCTATAGTAAATATGTATACAAATCTTTTTCTCATTTTTAACATCATCAAATAACTATTTGCAAACAATTTACATTTAGTTATAAATATTCAAATATTTGAGGTAACCAAAGGATGTCAATATATTATAGAATATGAGTACTAGTAATAAGAGTGCTATTAATATTTATTAATTTATTATTATTGATATTCATTTAATATTACAGTCTTCATGTTATATTAATTATAAAATTTTTATTTTGTATTTTATCAGAGAAATTAGCATCCTCTGATTTTTTCGTCTGTGAGAGTGTACTAGCAGACCGTAATTAAAATCAAAGGAGATCTGTATTTGTTGGCTCAAACGAATATTTCTGAAAGCAATTAACTCATCAGAGATTGTTCAAATACTTCATAAGGGCCTTCAAAAGGCTGTATCATGTTTACATGGTTACCTGTGATGTGATTCAAGAGCCACTAAACAATCTTACTTCACTTTGCCATCAGTATAATTATTCATTCACATAATTCACATGTTATAAGCTTGTCCTTAAGTTATTATCTTCTATGAAATAATATCCAAATGATATATCACACTGAATTAAAGAAAAAGTTTCAAAGAGTATTGGATGATGTAACTTCTTCCAGATACACATGTTGAAATTCTATTCCCCTGTCTGGTGGCACACACTTAAATTCCTAGTGGTATTGGAGTATTGAACCCAAAACACTATACTTGTGAAATAGCATCTCCATTACTGCCATACCTGCAGATTGTAGATGGATTGCTTATTTTGAGGTAGTATCACTATGCCTGGGCCTGATTGGAATGCAGTCCTACTAAAACAAGCATAAAACATTGCACCCAGCAAATGGTTAGTTTCTGAAACTTCTTTTTTTGTCTAGGCTTCCCTGGAACTGGAATTCTCTAATTGTTCATGCCCAAGTAGATAACATTACAGGTTTGAGCCACTTTATCCACTAAGCTATACAATTTCAAAATGTCTTGATATTGCCTATATTTGTGCTTAACATATATAGTTAACCTTAATTTTCTCCCTCTTAAGTTTAGTACTCTTGAGCTGAAAACATTGGCTTTCTTGATATACATGGCTTTGTTTTGGATGGAATCACATGACAATAAAAAAAATCTCCCAAAAGTTTATTTCAAAAATCATGGAAAAGAAGGCTTCAGGTTGGAAAAAAATTGATCCTTAAGTTCTAAATGCAATACATTTATAGTGTTAGTCAATGCTTTCCTAATTATGAGAAGGAAGGTAGAAATGTGAAAGATGTTAGATATAATTTGATAACCTTCTAGTTCTCCATAGAAATTCTGTAGTCGCCACTTCATGTTATCTTCCTTCCTTAAAGCTTGCTTTAAAACCCTCTGGGTGGATATTGGCTGGACTGATTGGTAATCTTCTCCAGGAAATGAAGCTGATTTTAGAAGGCTGATGGTGTAGTAAATAAAGGAATGATGAGAATGAGCACAGATATTGTCACAAAATGAGCAGACCTCCATTATATAATTTGCAAATATCTTTAGTATGTCTTAATTTTTATGTTGTAGTAGGAGCATCTATTCAATGCTGAGAATTAGAATTCTACAAAATATACAATGAGAATTGGAATTATACAAAATATGAAACATTGTTAGGTAAGGGTTGTTCAAGGATGTAATCTTAGCTAGGTAAGAGATTGAGATCTGAAGATTACAGTGTGAAGACAGCTTGGAGTAGGAATGATCATTCCATACTTAATTCCAATTAACCACCAAGGGAAATGGATTTCTAGGTCAAATGGTATGTAGAGCACTGGCCTTCAACATAAAAGCACCATCCAGGCCCTGAGTTTAAGCCCTGGGATCAACAGAAACAAAAACACAAAATACAACATAGAGTTAGATATTTTATAATGAAGCATACTCTAATGTACTCTTCAGTGTTAGAAAGACTAAACTTCTGTGTTAGCTTTATAACCTACCACAATAAGTGTTATTGTTCATTTATTAAGCAGGAAGGCTTACTCAGATTTAGAACTTTGAAGGTTTCAGTGTATGTTCAGTTGGTTTTATTGATTTTGGGGCCTGTGACAAGACAATGTCAAGGTGAGGAGTATGTCAAAGAGAAATGTTTTGACCTAGAATGATTAGAAGATAAAAGAAGAAAGTAGATGAGAATCTAGTTCTCATGTGTTTCACTCTAAAGAATTTAATCTCCAGAAGAACTATTCAGGTATTCTCCACAGTCTGGGAGGAAATAGAAAGTCATTTTTCTTTAACACGCAGGTCTTTCTGGGGCATTCTAAAAGCAATTGGCCATATCTTCACCATTGATAATGACTTGTCCAGGGGTGGAAGCAACTAGATATTTCTATAAATTCTAATCAGATCTCAGTAGACTAAATATTTTATGGAATTCCTATTAAAATATTTTCTTGCAGTCTTCATACAACATATGTGTTTATCTGTGTGTTTGTATGTGTGTATGAATAAACGAATACAACAATGTAGAGGATAAAAGTATTAGTATGGCCTTTTGTTTTTCTTCTCAAACCATGAAAGCCTGCCACAATCCCAATCAAATCCCATCCAAGATTCAAACATCAATGCTGTACCAAAAGTTTTTCATGCAAACCCTAGTACATCCACCTCATTTAAGATGGCTATGGTATATGAGCATTTAAAGTTTTATAATTATGTTGTCATCAAGGAAACAATGTACAATATTTCTTTTAAAAATACCTAGATTTTAGAACATTATCCAGAAAATTAAAGGAAATAATTATGGTATTCATTTAAATATTTAGTCACATAAATGGGTATTCTATATCCACAGAGGCCTATTAAACCACATGATTGAAAACCTCATCTATTACCAACTTCCATGAAGACAGTTCTTGCTGAAAATAAACGGGATGTGGTAAACAAATAAAAATGTATGCCACTAACAAATGCTGCTGTTCTAAAGACTGGAAGTGACAGAGCAATTAATGTCTATGAACAGCAGGTTCTAAGTAGTGGAATGTGATTACACCCTAAGTTGAAAAATCCACAGATATTTCAGGTTGTGCGTCGTTGTTGACATTTATGAGATATATTTTGGAAAGCACAATGAATGAAAGCACGTTGTTTGTAAAACTTTGCTGGCTGATAGAAACTTATTGAAATGTATCAAATGAGAAGACTGACAATATGGTGGATAAGATGTGGTATGCAGCTTTAAATACAGACTGAAGCAAACCAAAGAATTGGAATTATTTTTTTCCTTAACAAATACTTTCTGGGTATATTGGGCTATACAGTATAATGATGAAATAATCATGTCTGTGGAAAAGTAAGGAAAAAACACTGTCACCTTTTGAATTTCTTTTTAAAGTGAATCTTAAATGAGAAAGATGAAGAAAATTTAAATGCGTTAATAAAATATTATCAAGTATTAGTTTAATTTTTGATTAAAAGTTAAAACAAACTGACAGACTATTAGTCCTGGCACATGTTTTCTTTTGTTCTTGTTTTTTTAGGGGGGGGTATATATATTTTTTTCAGAAAGTCATCCTTGTCTTAACCATTTCCCATAAAATTTATGCTGTCATAGGATCAGAGGTTTTTTTTTGGCTAAATTAAGATAATAGCAGGCTCATTTTATGCCAACACAATATATAAACACCAATGACATTTTTCATTGAACAACCACTCATAAAAAATCATAAAATAATAAAATGA
This sequence comes from Dipodomys spectabilis, assembly GCF_019054845.1. NCBI lineage: Eukaryota > Metazoa > Chordata > Mammalia > Rodentia > Heteromyidae > Dipodomys > Dipodomys spectabilis. The sequence goes on along the minus strand of NW_024871009.1, from coordinate 408,945 downwards.
AAATCCATGTCAATATTTTTGTCGGTCATGGGGCTTGAATTCTGGGCCTGGGAATTGTCCATCAGTTCTTCAGCTCAATGCTACCACTGTACCACTTGGGCCACAGTGCCATTTCTTGTTTTTAGGTTGTTTATTGGAGATAAGAATCTCACAGACTTTTCTGCTCAGGCTGGCTTTGAACCACGATCCTCAGATCTCAGAATCCTGAGTAGCTAGGATTACAGTCACCAAAGCTCAAATCCAAGTCCATTTTTTAAAAAGCAAGCTTATTGAAACTTCTGGCTTTTTCCAATAAACAATCTTATTTTTTCAATATTAGTTTATAACTATGAGTTACTTTTAGATGTAACTGAATTTTTTAATAGAATCAAATATAATTCTTACCATTACTCTGTATTTCACAAAAATCCACTGTAATGGATTTTCACCAAAGTCAATTATTACATACTATCACACACACTATTGTTATTACATTCTATATTGCATATAGTGTGAAGTGAAAATAATTTCGACAATTTCATATAAATTTTAGGTGCTATTTTAACATTACAAATTCACATGTGTGGTTTTAACTAAGGAAAAAATTTAGAGTTAAAAATAAAATATGAATGGGAAGGGATGGGAAGGGGAAACAAAGGAGGAGGCTACAATGCTTGATAAGAAATATACTCATAATCTTGCCCATGTAATTGCAACCCCTCTGTACAGTATTTTCACAATAAAAAAAAGAAATGCAAAAAAAACCAAATATGAATGTTTAGTGCGTCCCAATTAAACCAAAAATTCTGAGTTCATCCACATAAAATTATTTTCTTTCCACTAAAGAATTTGAAGTATTACCATTGAAAATAGTTCGGCAAGAGGAGGCAAAATTCAAATCACGTCAAACAACGTCTCTGTTATTTTGCTAATCCCTCCACTTAGAAGATCTCCCTATTCCCAGTTGTCACAAAAATTGAAGTATCTCTTAGAATTCTATTTGGAAAACTTCTATATCATTGATTATTTTTGTATTTTCTATTATATGAAACAACATATAGACACAAAACAATTGAAATAAAATACACACATATGTTGAAGTCATCACAGCTGGAAAACAACCAGCAAATTGGAACTTCACCAGGAACAAAAAGATATTGTGCCCACTTTATTTTTTTAAGTACAAAACCTTCAAATACATGTTAATTTGAGTAGAACTATAAGGATAACTGTCTCTCAGAAATAAGGTTGTGCTAATTTGTAATTAAATTCATCTGGATGAACCTAATATAGCAAGTCCCTTGAATGAATCAAATTGTTTAAAACAAATGTAACTGTATGTGAAGCAAGATCTGTACATATTTAAAAGAAAAATTGCTACAGTATCAAATCACAAAAATCATGACATACTTAAAAATTTCAGAAATGCAATTACTAAGTCCAAAATATCCATAATGAGAACTAAATACTACTGACTTATCAAGAACAAAATATGCAAAGAATCTGAGCAGTGTACATGAAGTACATAATTTTAAACTACTCCAAATTACACTGCTTTTAGAAGACTGAATATGTGTTATCTAAAGGAAAATTCAGCACATTATATAAATGAAATTAAAAATCTCATGAAAAGAGAGAATTGAAAATAATATTTTAATAAATGGTGGTCAAAATCTAGTACTGACAAAATTTCATACCTATTTAGTTAGATTCAAAAAAGACCCAAGTTACTCAAGCTGATTTAAAACTTTGGCAAAATAGAAGAATACAACTGTAACATTATTATGGATGTTGACTCTGGCATGGAATTAATTTCCTCTTTAATCTGACAAATTAATATATCAAAGAACATAACTTCTCCAACTAAATATCAGACCTAACTAAACATACAACCAGAAAAGTCATCATGAAAGCCATATTGCAGCTGGGGTAAAAGAAAAATCAGTCATACTGATTCTCTATATATTTTAAACGTTTTTTTTTTTTATAAATTATTTCCTTTATCTTGCATTTTTCAAACATTGTGTTAAATGCTGTATATCTTGGTAACTAAATTTGGATGCCTCCTTAAATTTTGAGTAAAATATCTCACTTTAGTTCCTAACCCATGAAATGAGGTTGTTTGAAAACAAATGCTAATAACCACTGTTTATAATACACAAGATCTCATAAGCATGATTTCAGGAAGCATAGGTTAACATTTTGATATTGTGGTCACGTGACTGATGAGGTCTATCTGCATGAGTATAGTTGTACATAGATTCCTCAGCCTAAATTTAGCCACTGTTAAAAAATGTTTATATCTCTATCTTTCACCCATCAGAGATGAAACCTGAGTATAAAGTCTAAGGAAAATGATAAGGTAAGAATTTAGCTTTTCTGGATATAAAGTAAACAAAAATGCAGCATAAACTAACTCATTGTTTTAAAGTCAACCTATGTCTCTAAAACATGTTAACAAATTCCCTACAATGTGTAGCATTCTCAAGAAGGGAATCGGGAATGTGAGAAGAGGACTAAGCAAGTATTTCAAATATACATAATTTGGGTTTACCTCTTTTTTTCGTTAGAGGCATTTTTGATAAAACTGTTTGAATAATTGATTTCCTGTTCAGGTATAATATATCCTAGTTGCATATACCAAACTACATTCAGAAAATGGCATATAGTAATTAAGTAAAGACTACTTATTCAATAAATAGCAAAAAGTATATACCTATAGGGTAATATTTGAACAGTGCATTGGAATTATTCTAATACAATAATTAATTTAACAATTTCATATTGACATTAATTAACTAGAGTATCTTTATGCTAATTGGACAAGATTGTCTTTCTAAATGAGCAAAACCTATTTCTCCTTTTACTTTTTCAGGGAAATATGTGAACAAAAAATGGAAAATAACATATGACTGTACAACAACTCCAATGCATTTTTGACTTTTTATTAGCAAATGTTAATTTCACAAAGTATTTTATTGTGTTATACACATACATCCATATAATGTAGCTTGCTAAATTTTTTCCTTTTATAAATTTCATTATCTTATTTTTATACTTATGTTTTATTATGTCATTATACTAACCTAGGAAATATTTGAACATATTTACTCCACAATGTTTCTCTTCATCTTCTCTCTTACATTTTTTTCCAAATTTAATCAGTTTCCATCTTTTACATCTGGGTCATTCATTTTTCTTTCTTGGACTAGAGTCTGCATATGAGAAATCTAGTATTTGTTTTTCACAATAAGACTTATTGCGTTAAAGTTCCAGTTCTATCTATTTTCTTGAAGATGATATGATTTCACTATTCTTTGTGGCTAAATAGTATATCATTGTGTATATATGTATATATGTATGTATATATATTACACTTTCTTTCTTCAATGAGTGATTAAGAAACATGTAGGTTAATTCTGTAGTTACTTATATTTTTTATGTGGGAGAAGGAAAGGTGGAAATAATGATGTTTGGAATGAGAAACATGCTCTTTAAGCAGACACTCTTGTATTTAAAACATCTTCTTAGCTGCTCTTTCATCAGTATTACATAATGCATTGAATTAAAAAAATAAAATTTAATTACATTGGCAAAGGTGTTCTTTTTCAGTATCTATATTATTTTTTACTACAGTGTTACATTTAGTATGTCATGTGAGTATGGGGATGTATGTGAGCATGAAAATCTTGGCATGTTTGTATATGTAGTTGACTCAAAGGAAACTGAATTTTTGTGAGATACAGGATTCAAATAAAAATTTGAGACCTGTAAGTTGCTAAATTGATATATCTGTCCAGTTTGTGGAGTGTGATTTCAAGATCACATTTTGGTAGGTTTCATACCAAGTAAGTAGATGTTTCTAATCAAAAATCATAAGGAATAAAACAACAACTCTGTTTCATAATCATTCAGTCTTAGTACTTCAGACATTGTATTAATTGGAAAAAAATAATTGAAAGTATGATGGGTCAGTAGTTAGCCTTTAGACACTACATTTTCCCCAAAAACTTCAGATGTACTCTTTGGATATTAATTACAAATATATTTATCAACATACAGATATAATATGAGCTTATATATGTAAATATATGTATATATTATAAATATGTCAATTATTAAGTTATATTTTAAATGTGCATCATAAATATTGATTTATATATAAATGTAATTTATCTCATCATATATGCATATCTACATATATACATTTTTCCTTTTTTTTGGTCAGTCCTGGGGCTTGAAATCTGGGCTTGGGTGCTGTCCCTGTATTCTTCAGCTCAATGTAAGAACTCTACTGCTGGAGACATAGCGCCACTTCCAGTTTTCTGGTGGTTTACTGGAGAGAAATATTTCATGGAAATTCCTGTCTGGGCAGGCATTAAACTATGATCCTCAGATCTCAGCCTCCTGAGTAGCTAAGATTATAGGCATGAGCCATGGGCGCACGGTTAAATTTATATATCTGAGATTTGTTAGTGGAACAAAGGGTACAGAAACTATCATTCTTATCAAGAAAGGACTTCACACTGACAGGTATCATTACAAGAAGAAATACGATAAATATTCACAGTGGCACAAAAATCCCTTAGATGCCTTGCAAGGCAGCATGTTTTTCCATTCACTGCATGTGGTTTGAGCAGATTGCAACCCAAGCGAATGTAGAAGATATTGGACCCTAACAAAACTGACAATTGCATAAACCCAGTCCTCTATGACAGATTTAATAAGGCCTATCTTGGAGATTCTTGTTAGGGACATGATAAAAAATTTATAGTTTATTTGTGATTACAGAACAGTTTTACACCTGTCACTAAGCCATTACCTTTATTTAACACAGTCCATTTTTCTCTAACTTATATTTTCTTGGCTCAGGAAACTGTTTTTTGCTTGTGAAAACCTGGCTGTTTACAATATAGAAATGAGTTTTTCATCCTTTTGAAATTACTGTCTGTATAATGTTCTATGAGATGAGCTTCCTATGATATTTTTTATCATAGGAATAAATTACTCTGATTCAAACTTGGACAACAGCTAGCTTGTTCTCTCTCCTAGGAAACCCTCTGTATAGACTTTTTACATGTAAACAGACCCTCATTTACTTACAAAAGTCTGTCAGTGAGTCAAACCTAACTCACCCAAGTGAGGTGAATTCCTCTCTCATGCTTCTTTTACATTAAAAATGGTAAGAACTGTTCAACAATGCATATACTTTTTAATGTGAAGTGTGACTCCTATTTTCCATAATGTGAATCAAGGAGAGGAATCAGTTTAAGATGTGAAAGAGCCTTTTGAAGAGTTTTGGAACTTGAAAATTGTCCTGGGTATTCATTTTTGGAAAAATATCCCTTTTCAAAGACAAAGGACTCCTTTTTTTTATATTGTGCAGGTACTGGGATTTGAACTCCTGGCCTTGAGCTCTACCTGGGGTTTAATTCTCTATGTTTAATCTATAGACCTGAGCCACACTTTCACTTCTTCCTTTTACCAAGAGTGGAGAAAAGAATCTCCTAGGTTTATCTACTTGGAATAGCTTCGAATTGCAATTATCAAATTTGAAATGGTTCCAAGCATTCCGTCTAAGGTATATTCAACAACTAGTGAAACTTGTGTTGGCTATAATTATGTATCTTTCTCTATGTGTGCACGTTTATATGTGTATATGTATGTGTGTATTTGTGTGTATGCTAACGTGCAAGTGAACCTACATAAGGGCATATACACACATATATGCATATATAAATGAATATACAAATATAAATATATGTGCATATATATGTATATCAGATGTTCAGTGATTCAATCTATAGTTCCTAGCACATTGTCATTCTCACAAAATGTACATGATAAATTGCTCTGCAGATCTGTGATCTATTATGGATATCCTTTGTACTCACTTCCCCCATTAGTTTTTGACCATCCCTGTGAACAACTTCGGTCTACTTTCCATAGGATAGCTTTTTTTCATTACAGGTAGTTACTAACTGATAATAAAAGAAAAAAAGGTTGCTTGTAAAAGGAAAAAAATTCTTGATTATAGCCATTCTACCTGGGGTGAGGTGGTATCTCAATGTTGCTTTGATTTGCATTTCTTTTATGGCTAGAGAGGTTGAGCATTTATTCATGTGACTATTGGCCATCCTTCTTTCACCTTCAGAGAAGTTTCTCTGTAAGTTTTTAGCCCACTTATTTATTGGGTAGTTGTTTCTTTGAAGATTTGTTGTTGGGGATTTAATTTGTTGATATCCAGGTAGACTTTAGATATGAGACCCTTGTCTGTTGTATGGCTAGTGAAGATTTTCTTCCAATCCGAGGACATTCTATTGATCTTGCTAGCTATGTCCTTTGCCATGCAGAAGCTCTGAAATTTCATGCAATCCCATTTGCCCAAATTTTCTTTGATTTGTTGTGTTTCTGGGACTCTATTAAGGAAATTTTGGCTTGTGCCAATTAGACCTAGGGTTTCTCCTTTTCCATCCTGTAATGTTTTCAGAGTGTCTGATTTGACTCCAAGGTATTTGATCAATTTGGAGTTGATTCTGGTGCAGAGTGATATATAAGGATCTAGCTATTTTTCTGCAAGTAGTTAACCAATTTTTCCAGCACCATCTACTGAAGAGGCTGTTAGATGTTGGAGGAGATGTGGACAGAAGGGAACCTTACTGCATTGTTGGTGGGAGAGTAAACTTGTTCAACCATGTTGAAAAGCAGTATGGAGGTTCCTCAAAAGACTCTACATAGATCTCCCCTATGACCCAGCAATCCCACTTTTGGGCGTTTCACCAAATGATCACAAATAAGACCACACTAAAGCTACCAGCACAACTATGTTTATTGCAGCATTATTTACCATAGCTAAGACATGAAACCAACCCAGATGCCCCTCAGTAGATGAATGGATCAAGAGAATGTGGTATATATACACAATGGAATTCTATGCCTCCATCAGAAAAAATGACATTGCCCCATTTGTTAGGAAATGGAAAGGCTAGGAAAAAATTCTATTAAGTGAAGTAAGCCAAGTCCAAAGAAACATAGGTTTCATGGTTAAACTTATTTGCAACAACTAGCATATGTCTGAGTCAAGCAGAAAAGGTCAGATAGGTTGATGTTAGGGACATGAACCCTAAGATATATATTCAAATGTTTTTAATGCGATTTTTTCTAACATATTTAAAGAATATTTCTTTGTTGCTTTGGATGTCCCTCCCCCACGGTATAACCCCTGCTTTCACTGTATTTGATGTTGATATAATTTGTGGGGGGGTGGGAAAAAACAATTCGTTTAAATAAGGATACGGGTGGACCCATTGCAACACTAATATGTACAAGTACTTATGTCAAAAAACGAATTTTACTACTTTGGTTGGGGGGAGTATTTGATATGGGGGACAAGGAGGATTGGAAGTTCTGGGAAGGAGAAACAAAGGAGGACGCTACAATGCTTGATAAGAAATGTACTCATTATCTTGTCCATGTAATTACAACCCCTCTGTACAGTATTTTCACAATAAAAAAGAAAAAATAATAAAAAGAACAAAATTTTTAAAAATATATAAAGTAATCTTGTAGAAGATTAAAAATATAAAAGAAAAATAATTTTAGGTCACAGGTTAAAGTATCTTATCCATTCCAATGATTCCTATGAGATAAAATTTATAGTAGAAGTAAAAGTGAAAAGGAACTCCTAGGTATGTTATTTTACCATTTAGAATGGCAAAGAATAATATCATGTCACTGTCATAACTCTTAAAGAATGCAAGGTTAACCGATGGTTGCTTTCATGTTCCCTCAAAACTAGTAGATCCTGAAGCATAATAGTAGCCCAGCAGAAATTCTAAGTAGCAGACATGGGGCATGGAAGAGAAAGAGAGGAAATGAGACAGAGTGAAAGAGAGAGAGAAATATCATAATATTGAAAGTGAATAATAGATAAACAAGAGCTGTATGAGAATATTCATACTGCTATCTTTAGACTCTATGTGTACATTTGCAGGTATTTGATATTTGTAATCCATCAACATGAAATATAAAGTTATGTTGATAAAAATAAAAGTGACTCAGAAGAAATTATAAATGCAAAAACGATCTTCACAGCAGCAAACTCTCAGAGATATTTCATGACTTTGAAAAGGATAAAGTGGCTGAAGTTACTATAAATTTAGAAGTACAACAATTCACAAAAATAGAAAAAGATATTTATATATTTCCTTATATAACCCAAAGCAAAAGGAAAATGTTGTTTAGATGATTTTTTTAAAAACACAGTCTCTCAAGTGCTAGGAAGTTGGCTCAGTGGTAGAGTGCTTGCCTTTCATGCATGAGGCCCTGGGTTTGATTCCTCAGCACCACATAAGTAGAAAATGATGGAAATGGTGCTCTGCCTCAAGTGTTAGCGCTAGCCTTGCCTGAGGAACAGCACTCAGGCCCCAGAGTTCAAGCCCCATGACAAAAAGTCAAAATAAAACAAAACAAAACAAAACACAGTCTCTCACATTTGTGGCCTCAACTCTGTAATACTGTTGCTTCAACCTAGGGCTAAGATTTTAGTTGTGGACATGTATCAACTCTCCTGATTCAGACTCTACTTGATCATTTTTAATAAATATTTTGTTCTTAATTTTCCTAGTTGTAAATTCACATGCACCTATAAAAAAAATGGTTTGACCACCCCAGTAACCTTCTCAAAGTACCTCCTAATGATGACTAACAAAAAGTTGTATTATATAACAAGTAAAACAATGCTACAAAGAAAACCAATAATTAAATAATGATTAATAAAATAAAAAACAAAACAATTACCAGTGTTTTTAGTATTTGAAGTGCACTACATGTTAGATTTTCTATTTTCTCATATTCCTGTACATTTTAAACCGCCTAAGATTATGATGTTCAACAAGATTTTTATAGGCTATGAATAGTCTTCAAAGTTACACACTAAGGTTATTATGGTTCATCTCATTATTTGTTTATGGCTTATATCATCTCTTGTTCCTCGCTAAAATATAAAGTAAGGAATCCCTAAATTTTAACAAGAACTGTGTAGTCTTAACCCTTCATTCTGCTTCTTCACACAAAGACTTTGCAACTTCTCATTAACAAAGTTTCTATAAATTCTGAAATGTACATACTTAGTACTATATGTCTGCTAACATAAATCTTAAATACATTATAGAAAATTTTATACCTGCCAAACAGTCCTAATTTTGGCATATAATCCTAAAATTAAATAGATATAAAACACTAAAATTTTTAACAACCCTTAACACTTGCTGCTGTGTTCATTATGACATGTGCCTTGTATAGAACAATTGAATTATTTCCCCTACACATCTCTTGAACCGCAAATATCTGGAATTATTTTGTTTTTGACATGTCCATCTTGACATTATTCTTAAATGTGTGCTTATGTAAGAAGTACATGGTTCTAAAATTTCACAATTCTTCTAAACTTACTTTTTGTTGAATTGCCTAGTTTAAGAAAATCAATTACACTTTATATATAAAAAATATTCTGTGCTCAATTCAGCATCACATAAACTAACATTGTAATGATACTGAGAAGATTAGCATGGCCCCTGCGCAAGGATGACAGGCAAATTCCTGAAGCATTCCATAGTTTTACAACAATAGATGCTGGAGGGGATGTGGACAGAAGGGAACCTTACTGCATTCTTGGTGGGAGTGTAAACTTTTTCAACCATTTTGGAAATTAGTATGGAGGCTCCTCAAATGACTCCACATAGATCTCCCCTATGATCCAGAAATCCCACTTTGGGGCATTTACCCAAATGATCACAAACAAAACCATACTAAAACTACCAGCACAACTACATTTATTGCAGCATTATTTAAGATAACTAAGATATGGAACCAACCCCGATGCTCCTCAGCAGAAGAATGGATCAAGAGGATGTGTTTTATATAAACAATGGAATTCTATGCCTCCATCAGAAAGAATGGCATCATCCAATTTGTTAAAATTGGAAAGATATGGAAAAATATTAAGTGAAGTAAGCCAAATCCAAAAGAACACAGGTCCCATGGTTTCCTAATTTTCAATAACTAATATATGTATAGTATAAGCAGAAAAGGTCAAAAGGTATGTCCATATGACCAGATAGCATAATGTTCCGGGAAATGAAACCCAAGATAGGGATACAAGAATTTTTCTCTTTTTTGCTATTGTTTCTAATGTACTTATAATGTGTAATGTGATTTTTTGTGTCTTTTTATAGGTTCCTCCCCATGCTATAACAACTGTTTTCACTGTATTTGAAGTTGATGCGCCTATATCTTGTATATATGCTCTTCTAATTTGGGGAGAGGAAGGAAAAACACAAAATGCCTAAATAGGGATACAGGTTGACCCATTGTAACAATGAGATGCACAAGACACTATGCTGAAAAATGAACGTTACAATTTAGGCAGGGGAAGGGGGGAGGGGTGTGCACTTGTGGAGGTGCGAGGGAAGGAATGGTAGGGGAAAAATAAAGGAGGAGGTAACAATGCTTGTTAGGAATTGTTCTCATTACCTAGCTCATGTAAATATGACACCTGTGTACAGTATTTTTACAATAAAAAGTATAAAACTTTTCTAAGAGGGAGGAGTTTATTTCCTTTATTTTGCTTATATAATATCGTTAACAAAGAAATTAATGCAAAACACTGATATGAAGATATTTAGAATGGATGTATGTGTGTATGTGTGTGTGTCCACGCGCGCGCGCAAGTAGCATGCATGTACAGGAAATTGCATTTCTGTTGGCATGCTCAGAATTTGAAATCGCGGCTTCAAGGTCTTGCTAGGCCTTTCCTCTCTAGATTGGTGAGCTACTATATAAGCTACATCTTCATTCTTGGCCCTATGCTAGTTCAATAAATTTTTGAAAAATTATCTCATGAATTTATTTTGCCCTGATTGGGTTCCAACTGTTATCCACAGATCTCGGGCTCCTGAGTAGATGTCCGGAGGAGTTAGGATTACAGGTGCGACCATCCAGCACAAGGTTTTCAGAATAATTTCAAAAGTAGAAGAAAATTTACTTCACAGGGTCCTGTTTTATCATCTCCTACTTTGAAAGCATTTTGGGTGATTGTATATGAATTTTTTAGGTTTTTGATTCTTAAAAGTCAGTTAATGATAATATTTAAAAGTTTTAGTACTTTTTAAAAAGGAAACTGGAAGTTTCCTCAATTTATAAGCTCAACTCTCTACATGATAACCCAATCTCACCAACACAGTCTGTGTTGAAGACAAAATGTAACAGAAAACAATCACCATGGACATTAATTGCTATGCTATTATTTCTTGGACAATATGAATATTGAATTGAGAATGTAAGAGACTGGAGAGATTTTACCTACCTTTTGTGTACTGCTAAAAGGCTTTTGGAAACTTTGCCTCATTTCCTTTCTCACTGTATGTCTTTGGGTCATCTACTTAAGGCATTTAATTACAATTTTCCCAACACTAAAATGGTAATAACATTAGCATTATAACAAATATTATCTTAAGAATTAAGGGAAATAAAACTTGTGAAGTACTTAACCTAAACTTCTGTGAAGGAGCTTTGAGTTTAGCCAGCAGTTTTTTTAAAATACTAAATAGAATGCAATAAGCATTACAAAAACCATTACATGTAGTGAGAAACCAGAAGTAATGTTATCTATTGACCATGTTGTGCTTCCAAGGAAACCAGGGTGATAACTTCTTATTCTGTAAATAAAACTGGTTATCTTATATCTTACGTCTTGGTAGTATAAAAGTATCAGGGAAAGAATAATGAATGAATGTTGTAGACTGAGGTGAAGTCCATATGAAAATGTGAAAAACTGATAAAACATAAAAGTACCTTCGCGATATGTTGTGGTTTACATTTTAAGGAAGACCTAGAAGAATGAATTCTCTTTTTGATATCCTAGCATAGGTCCTTAGAAGTAGGAACTCTTTCTTCCTTCTTGTAGAGGCATCATCAGATGAGAGGAACTGTATTTTTTTTGTTTGCTTCCTTCCATTTATTCTTCAGTTTGAAATCTGAACTACTTGAGACTGAAAGAGAGCAAGGGAAATTAGACACATAGACTTTGGAAAGAACAATTAACGTAAAATAAATAAAATGCACATAGCCTTGTTAAAGGTCTAACTAAATTGAATTATATGGTCTCAAGCATTAACAGAAAATGATTTAAGCAATATCATTTTATTGAAAATTGAAAAATGTTAGGAGTGGCTTAATATTTTTCTATCTACTACCTTGAATTAATTACTGATTTTGTATGGAGAGATTAAAGATGAGATTAACAAGAAACTTGATTAAAATTGGACAAAAGTTCTGAATAGACATCTTTTCCATAAAGCCCTGAAAATCGCCAGTGGGCTAACAAAGTTGTGTTTAATACAACTTCTATGCTGGCTTAATGGTTTGTGAACTGAAATATTAGAGAAATGTAATTCAAAATTACTATGATAAGGAGTTCTGGGAAGATGGCGGAGGAGAAGATGGAGGCTAAACAAGCTCTCGCAGAGAAAAGAGTTTTATTTTATTTTTTTCAAATTTAATTTTTTTTGTGAACATACTGTACAGAGGGGTTACAATTATATGGGCAGGATAATGCGTACATTTCTTATCAAGCATTGCAGCCTCCTCCTTTGTTTACCCTTCACATCCCTTCCCAATCTCCCCCCTCCCCTCCCACCCAGTCCTCCTCCCTCCCCCCCACACCAACGTTGTAAAGCTCGTTTTCTACATGACAACTTGTACTTCTCATTGTTGCAACAGGTCCACCTGTATCCTTAAACGACTTGTTTTTCCCCATCTCCTCCACAAGTTATACTGACATAAAATATAGTGAAAGCAGGGGTTATACTGTGGGGGAGGGACATACAAAGCAACAAAGAAATAATCTTATAAATGCATTAGAAACAAATGCATGAAATAAAAAAACATTAAAATACCTATCTAAGGGTTCATTTTCCTAACATCACATTATCTGAGCTTTTCCGCTTGACTCATACATATACTAGATATTGCAAATAAGGGAAGCCATGGGACCTATGTTTCATTGGCCCTGGCTTACTTCACTTAATATAATTTTTTCCAAGTTTTTCCATTTCCTAACAAATGGGCCAATGTCGTTCTATCTGATGGAGGCATAGAATTCCATTGTGTATATATATACCACATTTTCTTGATCCATTCATCTACTGAGGGGCATCTGGGTTGGTTCCAGATCTTAGCTATGGTAAATAATGCTGCAATAAACATAGTTGTGCTGGTCGCTTTAGTGTGGTCTTGTTTTTAAACATTTGGGTAAATGCCCAAAAGTGGGATTGCTGGGTCATAGGGGAGGTCTATGTGAAGTCTTTTCACGAACCTTCATACTGCTTTCCAAAGTAGTTGAACAAGTTTACACTCCCACCAACAATGCAGTAAGGTTCCCTTCTGTCCACATCCCCTCCTACATCTGTTGTTGTTAGAGTTCTTGATTATAGCCATTCTAACTGGGATGAGGTGGTATCTCAATGTTGTTTTGATTTGCATTTCTTTTATGGCTAGGGAGATTGAGCATTTTTCTTCCTGTGTCAATTGGCCATCCTTCTTTCTTCTTCAGAGAAGTTTCTCTTCAAGTCTTTAGCCCACTTATTTATTGGGCAGTTGTTTCTTTGAGGATTTGTTATTGGGGGATTTAATTTTTTGAGTTCCAAGTATATTTTAGATATGAGACCCTTGTCTGTTGTATGGCTAGTGAAGATCTTCTCCCAATCTGTATGCTTTCTGTTGATCTTGCTAGCTATGTCCTTTGCCATGCAGAAGTTCTGCAACTTCATACAATCCCATTTGTCCAACCTTTCTTTCTGGGAAGATGGCGGAGGAGAAGCTGGAATCTAAACAAGCTCTCGCATAGAAAGCAGTTTTAGAGTTCCAGTGAACATTCCTAAGCCAGAGAATCACACCAAGTGTGCCATCACAGGACAGAGAGTCAGGCCAGAGAGAGAAAGGAGTTTTAGAGTTCCAGCGAACAGACTTAAGCCAGAGAATCACACCAAGTGTACCATCACAGTTCAGAGAGTTAGGCCAGAGAGGGAAAATCCAGGCAAGGAGACAGATCTGAGCACTTGCTAGCAGCCGCCACTGCGGGCTACAGTGGTGGTGGAGGTGGCAATAGCCGCCATACCTGCAACATAGAGAGTCCAGGACAAAGGAGCCAGACATGGCGCGCGAGTGTATTCTACTGAACACCAACAAGAACCGACAAGGAGCAGACATCTTCATCCTGCAGTTCACAGACCAGAGATGACCCAGGAACCAAAATGCGGTGTGAGTAGAAGCCTAACGTCCTCACTCCTTCTCAGGGAGCAGAGGAGGGAAGGCCACCCCTCCCCACCATTACAGGAGATCTCCATGTTTGATACTGACAAAGCTTGGTTGACCAGCTAGCTCAAACACAGGCCTTGGAAGAAAACTAGAGTCATTTAGCAGGTCAGAAGATCCTAAAGTGACATGGCAAACTCAGCCCCATCCAGGGAAAAGTCACCCAGCTCTGGCCGCCAGCCCCAGGAGTGGGTTTCTTCACTGGGTAATCAGAGCCAGAGGCTGCCCCTCTCTTTAGCAGCATGGACAATCCATTGAAATTCAGTAAACATAAACCCTGAGAGTGGCTCGAGGCTGGGCTCTGTGAGTCTCTCACAAAGTCTCCTCAGGGAAAAGCTACTGTTTGCTGAAAGGCCTCAACTCTACCCAGAACCTAGCCTCATCAGAGCATCTACAAACATGAGGAAAAAGCCATCTCCCTCTTTTGTGATACTCAAAGCAGATCTCCCTCCCATTGAACTAGCCAGGGGAGAGGATCACAAAATATTTTGTACAACATAGCATTTTTCTGCCTGTTCAAACAAACTGCTTAAGAAACCAACTAAGCCACAGGAAAATCAAATACCACAAGCAGACCAGAGACTCCAACAAGAGGCTTGTTATGGACACAAGGGATATAAAAGATCTTCCCACCACTCCCCAAAAAATCAACGAACTTGTTTTTTCTCTGTTTCTTCTTCTTCTTCTTTTTTTTTTTTTGGTTCCTTTTATAAAAATATTTTTCTTCTAAAACTTTTTTTTTTAATTTTTAATTTTTACCATTTTGAAAAAAAATTCTATACTAGTAACTTTTTTCTCTTCCTCTTATAATTTTTATTTTAGGGGTATATGTGTGTGTGCGTTTTTCTTTCTTTTTTGTTCTTTCTTTTCAAAAAATATTTTTGTTTTTTGTTTAGCTCTACTGAATGTCTGATTTTTTTTCTTTTTTGCTCATTTTTTTCACCTTTTCTGCTCTTTTGCTCTTCTTTGTGTGACTTAATTGTTGTTCTGCACATCCTCAGATATACCCATAGTTGATTATTAGACTTTATCCCCCATTGTGTACATATTTAATCCACAAATTTATTACTCAATTCAAAGCCTCTTAGACTTAAATTCCTAGCAGTATTACCTCTTTATACCTATATAATATTTTAAGTATTTTTATTTTTAAGGTTTTCATGTCTCCTTTATATCCCTCCCATTCTCTCATTATACCCATGTTCTTCTCTGAATATTTCATTTTCAATCTGCATATTTTTAATCATTACACTTTTTATTTTTTGATTTTTGCTTTTCTATTTTTTCTTGTGTCTTTTTTCTCTTTCTCTTTCTTCTTTTTTTCTCTCTCTACTTTTATCCTATCCAACCTCTTTCCCACTTTGCGATTAGGACTTAGTTAAGTAAACTCTCCCTGTTCCTTCCCATATTTCTCTTTTCCTATTTTTACCCACATGTCTCCCTAAAATTAATAATTTCTGGTTTTCCAAATTCTACTTTGCGGTTTGTAGCCCATTATTATATAGTTGTTTGATGTTGAATAGGTATATCTGTTGAACTTCACTGTATCTGCAGACTTTTGATTGTGGATCTACAGACTTTGGTTGATGCTTGCCTTAAGATAGTTTTCTAGCACAAAACTGGTGTTACTTTCATCCCAAATGGGCAGAGTAAGCCGAAAAAACACAAGAAAAATGGCAAGTCCGGGTAGCTCAAATCCCACTCATGACAATCATGGGACAGGACAGATAATGAATAATCCAGAGAAGAGTTCCCAAATAGCTCTACAAACACTACTGGCAAACATGGTAAATGAAAAGATGGAAAACATACAAAAGGACTTTGTATGAGCGTGATAGAGAGAGAGAGGAGGCAAACGAAAGGTCAATACTGGAAAAGATTGAAAACATACAAAGGAATCTATATGAGCATGATAAGGAGAGAGAGGAGGAAAACCAAAGGTTAATACTGGAATATCATGAGCGTGAGGAAGCTACTCTAAAACTGATACAGGAATTGCATGAGCAGCATGAGAACACTCAAAGAGAACTTCACGAATGGCATGAAAGTGAGGAAGCTAAGCAAAGAGTAATAAAGGAATTGAGAGAGCAGGATGAGAATACACAAAGATCACTAAAGGCATTCATGGAATCCATTAAGGAAGAGCTGAAGGATGTCAGGGAGACCAAGGAAACCATAAACAATCACCTAAGTGATTTGAGAATAAACACTGAACATCAAATTAAGGAAGTAAAGAAGTCCATACAAGATCTAAAAAAAAGCTTCAATGAAGAATTTGAAGCCATCAAAGCTGACCAATTAGAAGGAAAAGAAATGAAAAACCAAGTAGAAAGCCTTGAGAGCAGGTTAGACCATGCAGAAGATCGAATCTCGGGGATTGAAGACAGCCTAGAAATTATAGAGAAAGAACATAAAACCATCAAAGACAAGTCCAAGAAATATGATAGATCTATCCAACACTTGGAAGACACCATCAGAAGGCCTAATCTAAGGATAATGTGTGTAGAGGAGCACCCAGAAACAGAAGTTAATGGTCTAGGAAATTTGTTTAACAGGATCCTAGCTGAGAACATCCCAAACATACAAAAAGATAGGCCTATTCAGATACAAGAAGCTTTTAGAACCCCAAATAGACCAGACCAGAATCTGACATCCCACCATCACATTATAATCCACATAGGATCAACTCAGACCAAGGAAAAGATCCTTAAAGCTGTCAGGGAGAAAAGGTTAATCACCTATAAAGGGAAACCAATTAGAATCACCTCAGATTTCTCAGCAGAGACAATCAAAGCAAAAAGAGCCTGGAATAATGTATGCCATGCCCTAAAAACAAACAACTATCAACCAAGAATACTGTACCCAGCTAAACTCTCCTTCATAACTGAAGGCCAAATAAAAACCTTCCATAGCAAAGAAAAATTGAAACAATATATCTCCACCAAACCAGCCCTACAAAAGATTCTTAAAGATGTCCTACACATAGAAAACCAACAAGACCACAATAAAGGCCAAGAAACTGCACCCAAAATGAGAAACAAAGAACCATAGGAAGAACCCAGTTTCGCTGCCCCCAAGAAGGTGGATAACATGGCAGGAACTCCCAAATAACTCTCAGTCCTTTCTCTTAACGTTAAAGGACTGAACTCTCCAATTAAGCGACATAGACTGTCTAGTTGGATAAAAAAAAAACAAGACTCTTCTATCTGCTGCCTTCAGGAGTCACATCTTGCCCATAAAAACAAACACATTTTCAATGTTAAAGGTTGGAACAAAATCTACCAAGCAAACGGCCCCCATAAACAGGCAGGAGTTGGAAACCTAATATCATATTAAATAGACTTCAAATTAAAATTCGTGAGAAGAGATAAAGAAGGTCGCTACATACTAATTAAGGGATCTCTCTTTCAGGAGGATATTACAATTCTGAATATCTACTCGACAAACAATGGAGCACCCAAATTTATCAAAGAAACACTACTTTCCCTCAAATCCCATATAGATCCAAAGACATTAATTTTTGAGTATTTTAACACACCACTCACCCCACTAGATAGATCAACTCGGCAAAAACTCAACAGAGAAACCACAGATCTAAACAGTTGCATAGATCAACTAGACTTAACAGACATCTACCGAACATTTCACCCAGCAGCATCAGAATACACGTTTTTCTCAGCAACACATGGCACGTTTTCTAAAATAGACCACATTTTAGGCCACAAAGCAAACTTGTCTAAATTCAGAAACATTGAAGTTATACCTTACATTCTCTCTGACCACAAGGGAATAAAATTAGAACTCAACACCAAAAGCCACCAAAGAAATTCCGGTATCACATGGAGGCTGAACAACACACTGCTGAATCATGAGTGGGTCATGGAAGAGATTAGAAAGGAAATTCAAATGTTCATGCTATTCAAAAAAAATGAACACACAAACTACCAGCTCCTCTGGGACACAGCAAAGGCAGTACTCAGAGGCAAGTTTATAGCTCTGAGCTCCTACATCAACAAATTGGAGAGATCTGAAACAAACAATTTAATGACACATCTAAACCTCCTTGAAAAAGAGCATCAAAATAAACCCCAATCCAGTAGGTGGAAAGAAATAATTAAAATTAAATCAGAATTAAATGAATTAGAATCCAAAAAAACTATAGAAAGAATCAACAAAACAAAGAGTTGGTTCTTCGAAAAACTTAACAAAATTGACAGACCCTTAGCAAATCTTATCAGAAAAAGAAGAGAACACACCCAAATTAATAAACTCAGAGATGAGAATGGAAACATCACCACAGAAAAACCAAGATTCAGAACATCATAAGGGAATACTTCTCAAAACTTCATGCTAATAAGTTTGAGAACTTGACAGAAATGGACCTTTTCCTAGCAACTATTGACATGCCAAAACTAAACCAAGATGAGTTAAACCATCTTAACAGGCCCATATCAGGCATTGAAATAGAAACAGCAATAAGAGACCTCCCAGCTAAGAAAAGTCCAGGACCAGATGGTTTTTTTTTTTTAATTTAATTTAATTTTATTTGTGAACATACTGTACAGAGGAGTTACAGTTACATGGGCAGGATAATGCGTACATTTCTAACCAAGCATTGCAGCCTCCTCCTTTGTTTACCCTTCACATCCCTTCCTAACCTCCCCCATCCTCCCCTAATCCCAATCCTTCCCTCCCTTCCCCCCCCCCCCCCCCGCACCAACGTTGTAAAGCTCGTTTTGGACATGACAACTTGTACTTCCCATTGTTGCAACAGGTCCACCTGTATCCTTAAACAACTGGTTTTTCCCCATCTCCTCTACAAGTTATACTGACATCAAATATAGTGAAAGCAGGGATTATACTGTGGGGGAGGGACATACAAAGCAACAAAGAGACAATCTTATAAATGTGTTAGAAACACATGCATGAAAGAAAAAACATTAAAATACACATCTAAGGGTTCATTTTCCTAACATCACATTATCTGACCTTTTCCGCTTGACTCATACATATACTAGATATTACAAATAAGGGAAACCATGGGACGTACGTTTCTTTGGGCCTGGCTTACTTCACTTAATATAATTTTTTCCAAGTTTTTCCATTTCCTAACAAATGGGGCAATGTCATTCTTTCTGATGGAGGCATAGAATTCCATTGTGTATATATACCACATTTTCTTGATCCATTCATCTACTGAGGGGCATCTGGGTTGGTTCCAGATCTTAGCTATGGTAAATAATGCTGCAATAAACATAGTTGTGTTGGTAGCTTTAGTGTGGTCTTGTTTGTAAACATTAGGGTAAATGCCCAAAAGTGGGATTGCTGGGTCATAGGGGAGCTCTATGTGAAGTCTTTTGAGGAACCTCCATACTGCTTTCCAAAGTGGTTGAACAAGTTTACATTCCCACCAACAATGAAGTAAGGTTCCTTTCTGTCCACATCCCCTCCAGCATCTGTTGTTGTTAGAGTTCTTGATTTTTGCTGTTCTAACTGGAGTGAGGTGATATCTCAATGTTGTTTTGATTTGCATTTCTTTTATGGCTCGAGATGTTGAACATTTCTTCATGTGTCTATTGGCCATCCTTCCTTCTTCTTCAGAGAAGTTTCTCACCAGATGGTTTTACAGCGGAATTTTACAAGGCCTTCAAAGCAGAGCTCACACCAATACTCCTCCAACTCGTCAATAAAAGTGAAAGAGAAAGCTCACTACCAAACACATTCTATGAAGCCATCATAACCCTCATCCCAAAACCAGGCAGGGACTCATCAAAGAAAGAGAACTATAGACCCATTTCTTTGATGAACATTGATGCACATGGTTATCTCAATGGATGCAGAAAAAGCATTCTACAAGATCCAGCACCCCTTCATGATGAAAGTTTTGGAAAAATTAGGCATCCATGGATCATTCCTCAATACAATGAAGGCTATATATGACAAACCTACAGCCAGCATTATACTTAATGGTGAAAAAATAAAACCATTTCCTCTTAACTCAGGAACAAGACAAGGATGTCCATTCTCTCCACTTCTCCTCAATCTAGTATTAGAATGTCTAGCTACAGCAATAAGACAAGATGCAGACATAAAGGGGATCCAAATAGGGAAAGAAGAAATACAACTCTCCCTCTTTGCAGATGACATGATCTTGTATTTAAAGAATCCCATAGACTTCACTCCCAAATTACTCAAGCTGATTCAAAACTTTGGCAAAGTAGCAGGTTATAAAATTAACCCCCAAAAATCAATGGCTTTACTGTATGCTAACAATGAGAAAAGTGTGGCTGAAATTAGTAAAGCAACTCCATTTGTAATAGCCCCACAAAAAATAAAATACCTAGGAATTAACTTAACCAAAGAAGTGAAGGACCTCTATGATGAAAACTTTAAAATCTTGAAAAAGGAAATCAACAAAGAACTTAAAAAATGGCAAAACCACCTATGCTCCTGGATTGGAAAGATTAACATCGTGAAAATGGCAATACTTCCCAAGGCTATCTACAAATTCAACGCAATACCTATCAAAATTCTAAACTCATTCTTCAAGGAAATAGAAGAGCCAATCCAAAAATTCATATGGAACAACAAAAGACCCGGAATAGCAAAAACGCTCCTCAATGGAAAGAACACTGCTGGAGGAATATCAATACCAAATTTCAAACTCTGATACAAAGCCATAGTAATCAAAACAGCCTGGTATTGGCATAAGAACAGACCTCAGGACCAATGGAATAGAATTGAAAACCCAGAAATGAACCCACAGATCTATAGCCATCTAATTTTTGATAAGGGATCTAAAACAATAGAATGGAAGAAAGACAGCCTCTTCAGTAAATGGTGTTGGCAAAATTGGTTAACTAGATGTAGAAAACTAAATCTAGATCCTTATATATCACCCTGCACAAGAATTAACTCCAAATGGATCAAAGACCTCGAAGTCAAAGCAGACACTCTGAAAACATTACAGGATGGAATAGTAGAAACCCTAGGTCTCCTTGGCTCAGGCGGAAATTTTCTGAATACAGACCTGGAAACACAACAAATCAAAGAAAGATTGGACAAATGGGATTGCATAAAGTTGCAGAGCTTCTGCATGGCAGAGGACATAGCTAGCAAGATCAATAGAAAGCCCACGGATTGGGAGAAGATCTTTACTAGCCATACAACGGACAAGGGTCTCATATCTAAAATATACTAGGAACTCAAAAAATTAAATCCCCCAACAACAAATCCTCAAAGAAACAACTGCCCAATAAATAAGTGGGCTAAAGACTTAAAGAGAAACTTCTCTGAAGAAGAAAGAAGGATGGCCAATAGACACATGAAGAAATGCTCAACATCCCTAGCCATAAAAGAAATGCAAATCAAAGCAACTTTGAGATACTACCTCACTCCAGTTAGAATGGCAAAAATCAAGAACTCTAACAACAGATGCTGGAGGGGAAGTGGACAAAAGGGAACCTTACTTCATTGTTGGTGGGAATGTAAACTTGTTCAACCACTTTGGAAAGCAGTATGGAGGTTCCTCAAAAGACTTCACATAGAGCTCCCCTATGACCCAGCAATCCCACTTTTGGGCATTTACCCAAATGTTTACAAACAAGACCACACTAAAACGACCAGCACACCTATGTTTATTGCAGCATTATTTACCATAGCTAAGATGTGGAACCAACCCAGATGCCCTTCAGTAGATGAATGGATCAAGAAAATGTGATATATATACACAATGGAATTCTATGCCTCCATCAGAAAGAATGACATTGCTCCATTTGTTAGGCAATGGAAAAACTTGGAAAAAATTATATTAATTGAAGTAAGCAAGGCCCAAAGAAACATAGGTCCCATGGTTTCCCTTATTTGCAATATCTAGTATATGTATGAGTCAAGCAGAAAAAGTCAGATAATGTGATGTTAGGAAAATGAACCCTTAGATAGGTATTTTAATCGTTTTTTTTTCTTTCATGTATGTGTTTCTAACGCATTTATAATATTATTTCTTTGTTGCTTTGTATGTCTCTCCCCCACAGTATAATCCCCATTTTCACTATATTTGATGTCAGTATAACTTGTGGAGTAGATGGGGAAAAACAAGCCGTTTAAGGATTCAGGTGGACCTGTTGCAACAATGAGAAGTACAAATTGTCATGTCAAAAACGAGCTTTACAATGTCGGTGGGGGTGGAGGGGGGAGGCTGGGAAGGGAGGTGAAGGGTAAACAAAGGAGGAGGCTGCAATGTTTGGTAAGAAATGTGTGCATTATCCTGCCCATGTAATTGTAACCCCTCTGTAGTATTTTCACAAATAAAATAAAATAAAATAAATAAAAAATAAAAAAATAAAGAAGAAACAAGAAATCTCTTTTTAAAAATTATTAAAAAAAAGAAAATTAAAAGGGAATACTTCTCAAAAATTTATGCTAATAAGTTTGAGAATTTGGCAGAAATGGGGACCTTTTCCTAGCAAATATTGACATGCCAAAATTTAACCAAGATGAGTGAAACCATCCTTAAAGGTCCAGACCAGCATTGAAATAGAAACAGCAATAAGAGACCTCCCATCTAAGAAAAGTCCAGGACCAGATGGTTTTACAGCAGAATTCTACCGGGCCTTCAAAGCAGAGCTCACACCAATACTCCTCCAATTCTCCAATGAAATTGAAAGAGAAAGTTCACTACCAAACACATTCTATGAAGCCATCATATCCCTCATCCCAAATCTAGGCAGGGACTCATCAAGAAAGAGGACTACAGACACATTTCTTTGATGAACATTGATGTAAAACTTCTCAACAAAATTTTGGCCAATCCACTTCAACAGTTCATCCAAAAAATCATACACCATCATCAAACAGGATTCATTTCAGGGATGCAAAACTGCTTCAAAATACGCAAATCAATTAACATAATTCATCACATCAATAGGAGCAAGGTTAAGAACCACATGGTTATCTCAATCGATGCAGAAAAAGCATTTGAGAAGATCCAGCACCCCTTTATGATGAAGATTTTGGAAAAATTAGGCATCCATGAACATTCCTTAATACAATAATAATTCCTTAATACAGCATTACACTTAATATTGAAAAACTAAAGCCATTTCCTCTTAACTGAGATACAAGACAAGGACGTCCACTCTCTCCACTTCTCTTCAACCTAGTATTAGAATGCCTAGCTACAGCAACAAGATAAGATGCAAACATAAAAGGGATCCAAACAGCCTAAGAAGAAGTAAAATACTCCCTCTTTGCAAATGACATGATCTTGTATTTCAAGAATCCCATAGACTCCACTCCCAAATTACTCAGGCTGATTCAAAATTTGGCAAAGTAACAGGGTATAAAATTAACCCTCAAAAATCAATGGCTTTTCTGAATGCCAAAAATGAGGAAAGTGTGGCTGAAGTAGGAAAGCAACTCCATTCGTAATAGCCCCACAAAACATAAAATACATAGGAATTAACTTAAGCAAAGAAGTGAAGGACCTCTATGATGAAAACTTTAAAAACTTGAAAAAGGATATCAAAACAGAACTTAGAAATTGGCAAAAACTCCCATGCTCCTGGACTGGAATGATCAGCATCGTGAAAATGGCAATACTTCCCAAGGTTATCTACTAATTCAATGAGATACCCATCAAAATTCAAAACTCATTCCTCAAGGAAATAGAAGAGGCAATCCAAAAATACATATGGAACAATAAAAGATCAAAAATAGCAAAAATGATCCTCAACAGAGAGAACACTGCTGGAGGAATATCAATACCAAAATTCAAACTCTGCTATAAAGCCATAATAATCAAAACAGCTAGGTACTGGCACAAGAACAGACTTCAGGACCAATGGAATAGAATTGAAAACCCAGAAATGATCCTACAGACCTATAGCCATCTAATTTTTGATAAGGGAGCTAAAAAAGTAGAATGGAAGAAAGACAACCTCTTCAGTAAATGGTGCTGGCAAAATTGGTTAACAATTTGGAGAAAACTAAACCAAGATCCTTATACATCACCCAACACCAGAATCAACTCCAAATGGATCAAAGACCTCAGAGTCAAAGCAGACACTCTGAAAACTTTAAAGGATGAAATAGGAGAAACCGTAGGGTCTCCTTGGCGCAGGCCGAAATTTTCTTTTAATAGAGACCCAGAAACACAACAAATCAAATAAAGGTTGGACAAATGGGATTTCATGAAGTTGCAGAGTTTCTGCATGGCAAATGACATAGCTAGCAAGATCAATAGAAAGCCCACAAATTAGGAGAAGATCTTCACTAGCAATACAACAGACAAGGGTCTCATATCTAAAATATACTTGGAATTAAAAAAATTAAATCCTCCAACAACAAATCCTCAAAGAAACAATTGCCCCATATATAAGTGGGCTAAATATTTAAAGAGAAACTTCTCTGAAGAGGGAAGAAGAATCGCAAATAGACACATGAAGAAAAGCTCAACCTCCCTAGCAATAAAAGAAATGCAAATCAAAACAACATTGATATAACACCTCACACCAGTTAGAATTGCTAAAATAAAGAACTCTATTAACAACAGATGCTGGAGGGGATGTGGACAGAAGGGAACTTACTTCATTTTGGGTGGGAGTGTAAACTTGTTCAACCACTTTGGAAAGTAGTATGGAGGTTCCTCAAAAGACTCCACATAGATCTCCCCTATGGCCCATTAATCCCACTTTGGAGCATTTACGCAAATGTTTACAAACAAGACCACACTAAAGCTACCAGCACAACTATGTTTATTGCAGCATTATTTACTACAGCTAAGATATGGAACCAATCCAGATTCCCCTCAGTAGATGAATGGATCAAGAAAATGTGGTATATATACACAATGTAATTCTATTCCTCCATCAGAAAGAATGACATTGCCCCATTTGTTAGGAAATGGAAAGGCTTGGAAAAAATTATATTTAGTGAAGCAAGACCGGCACAAAGAAATATAGGTCCCTTGGTTTCCTTTATTTGCAATATCTAGTGTATGTCTGAGTCAAGCAGAAAAGGTCAGATAAGGTGATGTTAGGGAAATGAACCCTAAGATATGTATTGAACTGTTTTTTTTCTTTCATGATATTGTTCCTAACACATTTATAAGATTATTTCTTTGTTGCTTTGTATGCTCCTCTCCCACAGTATAACCCCTGCTTTCACTGTATTTGATGTCAGTATAATTTGTGGAGGGGAAGGGGAAAAACCAGTCGTTTAAATAGGGATACAGGTGGACCCAAAGCCACAATGAGAAGTACAAGTCGTTATGTCGAAAAAGAACTTTACAACTTTGGTGGGTGTGTATGTGGAAGATTGGGTGGGGGGTGAGGGGGGAGGATGTAATGGGATGGGAAGGGGAAACAAAGGAGGAGGGTACAATGCTTGAAAATAAATGTACTCATTATCTTGCCCATATAATTGTAACCCCTCTGTACATACTTTCACAATAAAAAATAAAAATTAAAAAATTACTATGATACTACTTCATAACTATTATAACTCATCGAAAAAAAAATCAAAGGAACCAGGTGTGGTGGTAAAGACTTGTAATTCCAAGTCTTTAGGAGGTTGGATTTAAGTCTAAAGCAACACTGGGGGGTATTGCAGAGAGTGAAAATCTGCCCTTTATTACCTTTTGAACAAAAGCTAAGAATGTTGATGAGAGTGTGGAGAAAAGGAAATTTTCTACACTCTTGGTCAAAATAGGGGTTAGTAGAAAATAGTCGAAAATAGTATGCAGTTTTCCCAAGAGGCTGTGGTCTGATGATTGTGGTTTAAAGCCAGCCCCGGCAGGAAAGTCTGTGAAAATCTTACCTCCAATAAACGCTCAGAAAACCAGAAGTGATGCTGTGGCTCAAGTGGTAGAGCACTAGCCTTGAGCTGAGAAACTGAGGGACATCGCCCAGTCCCAGAGTTTAAGCTCCAGGACCGACAAAAAAAAAAAAAAGAAAGAAAAAGAAAAAAAAGAAAAATAAATGCAAAGTTGAAATATCATCTGACCCACCAATCATGTGATTATTTCTCTCTGGGTGACTCGTAAATATTCTGTAGTTCATTGTCATTCACATTATTCACAACAGCCAAGATATAAATCGAAGTTCAGTGTTCAACTATACACTAATAAAGCAACTGTGGTACATGCACAATCATGTTTTTCTGTTTCATCCTTAAAATAGCAAAAGACTTCTCGCATTAGCCACAACTTACAATAACCTGAAAGATGTATTCTAATTGAAGATTAATGTTGTCCTCTGCTCTTTGTAAACACACACACACACACACACACACACACACACTATCTCTCTCTCTCTCTCTCTCTCTTAAAAACCTCAAATATTAAGAGAGAAATCTTTTTAAAAAGTAAAGCAAAGTGGAATTGCTGGGCATTTAGGTCACAATGTAGAAGATAGTAGATATACAGGATGACCAGGTATAGAGTTGTGATGTACCGTATGAGGATACAGGGGACAACACTGGCTTTACATAGGAATGAAGCTAAGTAAGTAGGAGTTGTTCTTCCTAGTAGGGATTGCTTTTTTAGTTGTTTTTCCTTCAGTAATGGTTTGGAGGAATGTAATTCTTTACATACCTGCTTGTTTGCAGAAATTATAACAAACAATATAGCAATAATGATGCATGCTCAACATAGAACAAAATGTCAAATTAAAATGCATGAGATTATCCTTGATGTAAACTAATTATTACAAATAAAGGAAACCATAGGACCTATGTTTCTTTAAGTCTGGCTTACTTCACTTAATATGATTTTTTCCAAGATCTTCCATTTCCTTACGAATGAAGTGATATCTTTCTTTCTAATATAAACATAGTATTCCATGTGTGTGTATCTGTGTGTGTGTCCCATTTTCTTGATCCATTCATCTACTGAGGGCCATCTGGGTTGATTCCTTATCTTATCTCTGGTGAATACTACTGTGATAAAGATAATTGTTCTGGTAGCTTTAGTGTGGCCTTGTTTTGGGTCTCCTAGTTAAATGCCCAGAAGTGGGATTACTGGGTAATAGGGGAGCATTATTGTGTACATCAAGTATAATCTTTGTAGATGAGCAGAATAGCTCAATAAGTAAGTACATCTCAGCATATAAGGTGATTCCATGTGAAATGAACTACAAGACATGTTCTTTGTTGGTGTTCTTAATGTTCTAGGTGAATTCTTTTTATCCTTTGTGTTTTCCCACCTATGCATTATCCCCTGTAGTCACTGTATTTTGATTTTGATACCCTGGGTATTGTAAATATGTTGATATGAACTATGGAATGGTAAGGGAAAAAACAAAATGGTGAGACAAAGGACAGAGGGGGAACCTATGCAACAGTGGTATTCACAAGACAATATGTTAGAAATAATCTTGGGGGTGTTGGGAGTGAAGAGGGAGAAAAATTGGAGAAGGGATAACAAGTTGGAAAAGAAATGAGTTCATTAACTTACTTTTATAGCTAAAGCCCCACTGTACATTACCTTGACAATAAAATATAAATATAAATAAAATAAAATATATGAAAGCAGCAACACAGGAGATGGGAGAGGGGAAATACTGTATGTAGTAGAGGAGAGTAGAACAGTTTGGAGAGCAGTAATTTTATATTAACATAGCAAGTAATAAACTAGCATACAGATTTTCAGCCTCATGTCAGTCACTATAAAGGAAAACAGAATGCAAAATCAGCAAACCCATAGAGATAAAATAGAATACTAAGCAAGGTGAAGAGATGACTTGGACCAAGAATAACAAATGACACAATTAGGAAACAAATAACAAACTGGGAAGTTTAAAAAATATTACCCATAATTCTATTAAATGTTGTTTACATCACAATTAGTTAGAACTATAATTCAAATCACAGTTTAATAGTATATCATATTAATAGTAAGTTACTTACTATTGATTTCTTAATATTGAATGTTTAATATAAAATTTTAACAAAAGAATAATGTGAAACTAACTTTAATAATATATTTCATGAATTGTAAATTTGAGAAGCTTTAGAATTTAAACAAATAATATATCATTATTGTTTCATTTCTGTGAATTAATGTAATAATTCAAAGTGTATTCTACACCTAGCACTCATTTAACATCAAATAATAAATTATTTCTCATAATAATTTATTGCACATAATAACTCTTGGTATTAGGTAGAAGGGTTCAGCATTGTGGAAAAATTCACACCACACAATACACGAGGGTATGACTCCTCTCAACTAGCTTAAATTGTGGAAATTTTATTTTTACATACATGTTAAATTCCTGTCTAGATGGTATCTATATAAATATATATAATTATATACATGAGGAATATTTCAGATGATACTTAAAAGTCATATTCATTAAATAAATTTTTATTATTTTGTACAAAATAAATATTTATAGACAGACTGAATTTATGAGTAGATGATGGTGTATGAGTGCCAGATTATATGTATTGAGGCTTATTTTATATTCCTGACATTGTTTCTATAATTGGATTTAATTTTCCATAATGGGTTAAATGTATTATATTGGATATATGAAAATAAACTGTATATTTATTCCATTAATACTTTGCCACTTGTCTAATTCCAATATAATTTATCCATGTGTTTGAAGTAATGAGAATAACAACAAATATAAGCAAGATAAATCAGTCTGAAGTAGACAAGTATTTTCACCTTTGTTTTGATAGTTGGTCCTCTTTTACACTACAGAATATGCTTGTGAAAATATGCTCCAGGCTGGCCACAACTGCAGAATATTATGGTTTGATCTATCATAAGAGAAAGAAGGAAGGGCAAACTTCCTTCCAAAAGTCTGCTCTCAGGGATGTGATCTGCTTTATGGTAGTGACTTGGAAATGAACATTTTTTTACAGTAAGCCTTGAAAAACCATCTGATAGACCATTTCTGTAAGTGGATTATTACAGAGGATTATTGATGTCTTTGCAAGGAGGCCAGATTGCTTCATTTTGAGAGAATTAAAATAGGAATTTAGTTAGTTAGGCCAAGGGATGACTGGGGCCCAGAGAAGCTACTACGTTGAATAGTAATCCTAGACCTTTAAAACAACACACACACACACACACACACACACACACACACACACATACACACACACACACACACACACACACACAAATCAACCAAACAAAAAAACCTCCAGTTAGCACAGCCAGTGAGGGCTGCTATAACAGCCTACATGAAGGCAGGCAAAAAACAGAAGGTGAGAGTCATTTAGCTGATAACTAACATATTTTTGATGAGGCAGACTGAAATGAGACTCCAGAGAGAGAGAGAGTCAGAAAGACTGATCAGAGAGAACTAAAATTGGTCACACAAAGATTGGAAAGTAGAATTCCTTGTAGAACAAATAAATCATAGAAAGCTTATGCATGTAAAAACAAGACAGAAATCAACTCCAAATGGATCAAAGACCTCAGAGTCAAAGAAGACACTCTGAAAACATTACAGGATGGAATAGGAGAAACCCTAGGTCTCCTAGGCACAGGCCAAAATTTTCATAATAGAGACCCGGAAACAAAACAAATCAAAGAAAGGTTGGACAAATGGGATTACATGAAGTTGCAGAAGTTGCAGAGATTCTGCATGGCAGAGGACATAGCTAGCAAGTTCAATAGAAAGCCCACGGATTGGGAGAAGATCTTCACTAGCCATACAACGGACAAGGGTCTCATATCTAAAATATACTTGGAACTAAAAATATTAATTCCCCAAACAACAAATCTTCAAAGAAACAACTGCCCAATAAATAAGTGGGCTAAAGACTTAAAGAGAAACTTCTCTGAAGAAGAAAGAAGGATGGCAAATAGACACACGAAGAAATGCTCAGCCTCCCTAGCCCTAAAAGAAATGCAAATCAAAACAACATTAAGATACCACCTCACCCCAGTTAGAATGGCAAAAATCAAGAATTCTAATAACAACAGATCCTGGAGGGGATGTGTACAGAAGGGAACATTACTTCATTGTGGGTGGGAGTGTAAACTTGTTCAACCACTTTGAAAAGTAGTATGGAGGTTCCTCAAAAGACTCCACATAGAGCTCCCCTATGGCCCATTAATCCCACTTTGTGGCATTTACCCAAATGTTTACAAACAAGACCACAATAAAGCGACCAACACAACTATGTTTATTGCAGCATTATTTACCATAGCTAAGATCTGGAACCAACCTAGATTCCCCTCAGTAGATGAATGGATCAAGAAAATGTGGTATATATACACAATGTAATTCTGTGCCTCTATCAGTAAGAATGACATTGCCCCATTTGTTAGGAAATGGAAAGGCTTGGAAAAATTATATTAAGGGAATTAAGCCAAGCCCAAAGAAACATAGGTCCCATGGTTTCCCTTATTTGCAGTATCTAGTATATGTCTGAGTCAAGCAGAAAAGGTCAGATAAGGTTATGTTAGGAAAATGAACCCTAAGATATGTATTCAAATTTTTTTTCTGTCATGCCTTTGGTTCTAACACATTTATAAGATTATTTCTTTGTTGCTTTGTATGTCTCTCCCCCACAGTATAACCCCTGCTTTCACTGTATTGGATGTCGGTATAATTTGTGGAGGGGAAGGGGAAAAACAAGTCATTTCAATAAGGATACAGGTGGATCCGTTGCAACAATGAGATGTACAAATTGTCATGTCAAAAACGAACTTTACAACTTTGGGGGGGGGTATTGGGGGGGGTGAGGCTGGGAAGGGATTGGAAGGGGAAACAAAGGAGGAGGCTACAATGCTTGATAAGAAATATACTCATTATCTTTCCCATGTAATTGTAACTCCTCTGTACAGTATTTTCACAATAAAAAATATAAATTTAAAAAACAAAAACAAGACAGAAGACCAAATTCCAGAAATGCGTATTTTCTTAGAGGTCATCTTAATCAATTATCAATAGAAATCTTTGAATTCTTAAATATTTGACCACATGTGGGAGATGGTTGAAGAGAAAGAAAATGTCACCACTCTGTTGGGAGTTCCAATATCACAATATGAATTAATCAAGCACAAATTTGTAAGAAAAAGGGAAAACAATTATTCCAACTGAGGGATTCGTTTGTTTTGTTGTAACAGTTCTTGATTTAAGTGCTAGCAATTACCATTCAATTGATCCAGTCCCACAGCTGAGTTGATATTGACTGCAGTATTCCCACATGAAGGAAAAGAAGAAATTTACAAAAGTCTGATGAATTGAGTTGAAAGTGTTGTAATAGGGATATCTGAGATTTAGACACAGATGAAGAGGTGGATTTTCTTTTCTAAAAATCTCCCATTTTTAGTCTGGTGCCAGTGGCTCACAGCTGTAATCCTAGCTGCTGAGGAAGTTGAGATCTGAGGATGGTGGTTCAAAGCCAGCCTGGGCAGGAACATTCCTGAGACTCTTATCTCTTTTAACCACCAGAAAACCAGAAGTAGCACTGTTGCTCGAGAGGTAGAGCACTCAACTTGAGTTGAATAGCTGAGGGACAGTGCCCAAGCCCAGGTTTCAAGCCACTCGACCACAACTACAAAAATCCTCCCTTTCTTGGACTGCCTACATTTTATCCTAACATTCAACAAATAAGCCATTTTATCACCCACTACCTTTAAGTCCTAACCTAGATACTGAAAATAAAATGATTTGGTATCTTTTGTCAAAAGATTCATATTTGAGGAAACAAATACCATTAGTAGTAACTTTTTTTCCAGTCCTTGAACTCTGGGCCTGGGCCCTGAACATGGGTATGCTGGTAGCTTTCATGTGAGCTTGTTGTTATTTTTTGGATTACTGCCGTTGAGGGAATTACTGGATATTAAGGGAGATCTACATTTAGTCTTTTCGGGAAATTCCATACTGCATTCCAGAGTGGTTGAACAAGTTTAATTTCCACCAACAGTGTAATAGAGTTCCCAATTGGCTACATCCATGCCAGCATTTGCTATTGTTTGTTTTCTTGATAATGGCCATTCTAACTGGGATGAGGTAGAATCTGTCTTGTTTACTTGTAGAATTGTGGGCACCTTCTAGCTATCATAAATGAATGAATCCATGAAACCTATATTGTTCTGAGCCTGCATTCCTTTCTCTTTTCTTTTAGTATAATTTTTTCAAGCCTTTCAGTTTCTTTAATACTGGTGAAAAGTCATCCTTTCTCATGGGGGAGTGGAATTCCAGTGTGTGTGTGTGTGTGTGTGTGTGTGTGTGTGTGTGTGTGTGTATGATGACTATAGGCCCATGAGTTTATTTGTAAGCCTTCTGTTTTATGTGTAATTTTGTAATTCCATATTAAATTTTGGTTACTTTCTCTAATGCATTGAAATATATTGTTGGGATTTTCATGTGTATTGCATTGGCAATTATTTGGGGACAATATTGCATTTTTCTCCATGTTATCTCTTCCAACCTGGAGCATTGAAAGACTTTCCATTTCCTTGAATCTCCTTCAATTTCCCTTTTTATATTTTTAAAATTTTCACAGTAGAGGCCCTTCATATTTTTAGGTAAATTAATTAATTCCTTGTTTTGTTGTTATTGTTGTTGTTTTGTTTAGATTTGATTTTATTTTGAGACTAATACATATGAGGTTGTTTTTTTGGATTTCAGCCTGGATCTTCCCATTGTTGGTAACACAGAAATAATACTGATTCTTGTGGTTTTTATACCCTGCTACATTACTGAAAGTTAGCATCACCTTTACTAACTTGAGGGAGGAAGCTATAGGGTCCATTAAATACAGGATCATTACATATGAGAAAAGGGATAGTTTTACTTCCCCTATTTGGATCTCCTTTATATTTTTCTCTTGCCTATTGTTCTTGCTAGAAAGTCCACAACCATTTTAAAGAGTAGTAGAGAGAGTGGACATCCTTGTCTCATTCCTGATTTTAATGTCTTCATGCTTCCACCATTTGGTAAATGCTAATTATCTCTGTCACATACATACTGAGGAATGTTCCATGTATTCCTAGTTTCTCAGACCTTTTAATCATAAAGGGCTATTGGAGGTTCTTAAAAGCTATTTCTACATCCATATAGACGATTATGTATTTCTTGTCCTTGCTTCTGCTGATGGTTTGTATTATGTTTATTGACAAGTATATTGAATCCAATTTTATCCTAGGATGAATCCTATTTGATCGTACCATATGATTTTTTTTTGTTAATTGCTGAAATTGTTAGGTGAGAATTTTATTAAAAAGCATCAATGCTTACCAAAGAGTTGGGTTAATAGTTCTCTTTCTTTGGTGAGTCCCTATGTGATTTGGGGAAGAGTCTAATTCTAGCTTTAAAGAATGTGTTTGATAATTCCATTTTCAGTTCTATTCCATTGAAGAGATAGGTTTGAGTATTGTAAGTTCTTTTCAGGCCTTAATTTCATGGTAAATTAATTCAGTCCTAGATTTTTCTGGAATGGATAGTGGTTTATTGCATTTCATTTTCATTACTTCTTAGGTGTAACTACTTGGTTCAGATTGTGTATAGGAAAGCATCAATTTCTCCAGGATTCTCCAGGCGATTGGCATAAGGTTTTCAAAGTACTCTCTTATAACGTTCTCAATTTTGCTTATATCTGTTGTGTTGTCTTATTTTTACCTCTAATTTTCTCTCTTTGGGTGAGTTCTCTTATTGTTTTTGGTGGGATTTTATATTATGAAGGTGATATATAGAGAGATGGGTTACATTTACATAAGTAATGAGTATATTTTTAACAGTGCTATCCCTCCCTCAGTTTTTCCTGCTTCCCCAAACCCTGACATCCCCCTCCCCCAAGGTAGTGAAGTTCATTTCTAACATAATGTCTACTGTATATCACTGGTGCTTTGGTTGATCTTTGTCCCACCATTTCTGTGATTTCCCTTCCCTTCCCCAAATCAGATTAACATGTATAAGACAAAGGGTTGAGAAAACAAAAACAGTTACTACAGAGAGTAAACCAAAGGGTGAAAACTAAATAGAAATAAGTAAAAAGAGTTAACTATACAATCATCTTTTATCCATTTTTTGGAGCTCCTTTCGATAAGCATCATTTTTATATGGTGATATTCATATTGCTATTGAGCTATTGTAAATAGCCTAGACATATTCTAGTTTTTCCAAATGAGTGAAAACCTGTAGCCTATGATTCTTTGGGTCTGGCTTGTTTGACTTATTATGTTTTCCAAGTAGTTCCATTTCCTTACAAATGGGGCAATGTCATTCATTCTGATGAATAGTGTTTTGTTGTGAATATATACGACATTTTCTTGATCCATCATTGCTGGGTCATGGGGAGCTCTATTGAGGAACCTCTATATTTCTTTACAGAATATTTGAACAAATTTACATTTCCATCAGTAGTGTAATAATGTTCCTTTTTGGCCACATCCCCACAAGCCCAGTATGTTATTATTAGTTTTCTTCATAATGGTCATTCTAACTGGGGTGAAGTAAATTCTCAATGTTGCTTTGATTTGCATTTCTTTTATGGCTAGATGTTGCATATTTCTTCATGTGTCTATTGGCCATGCATATTTCTTCTTCAGAGAAGTCTCTCTTTAAATCTTTAGCCCACTTATTAAGAGGGTTGTTGGTTCTTTGAGAATTTGTTTTTTTGGGGGGTTAACTTTTGGGGCTCTAAATATATTTGAGATATGAGGCCATTGTGTGTTGTAGAGAAAGTAAAGATCTCACAATCTGCTGGCTTTTTATCTATATACCTATATAAGTTCTCTTCTTAGTCAGATTTGGTAAGGGTCTCTCAAGTCTGTTAATTTATTTAAAAAACCAACCCTGATTTTTTGATTCTTTCCATGTTTTATTTTGTCTTTATTTAGTTATTTCTGATTTTTTTATTTGTTTCTGTGTACTGCTTTGTGTCTGAGTTTGTTCCTGTTTTCAAGGAGCTTGAGGTGCATAATTAAAATATTCAATTGAGATTTCCCCAGTTGCTTGATGGACATCCTCAGAGCTATGTATTTTCCTTGAAATACTGCAAATACCAGAGGAGCTGGTAATTTGTGTGTTCATTTTTGTTAAATTCCAGAAACTTTCAGATTTCTTTTTTTTGGGGGGGGGGAGTCCGGTTGTGGGGCCTGACCTCTGAGCCTGGGTGCTGTCCCTCAGCTCTTCAGCTCAAGGCTGGCACTCTACCACTTGAGCCACAGTGCCACTCCCGGCTTTTTTTCTTTGTGCTTATGTGGTGCTGAGGAATCGAACTCAGGGCCTCATGCATGCAAGGCAAGCACTCTAACACTAAGCCACCTTCTCAGCCCCTCAGATTTCTTTTCTAATACCTTCAGTGTCCCATTGTTCATTCAGCAACATGTTGTTCAGTCTTCATGGGTTTGACAATTTTTTATTTGCTTTAGCCATTTAATTCTAAGTTTGTTCTCTTATGATCTGACAAGATATGGGAATTCAATTAATTTTTCTTTGGACAGAATATCCGTGTGACATAGGATGTGTTCTATTTTGGAAAATCTTCCATGAGCTGCTGTGAAGAATGTATATTCTGACGCTGAATGTATATTCTATACATGTCTGTTAGGACTAGGTGGTCAATGTAGTTATTGAGGTCTGCAGTTTCTTGGTTGAGTTTTTCCTTGGATGACAATGATTTGTTGAGATGTGTTTTTAGGTTAAGTAATATTTGGTTGATGAAGTGGTATGCTCCAGGATTCAGGGTTTTCATATTTAGACTCTACATATCCTACTAATGTAGAGCTGCCATTATCAGTATGTAATGTCTCTTCTAACTAATTTTAATTTGAATTCTATTTTATCTTATGTTAGTAATTCTACCTCAGCCTGTTTAGGGTATCCTCTGCTAGAATTCTGTAATATGTTTCCTATCCATTTTGTTTCCTGCTCTTCTCCTTGATACCTATCTCCCCCATGTTTTATCTTCTAACTGAATCTTGAAGTTCCTGAAAGATCGTTTCTTATTTCTTTGATTGGTTCTAAATGATTATCTCTTCTTTCCTTTTAGACCTATTCAGTCTTTGATGCTTGAGATTATCTTCTATGTAATCTATTCTCTGTGGAGAGATTCTTCATAGATTTTTATTTATCTGTCTTCAAAACGGTCACTTTATATGGCTTTTATCTTTATTAAGGTTTTGTTTTTGGGCTTGTGTGGACTTTCTTTACATCTTTTCTTTGAATAGGGGGGTTGGGAGTTGGTCTTTTAACTGTGTCTTCTCTCATATGTTTTAACTAGACATCTATTTTTTTCCTAGGACTCCCTTGCCTTCTCAGAATTTACTTATCTTTCTCTTTGTAGTCTCCATGAATTATTTTGCTAATATTTGGTTGGTCTCATCTTGTTCACAAATTTCCTTGTAGAGGTTTTGTATCTTTTCGGTAATCACATTTTTCAGCACTATTTGTAATGTATTTTGAAAACTACCTTCTATGTCCTTGATTGCCTGTTGTAATGCCTGCTTATTTACTGTGTGAATTACACTACCTTGACATCACTTTTTTTTGTATTTTTCTGATTGGTTCTGTACATTTGAAGGATGTCGTGGCTTTCATTTAGAGCATCTATGATCTTAATATTTGACTCTCTATGTTCTTGGTTGATTTGCCAGGTGTTGGTATAGACTTCTCTTATGATTTTCTGGAATTAAGTTTTTGTCTAGCCCATTAAGTGTAGGAGGAGAGATCAGTTGTGGTGAGATGTTGTCATGTTAATACTTGTGGTTCCAATGACAGTTTGAGCTGTCCAGTGGTAAGGTGAAGTGTGTCTGTGTTTGGATGTGGCTGTCTCTGTCCCTGATTTTTTTCTCATGTGGCCCTTTTATTTCCACCTGCAGCTCTGCTTTTGAACATGTTCCCCCACCACAGTCACAGCAGTCACCTGACTAGCTGGGTAACTTTTCATAGATTTGTGTTTTTTTGTGATGATAATATAAAATCTTTTTATGTATTGTGGATCTATATATAATTATAGCTGACTTGCTTTGACCTTCTAGAAGTGGAGTACCTGCTAGGACTCTAAATCTCTGTTTCATTAGATAGAGCTAGGGTAATTTTCTGTTGTTTCTCTGCCATTATTTTTCCACTTCCTCAGGTTCATTTTTTATTGTGGAGTTTTTCACCTAATTTTGGGTATGCGATGGTTGTACCAGGTTATTTTCTTTTTTTCTGTTTGTGTTACTTTGAAATAGTGATTTCAGCCTTGTATGAAGAGACAGTAATAATATGAATTGTAAGTTATTACATCGAATGAAAGGGAGCAGACATTTTAACCTATTTGCTATAAATGCATTAATATTAAGCAAAGCTAATAAAAATGATTACTTCTTTACTCTTCAGAGGATGAGTATAGTACTCTTGGATATCTTGTAGGAAAAGAAATTGGACTCATTACAACTGATGCCTTACATTGAAATTACAGGCTAAACTTTCTTTCTTTTCATTTCTTTCATAATAGTATTACAATATCATAATACCTGAATGTTGATTTGTTTTCGTCTGCTATTGTCAATTCCATTCTTCATCCATTAGGAATCCAGGTCTTTGAATGACCAGTTCTTTAAAATACCTATATTGCTTATATTATTTTTTGAATCTCAGTAAAATAAATATGAATTTATGTCTGAGTCTCATCTTTACCTACATTCATGTGAAATGTATGCAGTCTCAAGCAAGGAAACTGACTATTTTACTCTTTTCTGTTATTTAATCTAATCAATAAATCTTTTCTCTTCAGCAATATGTTCTCACCTTTTAGTGTTGATTTTTTCTTTTTTCTTTTTTTTCTGTTTGTTCTCACCTTTTATATTGCTCCAGTGAACATGATGTATTTCCAGTACTTTTATAGAAATACATTTAAAGTTTTGAACATGGAGACAAGCCCCTCCATTATTTCTTTAAAGTAAAGCCTTTGAGACTCTTTTAGATATGAAAATTAAAAAGTTCAATGCTCAGGTTTATACATGAATACTCTAATGGTTCAGTCAATTAGACACAACAACTACAATACCACAATAAGTCTTAAAGGCACCAAAATATTATTGTTCATGAATTAGAAAATGACTAGTCAAAACAAAGTTTATATTATATTTGAAAGCTAAAAAATGAAAATTACACTCAGATTTACTGTCAATATCCTATTTCCAAGAATACATTTTTCAGCAATCCGGGAAACAAAAAAATAAGGGTTTGTCACAGAATGAAAGATGTAAAAACAGACTGTATTTGCTTAAGATGATAAGTATATGCAAATCATTTTATTTTTTTCAAAGATACTATAAAATTTCATAAGAGGATTTGTGATCAGAAGTGATAGGTAAGCAAAGTAACTGGAAATCTGTATATGGAATTTTTGCTTTCAATAGAGGATGACAAGTTTCACTAAATGAACCTATAGAAGATGATTTTGTATCTGCAACACACATCCAGTATTCTACACTGTAGACATATTCTGATTCTCTTCCCTCAGTTCCTGTTCAATATTCTTCTACTTTCATGTTGGAGATTCATTGTTCCAAGTTCTCTTTGTCAAAAATATTTTTATATATCCTTTAAATGTAAAGGAGTGTTTGGCTTGGGACCCTATTTACGCTTGGTATTTGTTTACCTTTAATGTTTGCCATTTATCATCCCAGGCTCTCCTTTTGACCATATCAGCTAAGAAATCTGTAATTATTCTGACTATGTATCTTTTTTATATAATCAGTCTTTTCTGATGAGAGCTTTAATAATCCTTTCCTTGATCTCTAATGATCCTCTAATGGATTATAATGTGGTGGTGGGTTGTTCTGTTCTGGTATTCTCCGTTTGGTGTTCTAAAGGCTTCTCTTCTCTGAATGAGCTTATCTCTTTGGATGTTTGACATTTTCTCTGCTAGAATTCTGTAATATGTTTCCCATCCACTTTGTTTCCTGCTCTTCTCCTTCTTGATACCTGTTTCCCCAAGTTTGATCTTCTAACTGTCTTGAACTTCCAGCAAGATCATTTCTTATTTCTTGGTTTGGTTCTAAATGATTATCTCCTCTTTCCTATTAGACCTATTCTGTCTTTGAGACCTGAGATTATCTTCTATGTCATCTATTCGCTGTGGAGACTTTCTACTTTCTTTTTGATTTCCCTGTTTTCTCATTGCTCATATTTTAGGGCTTCTCTCTTTATTAAAACTTTGTTTTATGTTTTGTGTGGACTTTCTTTACATCTTTTCTTTGGGTAAGAGTGTTAGGGGATTTTTTTTAGCTGTGTCTTCTTTCATATCTTTTAACTAGGCATCGTTTTTTTCCCTTATACTCCTTTGACTTCTCAGAAATTATTTATCTTTCTGTTTGTAGACTCCATGAATTATTTTGCTAATCTTTGGTTGGTCTCATCTTGTTCACAAATTTCCTTGTAGATGTTTTGTATCTTTTCGTTAATCACATTTTTTAGCAGTATTTGAAATATAATTTGGAAAGTATCTTCTAGGTCCTTGATTGCCTGTTGTAAGGCCTGCTTATTTCGTGTGTGAATTATATTATCTTGACATCCATTTTTTAAATTTCTGATTGGTTCTGTCCACTTGAAGGATGTCTTGGCTTTCATTTGGGAGATCTATGATCTTAAAAGGTTACTATCTATGTTCTTGTTGATTTGCCAGGTTTTGGTTTGGTCTTCTATTTTCCTTTGTTTTTCTGGAATTAGGTTTTTGTAGACAGCAGTTGTGGTGAGATGTGGTCATGTTAATAAATACTTGTGGTTCTTGCTGGGAAGGTGGTTCAGTGGTAGAGTGCTTGCCTTGCATGCCTGAGGCCCTGGGTTTGATTCCTCAGCACCACATAAACAAAAAGAAAAAAGCCGGAAGTGGTAGAGCGCTAGCCTTGAGCTGAAGAGCTGAGGGACAGCACCCAGGCCCAGAGTTCATGCCCCTCGACGGGACCCAAAAAAAAAAATAAATGTGGTTCCAATGACAGTTTGAACTGTCTAGTGGTAAGGTGAATTATGTCTGTGTTTGGATGTGGCTGTCACTGTTCCTGCTTTTTTCCCATGTGGCCCTTTTATTTCCACACTGCATCTCTGCTTTTGAACATGTTGCCTAGCACAGTCACAGTAGTCACATGAATAGCTGGGTAATTTTCATAAATAGCTGTTTTCTTGTGAAGACAGTATAAAAAACTTCTTTTGAATTGCATATCTATATATAATTATAGCTGGCTTGGTTTGATCCACTAGAAGTAGACTTTGTATAGGACTCTAAATCTCTGTTTCATTAGATAGAGCTAGGGTAATTTTCTGTTGTTATTCTGCCATTGTTTTTCCACTTCCTCAGGTTCAGTTTTTATTGTGGAGTTTTTCACCTAATTTAGGGTATGTGATGGTTGTACCAGGTTATTTTCTTTTTTCTGCTTGTGTTACTATAAAATAGTGATTTCAGGCTTGTATGAAGAGACAGTAATAATATGAAATGTATGTTATTACATCAAATGAAACGGAGCAGACATTTAAACCTATTTGCTACAATTAAATTAATATTAAGCAAAGCTAATGAAAATAATTACTTCTTTACTCTTCAGAGGCTGAATATAGTACTCTTGGATATCTTGTAGGAAAAGACTTTAAACTCATTACAATTGATGCCTTACATTGAAATTACAGGCTAAACTTTCTCCTTCAGCAGCCAAAAGCTTCATTTCTTTCATTTCTTTATTATAATATCATAATACCTGCATGTTGATTTGTTTTCCTCTGCTATTTTCAATTCTATTCTTCATCCATTAGGTATGTAGGGCTTTGAATCACCAATTTCTTAAAATACCTATGTAGCTTATATTGTGATTTAACTCTCAGTAATATAAATATGAATTTATCTCTGAGTCTCATCTTGAGCTATATTAATATGAAATTTATGCAGTCTCAAGCAAGAAATGTGACTATTTTACTCTTTTCTATTTTTTAATAAATAAATCTTTTCTCTTTTGGAATATGTTCGCATCTTTTATATTTCTCCAGTGAACATCATTACTTTTATAAAAATAAATATAAAGTTTAGACATGAAGACAACCCCCCCTCCATTATCAGTTTAAAGTAAATCTTTGGGGACTCTTTTATATATAAAATTTTAAAACTTCAATGCTCAGGTTTATACATGAATAATCTAATGCTTCAGTCAATTAGGCAAAAGAACTACCATACCACATTAACTCTCAATTTATTTAAAGCCACCAAAATAGTGTGCATGAACATCACTCATTTTTCGAAAGTGACTGGTCAAAACATAGTTTATATTATATTGGAAAGATAAAAAAATCAAAATTACACCCAGATTTTCTGTCAGTAAAAAAATAGAAATGTATTAAATGTTAATTAAAGATGAACTTATTTCAGGTTCTAGGAAAAAAGGAAAAGCTGGGATAATAGAAGTACAATGTATTTCATAATATCAGAATAACTGTAGCAATCCACTTACAGAAATGGTCTATCAAGATGGCTTTTCAAGGTTGACTGTGAAAAATGTTCATTTCCAAGTCACCACCATAAAGCAGATCACATCCCTGGGGGCAAACTTTCGGAAGGAAGGTTCCCCTTCCTTCCTTCTCTTTTGATAAATCAAACCATAATATTTCTACAGTTGTGACCAGCCTGGAACACATTTTCCCAAGAATATTCTGTAGTGTAAAGAGGACCAAACTATCAAAACAAAGGTGAAAATTCTTTTCTACTACAGAATGACTTATCTGGCTTATATTTTTTGTTATTTTCATTACTTCAAACACATGGATTATTTATATTGGGATTAGACAAGTGTCAAAGTATTAATGGAATAAACATTCAGTTTACTTTCATATATCCAATGTAATACAATTAACCCCTTATGGAAAATTAACTCCAACTGTAGAAACAATGTCAGGAATATAAAATAAGCCTCAATACATATAATCTGGCACATATAAACCAGCATCTACTCAGAAATTCAGTCGCTCTATAAATATTTATTTGGTACAAAATAATAAATATTTAATTAATGAATATGACTTTTGTCATCTGAAATACTCCTCGTGACAATAATTGTGTATAATTGTATAGATGTCACCTACACAGGAATTTAACATGCATTTGGAAATCAATTTTCCACAATTTAAGCTAGATGAGAGGAGTAATATCCTCGTGTATTGTGTGGTGTGAATTTTACCACAGTGCTGAACCCTTCCACCTAATACCAAGAGTCATGTGCAATAATTTATTTCATGTTAAGATGAGTGCTAAGTGTAGAATACAATTTGAATTATTACATTAATTCACAGAAATGAAACAATAATGATATGTTATTTGTTTAGATTCTAATGCTATTCAATATTACAATTCATGAAATATATTATTAAAAATAGTTTCACTTTCTTCTTTTCTATAGCTGGCTATTTAAACATTACATATTACATATTAAACATTCAATATTAAGAAATAAAAAATGAGTAACTTATTATTAAAATGATATATTATTAAATTGTGATTTAAATTATAGTGCTAACAAATTGTGTTGAAAACAACATTTGATAGAATTATGGGTAATATTTTTTAAACTCAGCAGCTTGTTATTTGTTTCCTAATTGTGTCATTTGTTATTACTGGCCGAAGTCATCTCTTCACCTCTGTTAGTTTTCTATTTCATCTCTATTGGTTTGCTGATTGTGCATTTTGTTTT
Organism: Dipodomys spectabilis; assembly: GCF_019054845.1. Taxonomy (NCBI): domain Eukaryota; kingdom Metazoa; phylum Chordata; class Mammalia; order Rodentia; family Heteromyidae; genus Dipodomys; species Dipodomys spectabilis. Next base: position 365,960 of record NW_024871009.1, on the reverse strand, counting down.
CCCTTTTTAATGGCTGACATGAGGCTGAAAATCTGTATGCTAGGTTATTACTTCTTATGTAAAAGTAAAATTACTGATCTCCACAGCTGTTGCCCCCACTCACATCTCCTGTATTGCTGCTCACATATATTTTATTTTATTTTTTATTTAAATTGTATTGTCAAGATAAAGTACAGGGGGGGTTAGTTACATAAGTAAGGAAATTAATTCATTTCTTTTATAACTTGTTACCCCTTCTCCAATTTTTCTCCCTCCATCCCAATGCCCCCCCCCCAAGATTATTTCCAACATTTTGTTTTGTGAGTATCACAGTTGTTTAGGTTACCCATTTGTCCTTTGTCTCACCATTTTGTTTTTTCTATTTCCTTTCCCAAGTTCAGATCAACATAATTACAATACCCAGGGCATCAAAATCCAATACAGTGACTTCAGGCGATAAACCATAGATGGGGAAAACACAAATAAAACAAAAATAAAAACAAATCCCATAGTACATTAAGAACAACAACAAAGAACATGTATTGGAGTTTATTTCACTTGGAATCACCTTATAGTGTCATATGTACATAGCTTTGAGCTAATCTGCTCATCTACTATGGTTATCCTGGATGTACACAATAATGCTCCCCTATTACCCAGTAATCTCACTTCTGGGCATTTAGCAACGTGACCACAAACAAGGCTACACTAAAGCTACCAGCACAATTATGTTTATTACAGTAGTATTTACCCTAGCTAAGATATGGAATCAACTCAGATGCCCCTCAGTAGCTGAATGGATCAAGAAAATGACACACACACACACACACACACACACACACACACACAACAGAGAGATATACATACATGCACTACTATGCTTCCAGGGCTGGGGAAGTGGCTCAGTGGTAGAGCACTTGCCTTGCATTCCTGTGTCCCTGGATTCGATTCCTCTGCACCACATAAGCAAAAAGAAAAAAAGCCGGAAGTGACGCTGTGGCTCAAGTGATAGAGTGCTAACCTTGAGCTGAAGAGCTGAGGGAAAGCGCCCAGGCCCAGAGTTCAGGCTCCACGACTGGACACACACACACACACACACACACACACACACACACACACACACACACACACATACACACACAAAATCCTATGTTTCCATCAGAAAGAAAGCTACCATCTCATTTTTGAGGAAATGGAAGATCTTGGAAATAAATCATATTAAGTGAAGTAAGCCAGACTTAAAGAAACATAGGTCCCATGGTTTCTTTTATTTGTAATAATTAGTTTACATCAAGGATAATCTCATGTAGTTTAATTTGACATTTTGTTCTATGTTGAGCATGCAACATTATTGCTATATTGTTTGTTATTATTTCTACAAATAGGCAGGAATATTTAAAGAATTACGTTCATCTTATCCATTACTGAAGGAAGAACAAATAAAAGAGCAACCCCTACTCGGAAAAACAACTCGTACTAATTTAGCTTCATTCCTATGTAAGGCCAGTGTTGTCCCCTGTATCTTCATGTTGTACATTACGACTCTATACCGGTTCAACCAGTATATCTACTATCTTCTACATTGTGACCTAAATGCCACAGTAATTCCAATTTATTTTACTTTTTAAAAAATTTCTCTCTTAATGTTTGAGGTTGGTGTGTGTGTGTGTGTGTGTGTGTGTGTGTGTGTGTGTGTGTGTGTTACAAAGATCAGAGTACATTATTTTTCTTCATTTAGAATACATCTTTCAGGTCATTGTAAGTTGTGGTTAATGGCATAAGTATCTTGCTATTTTAAGAGTGAAACAGAGAAAGATATTTGTGCATGTATCACGGTTGCTTTATTAGTCTGTAGTTGAACACTGAACTTCGATTTATATATTGGCTGTTGTTGTGAATGATGTGAATAACAATGAACTACAGATATATTTGAGTTACCCAGAGAGAAATAATCACATGATTGGTGGGGCAGAAGATATTTTAACTTTGGAGTTCTATAGAAAACTGCATATTACTTTCTGCAAGGAGAACACTTATCTGTATTTTGAAGAAGAGTGTAGAAAATCTCCTTTTCTCCACACTCTCACCAACATTATTACCTTTGTTAAAGGTAATACAGTGCCGGTTTTTGCTATGTGCAGTACCCCAGACTGGCCTTAGACTTATCCAACCTCCTAAATGCTTGGAATTAAAATCTTTTGCCACCACACCTGATTCCTTTGATCTTTTTGATAAAAGTTGTAGTAGTTATGAAGTAGTATCATAGTAATTTTGAATTACATTTCTCTAATGACTTCTGCTCACAAAACATTAAGCCAGCATAGGAGTTGTATTAAACAACTTTGTAAACTTACTGGCGATTTTTCAGGGCTTTAAGAAGAATATGTCTATTCAGAACTTTTGTCCATTTTTAATCTAGTTTCTTGTTAATCTCATCTTTAATCTCTCTATACAAAATCAATAATTAATTCAGAGTAGTAGAAAGGAAAAATATTAAGCAACTCCTATCATTTTCAATTATCAATAGCATGACATTTCTTAATCATTTTCTGTTGACGCTTGAGACTATATAACTCAATTTAGTCAGACTTTTTACAAGGCTGTATGTGTTTTATTTATTTTACATTGATTGTTCTTTCCAAAGCCTGTGTGTCTAATTTCCCTTGGTTTCTTTCAGTCTCAATTAGTTGAGGTGTCAAATGAAGAATAAATGGAAGGAAGCAAACAAAAAAATAATATAGTTCATCTCATCTGATGATACTTCTACAAGAATGAGGAAAGAGTTGATCCAAGGACCTATGATAGGACATCAAAAAGAGAATTCATTTTTCTAGGTCTTTCTTATCTTTGTGATGTAATTTAAATAATGTAAAACACAATTTACTACTAAGATACTTTTATGTTTTATCAGTTTTGCACATTTTCATATGGACTTCACCTCAGTCTACAACATTCCTTCATCATTCTGTCCCGGATATTTTTACACACACAAGACATAAGATAACCAGTTTGATTTACAGCATGAGAAGTTATCCACCTGGCTTCCTTGGAAGCAGAGCATGGTCAATAGATAACATTACTTCTGATTGCTCACTACATGTAATGGTTTCTGTAATACTTATCACATTCTTTTTAGTATTTTAAAAACTTCTGGCTAAACTCAAACTCATTCATAGACGTTTGTGTTAAGTATTTCACAAGTTTTATTTCCCTTAATTCTTAAGATAACATTTTCTATAAAGCTAATGTTATTACCATTTTAGTGTTTGGAAAAATTGTAATTAAAGGCAGTAAGTGCATGGCTCAAACACACACTTTGAGCAAAGAAATGAGTCAAAGTTTCCAAAAGTCTTTCAGCAATACACAAAAGGTAGGTAAAATCTCTCCATTCTCTTACACTCTCAATTCAATATTCATATTTCCAAGAAATAATAGCATAGCAATTATTGCCCATGGTGATAGTTTGCTGTTACATTTGGTCTGCAACACAGATTGTGTTGGTGACATTGGGTTATCATGCACAGAGCTGAGCTTATAAGAGAAAAATTTCTTCAGTCCCATAGTTCCTGTTTCCTTTTTAAAAAGTACTAAAACTTTTAAATATTTTCACTTATTGTGTTAAGAATCCAAAAAAACGAAAAAAATTTGCATATAATCACTCCAAAATGCTTTAAAAATAAATGATAAAACAGGACCCCGTGAAGTAAACTTTCTTCTACTTTTAAAATTATTCTAAAAGACTTGCGCTGGTTGGTCACATCTGTAAACCTAACTATTCGCCATATCAACACTGAAGCTAGAGATCTGTGGATAACAGTTGGAAACCAATGAGGGAAAAATAAATTCATAGGATTATTTTTCAAAAATTTCAATGAATTAGCAACAGGCCAGGAATGGAGATGTAGCTCATATAGTAGCTCACCAATCTAGAGATTAAAGGCCTAGCAAGACTTTGAAGCCCTGATTTCAAACTCTGAGCACACCAACATACATGCAATTGGATGAGAACACACGCTCTTGCACAGACAAACACACATTCAAAATACCTTCATATTAGTGTTTTGCATTAATTTCTTTGTTAACAATATTATATGAGTAAAATAAAGGAAATAAACTCTTCCATCTCAGAACATGTTATATGTTTTCTATTGTAAAATTCTGTACACAGGGGTCACATTTACATGAGCAAGGTAATGAGTACATTTCCTAACACGCATTGTTACCTCCTCCTTTATGTTCCCCTACCATCCCTTCCCTCCCACCTCTACAAGCACACTCCCCTCCCTAAGTACACTTCCCCTGCCTAAATTGTAAAGTTCATTTTTCATCACAGTGTCTTGTGCATCTCATTGTTATGGGTCAACCTGTATCCCTATTTAAGCATCTTGTTTTTTTCTGATCCCTCCCCAAATTAGAGGAACGTATATACAAGATGTGGGCGCACCAACTTCAAATACAGTGTAAACGGGTTATAGCATGGGGGAGGAACATATAAAGAACCAAAAAATACATCACCTGTTATAAGTACGTAAGAATCAATAACAAGCAAGAGAAAACCACACGTGTGTTCCTATCTTGGGTTTGATTTGCCTAATTTGGTCATATGTGCAAAGCTTTTAACCTTTTCTGCTTATCTCAGACATAAAATAGTTATTAAAAATTAAGGAAAACATAGGGCCTATGTTTCTTTGGATCTGGCTTACATCACTTAATATTTTTTTCCAAGTCTTTCCATTTTCTAACAAATTGGGCGATGCCATTCTTTCTGAGGGAGGCATAGAATTCCATTGGTATAAATACCACATTTTCTTGATCCATTCATCTACTGAGGGGCATTTGGGTTGGTTTCAGATCTTAGCGATGGTAAATAATGCTTCAGTAAACATAGTTGTGCTGGTAGCTTTAGTGTGGTCTTGTTTGTGATCATCTGGGTAAATGCACAAAAGTGGGATTCCTGGGTCATAGGGGAGTTCTATGTGGAGTCTTTTGAGGAACCTCCATAGTACTTTCCAAAGGGTTGAATAAGTTTATACTCCCACCAAGAATGCAGTACAGTTCTCTTAGGGCTACATCCCCTCCAGCATCTGTTGTTGTAAAAGGATGGAATGGTTCAGGAATTTGCCTGTCATCCTTTCTCAGGGGCCATTCTAATCTTCTCTGTATTGTTCCAATGTTAGAGTACTTGATGCTGAATTGAGCATAGAACATTTTTTATATATAAAGTGTAATTTATTTTCTTAAACTAGACAATTCAACAAAAAGTAAGCTCAAAATAATTGCCTTGAAATTTTAGAACCATGTACTTCTTACATAAGCACACATTTAAGAATAAAGACTGACATGTCAAAAACAAAATAATTCCAGATATTTGTTGTTCAAGAGATGTGTAAGAGGAGGAATTCAATTATTTTATGCAAGGCACCTGTCATGATGAACACTGAAGCAAGTGTTAAGGTTTTTTTTTTAAAGTTTTAATATTTTAAACATATTTAATTTTGGGAATTTGCTTATATAGGCCAAAACTAGGACTGTTTGGCAGGACATAAATTTTTTTGGGGGTGGGATTCTGCGAGTGGGGCCTGAACTCTGGGACTGGGCGCTGTCCCTCAGCTCTTCAGCTCAAAGCTACTGCTCTACCACTTGAACCAACGTGCCAGTTCCAACTTTTTTCTTTTTGCTTATGTGGTGCTGAGGAATCGAACCCAGGGCTTCATGCATGCAAGGCAAGCACTCTACCACTGAGCCACCTACCCAGCCCCAGGTCATAAAACTTTTTGATAAAGTATTTACGATTTATGGTAGCAGACATATGCTACTAAGTATGTACATTTCAGAGTTTATAGAAATTTTACTAATGAGAAGTTGCAAAGTCTTTGTGTAAAGGAGGAGAATAAAGAGTTAAGACTTTTAACTACATAGTTTCTATTAAAAATATAGGGCTTCCTTATTTTAGATGTTAGTGAGGAACAAATGATGATATAAGCCATATACAAATGATGAGATGAGCCATAAATAGTAATCTTAATGGGTAACTTTAAAGACTGCTCATAGCCTATAAAACTCTTGTTGAACATCATAATCTTAGGCAGTTTTAAATGTACAGGAATATGAGAAAATAGTAAAATCTAATACGTAGTACCCTTCAAATACTGAAAACACTGGTAATTGTTTTGTTTTTCGTTTTATTAATCATTAATATTTAATTATTGGTTTTTCTTATTTGTAGCATTGTTTTCCTTGTTGTAATATAATACAACTTTTTGTAAGTCATCATTATGAAGTACTTGGAGAAGGTTACTGGGATGGCCAAACCATTTTTTATAGGTGCATGTGAATTTACGAAGAGGAAAATTAAGAACAAAATATTTATTTAAAAAGTTATCAAGTAGAGTCTGAATCAGGAATGTTGATAAATGTCCACACCTAAAATCTTACCCAGAGGCTGAAGCAGTGATTTTAAAGAGTTGAAGCCACAAAAGTGAGAGACTGTGTTTAGTTTTGTTTTATATTTTGATTTTGCTGGTAATGGGGCTTGAACTCTGGGTCCTACGTGCTGTCCCTCATCTCAAGGCTAGTGCTACCACTTGAGCCACAACACCACTTCCATCTTTTTCTGCTTATGTGGTGCTGAGAAATCAAATCTAGGGCCTCATGCATGCAAGGCAAGCACTCTAACACTGAGCCACCTTCCAAGCACCTGACAGAATGTTTTTTAAAAAATTAATTATCCAACATTTGCTTTCTGCTTTGGGTTATGTTATTAAATATATGAATACCTTTTTATATCATTGTGAATTGTCATACTTCTGAATTTATACTAACTTCAACCACTTTATCCTTTTCAAAGTCATGAAATAGCTCAGAGTTTGCTTCCATGAAGATTGTTTTTACATTTAAAATTTCTCCTGAGACATTTTTATTTTTAACAAAATAACTTTATATTTCATTTTGATGGGTTATCATACATCAAATACCTTCAAATGTATATGTAGAGTCTAAAGACAGCAGTATGAATATTCTCATACTGCTCTTGTTTATCTGTTATACACTTTCAGTATTGTGATATTTCTCTTTCTCTTTCACTCTCCCATTTCCTCTCTTTCTCTTTCATGCTCCATGTCTGCTGCTCTTCTATGGTGAAAACTTTAAAAACTTGAAAAAGGAAATCAAAACAGAACTTAGAAAATGGGAAAAACTTCCATGCTCCTGGATTGGAAAGATTAACATCGTGAAAATGGCAATACTTCCCAAGGCTATCTACAAATTTAATGCGATACCTATCAAAATTCCAACCTCATTCTTCAAGGAAATAGAAGAGGCAATCCAAAAATTCATATGGAATAATAAAAGACCCCGAATAACAAAAACGCTCCTCAATGGAAAGAACACTGCTGGAGGGATATGAATACCAAATTTCAAACTCTACTATAAAGCCATAGTAATCAAAATAGCTTGGTACTGGCACAAGAACAGACTTCAGGACCAATGGCATAGAATTGAAAACCCAGAAATGAACCTAAAGACCTATAGTCATCTAATCTTTGATAAGGGAGCTAAAAAAATAGAATGGAAGAAAGACAGCCTCTTCAGTAAATGGTGCTGTCAAAATTGCTTAACTACTTGTAGAAAACTAAATCTAGATCCTTATATATCACCCTGCACCAGAATCAACTCCAAATGGATCAAAGACCTTGAACTCAAAGCAGACACTCTGAAAACATTACAGGATGGAATAGGAGAAACCCTAGGTCTCCTTGGCTCTGGCCGAAATTTTCTGAATAGAGACCCGGAAACACAACAAATCAATGAAAGGTTGGACAAATGGGATTGCATGAAGTTGCAGAGCTTCTGCATGGCAAAGGACATAGCTAGCAAGATCAATAGAAAGCCCACAGATTGGGAGAAGATCTTCACTAGCCATAAAACGGACAAGGGTCTCATATCTAAAATATACTTGGAACTCAAAAAATTAAATCCCCCAACAATAAATCCTCAAAGAAACAACTGCCCAATAAATAAGTAGGCTAATGACTTAAAGAGAAACTTCTCTGAAGAAGAAAGAAGGATGGCCAATAGACACATGAAAAAATGCTCAACCTCCCTAGCCATAAAAAAATGCAAATCAAAACAACATTGTCATACCACCTCACCCTAATATGTCCCTCCCCTACAGTATAACCCCTGCTTTCACTATATTTGATGTCGGTATAATTTGTGGAGGGGAAGTGGAAAAACAAGTCGTTTAAATTAGGATACAGGTGGACCTGTTGCAACAATGAGAAGTACAAGTTGTCATGTCAAAATCGAACTTTACAACTTGGGGGGGGGGGAGGGGGGGCGGAAAGATGGGAAGAGATAGGAAGGGTAAACAAAGGAGGAGGCTACAATGCTTGATAAGATATGTACTCACCGTCTTGCCCATGTAATTATAAACCCTCTTTACAGTATTTTCACAATAAGAAAAAAAAGAATTTCTGCTGGTCTACTATTATCCATCAGAATCCACTGGTTTTGTGGGAACATGATAGCGACCATCAGTTACCCTTGCATTCTTTAAGAGTTATAACAGTGACGTGATGTTATTCATTTCTATTCTAAATGGCAAAACAACAGATCTAGGAATTCCTTTTCACTTTTACTACTGTTATAAATTTTATCTCATAGGAATCATTGAAACGGATAGGATACTTTTAACCTCTGACCTAAAAGTTCGTTTTCTTTTTTCTTTTACAAACGACCTTTTTCTTTTATTATAAGTAAATACATGTAATGAAAACAATGCTTTCCTGTGGAAAGTAGACCGAATATATTCAGGGATGAAAAAGTAGGTAATGGGGGAAGTGATTACAAAGGATGCCCATCATAGAGCACGGAACCTCAGAGCAGTTTATCATGTACACATTGTGAGAATGACAATGTGCTGGGAACTATAGATTAAATCATTGAACAACTGATATAAACATATACACATATATTTATATATGTATATTTATTTTTAAATGCATATATGTGTGTATATGCCCTTATATATGTATACATGCATGTTACTATACACAAAAATACATACATACACACATGTACACATGCACACATGGAGAAAGACACATAGTTACAGACAACACAAGTTTCACTACTTGTTGAATATGCCTTAGACATAATGTTTGGAATCAAATATGTTGAAGATGTATTTGTCTCTAAAAATTCTTTTACCACTCCTATCTCTTTTTTTAAAGTAATTTATTAATTTATATGATAGTCCTATTCTTACGGCACACTGGAGACAGGTAACTTGCCAAATACATGAAGCAGTTTGTTATGTACTCAATACAAGATCCACCCCAGTGTAGACCTTGAACTCTGGGCTTAGGCGCTGTCCCTCAGCTCTTCATCTCAAGGCTAGTGCTCTACCACTGGAGCCACAGCACCACTTCCAGCTTTTTCTGTTTATGTGGTGCTGAAGAATTGAACCCAGGCCTCATGCATGCAAAGCAAGAACTCTACCACTGAGCCATCTTCCCAGCATCTCCTCTTATCTCTTCAAATGGGTAGGTTTTGACACATTCGACTTTCAAAATGCAGTACAAGTGATAGCAAGTCAATCGGAAATCTCAGTAAGTAAACGTCATATGGCGTCTCCTTGTTCCCCAGGGAATGCTAGTTCTTGTAGACACTCTCAAAAACCAAAGTAGCAGGAAAATTCTGGTACAGAATAAAGTTATAAGGCTTTAAATGGCATTCTTCCTTGAGTTCTTTTCCAACAGCCAGCATCAATTCTTAAGCAGATGAGTGAGTCCTCAGAAGATTGGAGCTCAGGTCAACATTTAACAAACTCATGTGAAAAGTCCTATGTGAGAAATGCTGACTGAGGTCTTGCTGATTTCATGGTCAAGAAAATAAGACAAAAAGAAAGTATTTTAATGTATTAAAATTTGAGAATAATTTTTAACCTGTCAATAAATGTGTAGAACACAATTATACCAAAATGACAAAAAATGATGTGCATGTGAATTACGTGCTCTTGGACTTGGCGAGTGATCTTAGGTGTGTCTACACAAGTAGAATCAGCACAAATCAATCAGCATTTCTTCATTTAAGATACAAGGAAAGGATACAGGTTGACCCATTGCAACAATGAGATGTACAAGACACTCTATCGGGGGAGGGAGTTGGAGGGAAAAGTTGGGAGGCGTGAAGGGAAGGGATGGTAGGGGAAAAACCAAGGAGGGGGTAAAAATGCTCAATAAGAAATGTACTCATTACCTTATATATGTAACTGTAAACACTCTGCACAGGACATTTACAATAAAAATATGTATTAAAAACATACAAGGAAAGCTTCTGTACTTATCGGAAGTTGTATTTGTCACTCAATATCAGTAAGGTATCAGTTTTATGATCACAGGCATATTAAAATTCTGGATGCTCAAATTCTCTACATAAGTACAGTCTATTATTTACATTAGAATCTGCCCACATCCTAGTGCAGTGTAATTGCAATGAAAATTTTTACTACATTCTATGTTTGTAATAAAAATAAAATCATATGCACTATCAACTGATGCAAATTTTTTCAGATAATTTTTTAGTGTGAAAATACTGTAAACAGAGGATTCAATTACATGGGCAAGGAAATGAGTATATTTCTTACCAAGCATTTTTGCCACCTCCTTTGTTTCCCCTTCCCATCCCTTCCCTTCTCACCACCCCGGTCCCTCTCCTCTTTAATCCCCGCCCCCCAGCCAAAGTTGTAATGGTCGTTTTTCCATATAAAGTCTTGTACATCTCATTGTTGCAACACGTCCACCTGTATCCATATATAAACAATTTGTTATTCCCTTTCGCCTCCACAAATTATATTAACATAAACTACAGTGAAAGCAGGGGTTATACCTTGGGCAAGGGACATAAAATGCAAGAAACAAATCATCTTATAAATATGTTAGAAACAATAAGAAAAAAAAACCATTTGAATCCTTTCCTTAGGGTTCATTTCATCAAACATCTACTTATCTGAACGTTTCTGCTGTCTCAGACATATACTAGGGATTGCAAGTAAGGGAAACCATGAGAACTATGTTTCTTTGGGGCTGTCTTGCTTTACTTAATATATTTTTTCCAATTCTTCCCATTTCCTAACAAATGGAGCAATGTCATTCTTTCTGATGGAGGCATAGAATTCCATTGTTTATATATACCACATTTTCTTGATCCATTCATCTACTGAGGGGCATCTGTGTTGGTTCCATATCTTAGCCATGGTAAATAATGCTGCAATAAACATGGTTGTACTGGTAGCTTTAGTAAGGTCTTATTTGTGATCATTTGGGTAAAAGCCCAAAAGTGGGATTGCTGGGTCATTGGACAGCTCTATGTGGCGTCTTTGAGGAACCTCCATACTATTTTCGAAAGTGGTTGAACAAGTTTACACTCCTACCAACAATGCAGTAAGGTTCCCTTCTGTCCACATCCCCTCCAGCATCTTTTGCAATTATATTTCTTGATTTAGCCATTGGAACTGGGGTGAGGTGATATCACAATGTTGTTTTGATTTGTATTTCTCTTATGGCTAGGGAGGTTGAGCATTTCGTCATGTATCTATTGCCCTTCCTTCTTTCCTCTTCAGTGGGCCTTTAGCCCACTTATTTATTGCCCAGTTGTTTCATTGAAAATTTGTTGTTGGGGAATTTAATTTTTTGAGTTCCAGGTATATTTTAGATATGAGACCCTTGATCTTGCTAGCTATGTGTTAGCCATGCAGAAGTTCTGCAATTCCATGCAATCCCATTTTTCCAACCTTTCTTTGATTTGTTGTGTTTCCAGGTCTCTATTAAGAAAATATTGACCTGTGAAAAGGAGACCTAGGGTTTCTCTAATTCCATCCTTTAAAGATTTCAGAGTGTCTGCTTTGACTCCGAGGTATCTGATCAATGTGGAGATGATTCTGGTGCAGGGTGATATTTAAGGATCCATCTTTAGTTTTCTACAAATGATTAACCAATTTTTCCAGCACTATTTACTGAAGAGGGTGTCTTTCTTCCATTCTAGTTTTTAGCTCCCTTATTGAAGATTACAGTGCTATAGGTCTGTGGGTTCATTTCTGGGTTTTCAATTCTATTCTAGGTATATTTTAGATATGAGACCCTTGTCCATTGTATGGCTAGTGAAGATCTCCCAATGGGTGGTCTTTCTGTTGATCTTGTTAGCTATACCCTTTGCCATGAAGAAGCTCAGCAATTTCATGCAATTCCATTTGTCCAACCTCTCTTTGATTTGTTGTGTTTCTAGGTTTCTATTAAGAAATTTTAGGCCTGTACCAAGGAGACCTATGATTTCTGCTATTCCATCCTGTAATGTTTTCAGAATGTCTGCTTTGACTCTGAGGTCTTTGATCCATTTGGAGTTGATTCTGGTACAGGGTGTTATATAAGGATCGAGCTTTAGTTTTCTACAAGTAGTTAACCAGTTTTGCCAGCACCATTTACTGAAGAGGCTGTCTTTCCTCTATTCTAATTTTTTAACTCCCTTATCAAAGATTAGATGGCTTATATGTCTGTAGGTTCCTTTCTGGGTTTTCAGCTCTATTCCATTGGTGCTGAGGTCTGTTCTTGTGCACGTACCAAGCTGTTTTGATTACTATGGATTTATAGTAGAGTTTGAAATTTGGTATTGATATTCCTCCAGCACTGTTCTTTCTGTTAAGGATTGTTTTTGCTATTTGGGGCCTTTAATAGTTCCATGTAAATTTTTGGATTGCCTCTTCTTTTTCCTTGAAGAATGCCGTGGGAACATTGAAAGGCATCACATTGAATTAGTAGATAGCCTTGGGGATTATTGCCATTATCACGATGTAAATCCTTCCAATCCAGGAACATGAGAGGTTTTTCCACTTTCTAATTTCTGTTTGATTTCCCTTTTCACGTTTTTAAATTTTTCATTTTTCCACGTTTTTAAAATTTTTCATTATAGAGGTCCTTCACTTCTTTGGTTAAGTTAATTCCTAGGTATTATTGATTGTGGGACTATTACAAATGGAGTTGCTTTCCTGATTTCAGACACACTTTTCTCATTGCTGCCATACAGAAAAGCCATTGATTTTTGAGGGTTAATTTTATACCCCATTACTTTGCCAAAATTTAGAATCAGCTTGAGTCATTTGGGTGTGGAGTCCGTGGGATTCATTAAACACAAGCTAATGTCATCTGAAAAGAGGGAGAGTTTTATTTAATCTTTCCCTGTTTGGATCCCTTTATTGCCTCTTTTCTTATTGCTGTAGCTAGTCATTCTATTACTAAATTGAAGTGGAGAGAGTGGACATCCTTGTCTCATTCCTGAGTTAAGATGAAATGGCTTTAGTTTTTCACCATTAAGTAAAATTCTGGCTGTTTGTCATATACAGCCTTTATTGTATTGAGGAATGTTCCCTGGATTCCTAATTTTTCCAGAACCCTCATCACAAAGGATTGTTGGATCTTGTCAAATGCTTTTTTCTACATCTATTGAGATAATCATGTGGTTCTTATCCTTGCTCCTGTTGATGTGATGAATTATGTTAATTGATTTGTGTATATTGAACCAGCTTTGCAGCCCTGAAATGAATCTTGTTTGATGGTGGTGTATGAGTTTTTGGATGAATTGTTGAAATTGATTGGGCAGAATTTTGTTGAGAAGTTTTGCATTAATGTTCATCAAAGAAATGGGTCTATAGTTCTCTTTCTGTGATGAGTCCCTGCCTGGTATTGGGATGAGGGTTATGATGACTTCATAGAATGAGTTCGGTAGTGAACTTTCTATTTCAATTCCATTGAAGAGTTGGAAAAGTATTGGTGTGAGCTCTGCCATGAAGGCCTTATAGAATTCCGCTGTAAAGCTGCTTTTCTGAGATGGGAGGTCTCTTATTACTGTTTCTATTTCAGTGTTTGATATAAGCCAGTTAAGATGGTTTAACTCACCTTGGTTTGTTTCAGCATTTCGATATTGGCTTGGAAAACGTCTATTTCTGCCAGGCACTCTAACTTATTAGCATAATATTTTGAGAAGTATTCTCTTATAATGTTCTGAATCTTGGTTGTTACTGTGGTGATGTTTCCATTCTCATACCTGAGTTTATTTATTTGAGTGTGTTCTCTTCTTTTTCTCATAAGATTTGCTAAGGATCTGTCAATTTTTTTAATTTTTCAAAGTATCAACTCTTTGGTTTTTGGTTCTTACAATTTATATTTTTGGATTCTAATTCGTTTAATTCTGGTGTAATTTTAATGATTTCTTTCCATCTACTGTATTGTAGCTAGGCGCCAGTGGTTCATGATTGTAACTCTAGCTACTAAAGTGGCTGAGAGCTGAGAATCATGGTTCAAAGCTAGCCTAGGCAGGAAAGTCCATGAGACTTACCTCAAATGAGACAAAAGAAAACTGTTAGTTGCTCAAGTGGTAGAGCACTAATCTTGAGCTGAAGAGCTGAGGGGCAGTGTACAGGTCCAGATTTCAAGTCCCACGACTGACAACAATTAAAAATAAACATTTACAAATAAACAATATTTTGACATAAATGTTAAATATATATTCTAAAAATTTTTAAATCCTCACTGGATATATTAGTTTATATAAATATATAGAAGTGTTTTCTGGTTTTAGTTGTTTTTGAGTCAATTGTGTAAATCAAACATTTCTCATTCAATTCATATGTGTAGTTTTATAAACTTATAGGCCATAGTATAAAATTAGCAGATATGTGATAGACAGTGCTGTTTTAGGTATCTACCTTGGCATTCTAAAATTAAGACTTCTCCCCCAAAATCGATATGCCCTCTAACCTTGTCAGAGGTTTCATCTTATTGGAGCAGAAAAGTATCATCATTTGGAACAACTGTAACATTTTACATGTATTCCACTTAGTTTAACAACCAAAACATTCAAGTAATCTGAACCATGCAAGTAATAACAAAATGTCTTCTGACCTTTTTATTCTCTTAAGAGATGAAAATCTTTAATTATACATTTATTTTTTTCTGCCTAAGATCCTATATCTTAGGAAGATCTTTTTGTGTAACCCTGTGTTCCTGATAAGAAAACCAGAACAAAGGCAATAATGAAAATAGGCAATGAAAATATTTGAAAGCAGTATTGCCATTTTCACTATATTAAGTCTGCCTATCCAAGAGCATGGGAGGTCTTTCCATTTCCTAGTATCTTGTGTAATTTCTTTCTTTAACTTTTTATAGTTTTATTTATTTTTTTATTGTGAAAATACTGTAAAGAGGGTTTATAATTATATGGGCAACATAATGAGTACATTTCTTATCAATCATTGTAGACTCCTCCTTTGTTTCCCCTTCCCATCTCTTCCCATGCTCCTCCCGCCCCCACAACCCAATCCTTCTTCCCCCCACCAAAGTTGTAAAGTTTGTATTCGACATAATGACTTGTATACCTCATTGTTACAATAGATCCACCTGTATCCCTATTTAAATAATTTGTTTTTTTCTCTTCCCCTCCACAAATTATATCAACATCAAATACAGTGAAAGCAGGGGATACACCATGGGGCAGGAACATACAAAGCAACAAAGAACTAATCTTATAAATGTGTTAGAAACAATCACCTGAAAGAAAAAATACATTTGAATGCTTATCTTAGGGTTCATTTCTCTAACATCAACTTATCTGACCTTTCTGCTTGACTCAGAATATACTAGTTTTAGCAAATAAGGGAAATCATGGGACCTAAGTTTCTTTGGGCCTGGGTTACTTCACTTAATATAATTTTTCCAAGTTTTTCAATTCCTAACAAATGGGGCAATGTCATTCTTTCTGATGGAGGCACAGAATTCCATTGTGTATATATACCACATTTTTATAGTTTTCATTAAATAGTTCTTTTACCTCTTTGGTTAGGTTAATTCTTAAATATTTTATTTTGGGGGAGGTTATTGTGAATGGGGTTGCTCCCTTTCTGCTTGTACATTGTCAGTGTACAGGAAGGCAACTGATTTTATGGGTTGATTTTGTATCCTGCTACTTTGCTGAAGTGATTTATGATTTCTAAGAGTTTGGAAATGGAGTTTTTGTGATCGTGAAGGTATAGTATTTTGTCATCTGTAAAAAGGGATAGTTTAACTTCTTCTTTTCCTATGCGGATCCCTTTAATGTCTTTTTCTTACCTTATTTACCTGGGTAAGGGTTCCAGGACTATTTTGAAGAGGAGTGGAGACAGTGGGCATCCTTGCCTTGTTCCTGATTTTAAGAGAATTGGTTTTAGCATTTCCGCATTAAGTATAATATTGGCTATTGGTCTGTCATAAATGGCTTTTATTGTTTTAAGAAATGTTCCTTCTATTCTTATTTTCTCCAGAGCTTTTACTATGAATGAATGTTGAATTTTATCAAAGGCCTTTCCAGTATCTGTGGAGATAATCATGTGGTTCTTGACCTTGACCTTGGCTCTGTTGATGTGTAGGATTACATTTATTGACTTATGTATGTTAAACCATCCCTGCATCTCTGGGATGAAGCCTATCTGATCATAGTGTATGATTTTTTTTTTATGTTTCTGGATTCTGTTAGGTAGAATCCTGTTAAGGATCTTTGCATCTGTGTTCATCAAGGAAATTGGCCTGTAATTCTCTTTTTTGGTTGGGTCTTTGCCTGGTTTGAGGATGAGTGTGATATTGGCTTCGTAGAATGAGTTTGGGATAGCTCCCTCCTTCTCTGTTTCTCTGAAGAGCTTGAGGATTATGGCCATTAGTTCTTCTTTAAAGGTCTTACAGAATTCTGCTGTGAATCCATCTGGTCTTGGGCTTTTTTTGTTGGAAGACTTCTGATTGTTTCTGTATCTCGTTGTAGGATATTGGCTTATTTAATGATTTACTTCTTCTTTGCTCAGTTTGGGCAACTTGTATTTCTCTAAAAATGCATCCATTTCTGCCAGGTTTTCTTACTTTAGAGAGTATAACTTTTGAAATTAGTCCGTTAAGATTGTTTTAGATATTTTGTGTATGTATTGTGAATTTTCCTATGGCATCCCTAATCCTGTTAATATGGGTTTCCTCTCTTCTTTTTAATTAATCTTGCCAACGGTCCATCAATTTTATTTATTTTTTCAAAGAACCAGTTTTTTCTTTGGGTAATTCTGGCTATGGTTCTACAATTTTCTAATTCATTAATCTCCAGTCTTAGTTTGGTTATCTGGCTCCTTCTAGTAAATTTAGGTTGCATTTTTTTTCATGTTTTTCTAGCTATTTTAATTGCAACATGAGATAATTTACTTGGTCTGTCTCTATTTTATTGATGTGGGCACTGAGGGCAATAAATTTTCCCCTCAGGACTGCTTTTGATGTGTCCTACAAGTTTCTTTGTGCGGTGTTTTCATTTTCATTGAGTTGTAGGAAATTATTTCTTCTTTGTTCTCTTCTGTTACCTAGCCATTGCTTGGAAGTGTGCTGTTCAATTTCCATGTATTAGAATAATTTCTGCTGTATGCTTTGTTATTGAGAACTAGCTTGATTCCACTGTGGTCAGATAGGATAGAGGGGATTAAGTCGATCCCCTTGTATTTGCTTAAGTTCGTTGCATGAACTATGATATGGTCTATTTTGGAGAAAGTTCCATGAGCTACTAAGAAGAATGTGTACTCTGTTGTTTTAGGGTGAAATACTCGGTAGATGTCAGTTAATTCCGTTGAAGTATGGCCTCACTTAATTCAGTAGCTTCTTTTCCAATCCTCTGTTTGGTAGACCTGTCCTTTGGCGAGAGTGGGGTGTTAAAGTCTACTAGTATTATCATATTGGGATCTATTTTATTCTGTAAGTTTGAGAGTATTTGCTTAACATATCTGGGTGCACCAATGTTTGGGGAATATAAGTTGGTAATATAAGAGGGAACTGTCCTCCTCTTGGGTTGTTCCCTGTATTAATATGTAGTGTCCAGCCTTGTCTTTTTGTATTGATTATAATGAAAAGTTTATCTTCTGAGATATCAGGCTTGCTACACTTGCTTTCTTACTGGGGGCATTTGATTGGGAGATCCTTTTCCAACTCTTTACTCTGAGTTTGTTTGTATGTTTGGCTGAGAGGTGTGTCTCCTGAAGGCAACAGATGGATGGGTCATGTTTTCTAATCCAATCCGCAGTTCTTTTTCTTTTGATTGGCAAATTAAGCCCGTTAATATTAAGAGATAGTATAGAGAGATGCATTTTGATCCCTGTCATTCCCAATTTCCCTGAGTTTTTCTTCTTTCCTTTCCTCCTGTGCTTGCTCAGTTAGATTTCTATTAATGACTGTCTGGGTACATGTCCCTGTTCCTGGTTGCTTTCTTCAGGTTGTGTTCCCACTCTTAGTATTCTTTGTAATGCTGGCTTAATGTTTATGTATTCATTTAGTTTTTATTTGCTATTAAAAATTTTCAGCTCTCCATCGAATGTGAATGCTAGCTTTTCCGAGTATATCAGTCTGGGTTGACAGTTATTGGCTCTCAGCGCTCGTATGGTACTTTCCCAGGCCTTTCTTGCATTCAGTATTTGTGTGGAGAGATCTGCAGTGATTCTAATTTTTTCCCGTTTATTATAGCTCCTTCTTCGTTTTTGCTGCATGCAAGATGGTTTCCTTATTATTCAGGTCTATCATTTTTACTGTAATGTGTCTAGAAGTGTTTCTCCTGGTGTCTTGCTTGTTAGGTGTTCTATATGCTTCTGTTATGTAGGTAAGATGTTCTTTTTTGAGATGGGGATAATTTCACTGATTATCTTGTTGAATAGGTGTTGCATTCCCTTGCTTTGATATTCCTCACCTTCGTCCACTCCAATTATACAAAGGTTAAATTTCTTGGCACTATCTGCTTGCTCTTGAATTTCCCTTGGGCATAATTTAAGTGATGTTTCCATATCTGTCATTGTTTGGTCCAGTTGGTGTATTCTGTCTTCTGTATCTGACACTCTACATTCCATTTCGTTCACTCTGTTAACTGTGGCTTCCATTGTGGTTCGCAAGGAAGAAATGGACTCATTTATGGATTTGGTGTTGGTTCTCAAAGTACTGATCTCACTTCTTAATAAGGTATGTATTGCCTATTTTGGCATTTTTCTCACTTCTGAGTGAGGTATGTACTTCCTCTACTTTAGTGTGTACCTCGTGTTTGAGATCCTGCATCTCTTTCGATAGTTTGTCCCCATGTTCTTTAATTTCTGGTCTATTTCTCGCTTTATTTTTTGAGTCATTGTCTCCAGCATCCCTTGGATGTAGCTTTTGTCTTTCATTCCTGCTTTGCTCCCACTGGGGCTCTCCCCTGTGTGGCTGCTGGCTATTGGGGATACCTTGCTATCCTGGCTATTAATAAATCTTGTAATTTTTCTCTGTGATTTTCCCATGTGGGTCCAGGATTATTGGAGACTAATCTGAAATTTTGTTTTGGTCAATATGTGTCTGATTTTGCTTGGTTGTTGTTTCTGTGTTGGTAGAGAGAGTTTGTACCTGATTTCGGTTCTGTTGGGGGCCGACCTCCAGCTGCTGGTCTGACCCACATAGGGTTCTCAGCTCTTTGCTGTAGATCACTGGCAGCTCTCGTCATTGGAAGGGTTGAGCGGCCTAGACTGCTCCTGTTTGCTCCTACGGGTGCTCTTGGCAAGATTGGATGTACTGGATGAACTCTCTCAGATGCTGGAGTCTGCTATGGGCTCCTGATGGTTTTTTTTTTGTGGAGGAAAAGCTGGTTTTGGGCTTGAACTCTGGGCTTGGGCACTGTCCCTCAGATCTTAAGCTCAAGGATGGCATCCTACCATTTGAACCACAGCACCACTTCTGACCCTTTGTGCTTATGTGGTGCTGAGGAATCAGATCCAAGACCTCATGCACCCAACACAAGCACTCTACTGCTGAGCCACCTTACCAGCCTGAGCTCCTGCCTATTATCAGGTCATGGTGGCCTGTGTTGTCTAATAACCTAGAATATATGGATCGGGTTCTGGTGGGGTTTGGGCTTCTCTTGTCCTGAGCCCCCCTGGTCTTTTGCTCTCACAGGCGTGCTTCCCAGTGGGTGCAGTTCCTTGTTTTCTCCCCTCTGCTGAGGCTTATGCTCAGCTTCTGACTTCAGTTATGAAAGGTTGGTTGTGTTGCTCAGGCACTGGATCCCCAGGCCTGGTCCCGGCCCAAGGCCTGGGGAACGCGGGTTGGAGATGTGCTGCTGTGTATCCCACCTAGGTTACACAGCCTGGGGTACACAGTTCAAATTTCTTCCACTGTTGGGTATCTTGACCCAGGGGTGCTGTTCCTGGCTTGGGCGTTTAAGCTCCCTTCCAGGGGCGCTCTTGCTGTAGCCTGGTCAGCTGAGTGTGCTACACGGTTTGGTGGAGCTCTCCAACAGTTCCCAGTTTTAGTGGGTCCTGTGGTACAGGTGTTGGGGTAGGAGGTCTGGCTCATGGTCTGGGGATTCCCACCAGCCCTGGTCTCTCTTGAGGGAAACAGAGTCCCCTGCGGGGTACTCACCCTGGAGCTAGTTGTTTCTGTGTGATGTAGGTCATTGGTTGCCTTTCCAATCAGAGTTCAGTTGAGGTGTATGTGGGCTGGGCTGGGTGGTGGTAGGTCTGTGTGATTCTCTTCTGTCTCTGCCTAATTTGATGCTGTTTGGGACTGCACCATGAGATGGGCCTCTAACCTCTGCCCGAGGGGTGGGGGAGGGGCCTCTGTGCAGGTTCTGAGCACTGGGGTTTGTCTGCATTTGCACTCTCTGGATCAGCACCATTTCCTTGCATGTCTTCTGCTCTGCTGTTCGGTGGGAGTCCCATGTAGTTCTGGGGTTCCTGCCATGGGGTTGAGGGGCTTTGGTGGGATGGAGCCTCTCTGCTCAGATGGAGAGTGAGGGGTGGGATATTTGGTCAAGCTCCCGGCTAGGAGGTTTCTCCGTTCATCACGATCAGTGGGTCTGACACTAGTACCTCAGGCTGCTTCTGCGCAGGTTATCTGCAGACAAACTCCTGTATCTCTGGGACTTGGACAGCCCCTGCTGGGTGGCCTGGCCATGGCTTGGTGTGCTGCTGCGCGGCCAGTAAAGGTTGAGGGAGGAGTCTTCCTGCTCCTCTGTTCTGAAATTCTTCTTTTTCTCTCTTTCTTTTTTGTTATTTTCCACCTTCTGTTTTTCTCTGGGTGTTCATCTTTTTGTTGTTGTCAGTCTCTTGGGGAGATTAAGCATCGGAACTTGAACTCTCTTTTGGGTTGGGGAGAGCTATGGCGTTTCCGTACTGCCCTGTCACCATCTTGGTACCCCTTCTCATCTATTTTTTTATTGTGAAAATACTGTACAGAGAGATTACAATTACATGGGCAAGATAATGAGTACATTTCTTATCAAGCATTGTAGATCCTCCTTTTTTTCTCCTTCCCATGCCTTCCCATCCTCCTCCAGGAAAGTATGAAATTCTTGATTTGAAGCCTTTTGCTTGATATCCACAACATGTCATTCTTCCTTTATTAATAGGAGAATTTGGAGAAAGGATTAGAATTCACACTACAAAAAGGAGAAGAGGAAAAGAGAAGGAGAAATCTAGATATTTTGTTCTTCCTCACCTCAATCACAAGGTCTGGATAATGATTATGGATATTAGATACAATGACCTAAAATGATTAAACCCATCTATAGAAAATAGATAACCCCATAAATGATCACATGGAGAATGTTTATTTATAAAAAAATTGTAATAATGTCCAACAGGAAATCTTATCTATTTGTTTAGTTCTTGTTTTGTATTTATTAAATTCTAGTATGCTATAGTCAACTAACATAAAGGTATAAAATATAAGAAACTAACATCTTAATATCATATTCTAACATTAGCTTAATTCTGCTTTTGTTATATGGTGAGGCTGTATTTGAGTTTTGCCTCAATTTCACATGATATATTCTTCTAGTATATAAGTTGAAAGAAGACTCATTTTGAAACTATGCTATTTTTATAGCTAAGGGAAAACAATTCAGCTATTAGACACAGACAATGAGACAGAAATCTTCCCCTAGAAATAGCCTTTCACTACTTTTGGTTCATTTTTGTAAGCTGATGTAAGTCACATGAACCAGCTTGACATTGCAAAGTACAGGTAAATCTCACCAACAGGACGCTGATGCAGGACATAGAGTAATATGACCATATATACAACACTTGAGATAAAGAGGGGGGAAAAAAGAGAACTATAATACAATCAATCATACTCGCTATCACAAATCTCTACAAGAAGGAAGTTATTATGTACCTTTATTTTTAAAACTACTGAGATCTTCAAATCATGTCTTTTATGCTTGGATGTTACAGGAATTAGAGAACATTTTGATACTGAGACAGCATAAAATTTCCAAGAAAGCTGGAGTAAGCATTTCAATACTACCGTTTATTCTCCAAGAAAAGAAACCATTTCATAGACAATACTTTATACTTTCTTACCTAGTATCTTTTTTTCCAGAAATGGATTTTGTTAATATATGTTACTATCCACCAGGATAAATGTTTCATTTCTCTGCATCTTGTGCAGACAGTATAGTCAATTACATGTAAGAGGGAGTTCATCAATAGCACTTTTTAAAAATGCAAAAAATGTGGACAGAGAGCTAATATACATATTTTTCCACCATCACCTTCCACATCCTCCTTCTTCTTTCCTAGGAAACACACTCTATCAATTTAAAAGGCTTAGATATTTGCCTCTTTATCTTGAAAGTGGAAGCAGAATGTTATGGATGTCGGAGATGATGACCAATAGTGTTTTACATAATAATGTCACATGCATCAGCCCTATGCGTCCTGCTGGCCTTAACACTGTACTTACTTAGTGATGTGATAGGAATGTCAGCCTTACTGGACTTAGTATTGTTTTCCACTTCTTTTTCTACCACCTGGCCTAAATTATAATACACAGTAACGAAATGAAAAAGTAATGCCATCTTAATCAAGTCTAATTGCGACAATGAGATGTATAAGAGGTTATGTTGAAAAACAAACTTTACAACTTTGGCGGGGGTGGGAGGGGGAGAATTGATGGCAGGAATGGTAAGGGGAAGAGAGGGGAAACAATGATTGCTATGAAATGTACTCATTACCTTGCTCATAAAATTGTAACCCCTCTGTGCGGTATTTTCACAATAAAAAAACTTATTAATATAAAAACGAAAAGAATTTTTTTAGGGCTCTGGGAATGTGGCTTAATGGAACAGTTATTGCTTAGCATGCATCAAACCCTAGGTTTGATTCCTCAGTACCACATGAATAGAAAAAGAAACACTGAAAGTGGAGTTGTGCCTCAAGTGGTAAAGTGCTAGCCTGGAGCCAAAACAAACAAACAAACAAACAAACAAAAAAACAGTTCCCTGTCCCTGAGTTCAAGTCCCAAGATTGGCAAAAAGTCATTTAGCTAGTAAATGCAAAATAAATAACCCATACTTGGAATATACAATTGATCATTCCAACTGATGCCTAACAATAGTCCGTAATTTATTTTACCTATATTAGATTACTATTATTTAACAAAAGGGCTGGGAAGGTGTCTCAGTGGTATAGATTGCCTTGCACTCATGAGGCCCTGTGTTCGATTCCTCAGCACCACATAAGCAAAAAGAAAAAAGCCAGAAGTGACGCTGTGGCTCAAGTTGTAGAGCGCTAGACTTGAGCTGAAGAGCTGATGGACAGCGCCCAAGCCCAGAGTTCAGGCTCCGCGTCCAGACACCCCCCCCCACCAAAAAACAAAACAAAAAAACAAAAAACAATGTTCTGTTAATAGGTCATGGCAATTTAATGCCAAGAATGTGCTTAGATATCAGGTGGAGATTAATCCTGGAAATTCAAAGATTCCAGGTTTTGAGCCGTCATTTCTAATCACAATGAGAAGGGTAGTCTATGTGAGATTTGGAAATCTTTTTGGTAAGTTATAGCATCAAAAAGGAATAGACTAATTAATAGTTTTGAGAAAAGAGAAGGAATAACTTCACATGGAAGGAATAAATGATAATAACTAAGTTATACCACAATCTGTTCTAGGGAACCATTTTTGGTTATTGAAGAACTAGTTATCAACTAGGCTTATTCCTCATTGTCTTTAGCATTCTAATTCCTTAGGCTAGTTCTTAATCTCTGTGTGATAAGTGGTATATACTTCTATGCTGTTCTTTCATTCCTGAACTCCTTTGCTTTCTAAAATCTTCAGTCATTTCTGATACTAAGTCCACATACGCAGACAACAGAGGATGCTAATGTAAGAGTCCCATAACATGAGTCAATAATGTAACAACATGGAAAAGGAGGATATTTTTATTGCTACCTCAATTTTTCTGAAAAGCTGCAATGTCATCATTGATTCAAATTTCCATTGTTTGTCTACATAGTGTCATTTAGTGCACATAAATGCAAATATAAGCCGGATGCTGGTCACATATGCCTATAATCCTACCTACTGAAGAAGTTGAGACTAGAGGGTTGTGGTTCAAAGCCAGAATGGCCAGGAAAATCCATGAGACTCTTATCTTTAATTAACCACCAGAAATCCAGAAGTGGTGCTGTACCTAAAGTGGCAGAGCACTCAACTTGAGCGGAAGAGCTGAGGGACAGGGCCCAGCATCAGAGTTAAAGCCCCATGACCACCAAAAACTGCAAATATGACTTCAAGTTTCCCCAAAAGAAACAACGAAGTCAATTGTAATCTTCCCAAACAGAAAAAATAATTCCAAAATGATTCAGTGCACCTACTTTTGCTGAGTTATTTAAGTTATGGCTTCTTTGCTTGACATATTCTCTTCTTTTAAAAATGGTCAAATATTAACTTTATTATAAACTTCATCTAATAATTCTTGTTTCAAAAGAGAAGTCCATACAGTTGATGTCACTTGGCTTTCTTACTATCTCAGTTCAAAGTCAACCCAGGCAGGACAGCCTGTTAAACTCTTATCTATAATTAAGCACTAAAACAGGCAGAATTTGAGTTTTAGCTCAAGCAGTAGAGTAGTAGTTTAGGGGGTAGGTGGGCAGGAAAGACAACTGTATAGGGACAGGGTCCACCTTCTGGTTCAAGCCCCAGAACCAGCACAAAGTAAACAAACAAACAAGAAAATGAAAAACCCACATATTTCTTCAGGACCATCCTTAAAGCACTGGTTTGAGAAGAGGCTCCTTTTGCTGATTATACTCACTGGATCCTGCTTTTTGGAATCCTTATTGCTGTGGAGGACCCAGGACCAGAATAAAGAAATGGATAACTGACTTCTACAATAGGAGAATCATCTCAGGAGAGAAATATCCGTGCATAAGACACATTAAAACCTCCATGTCTTTGTTTCTTTGCACTAGAACACTTTTAAAACAAAGTTATTTCCTTTTATTCTATGCTGGCCTTGAAATGGAATATTGTTTCCTTTTGTAATACTCCCAACTGGAAGCTTACAGACAAGTTTTATATGAGTAAAGGACACACTCGAAAAGGTAAGGGACAGAGTTTCCTTCAGGCCTTGGATTCTTTCCTTGTACCATAAAAAGGACAGCACAAATTAACTTGAACTTTTTCATTTCTCTATGTTCAATTCCTCTCTTGGGATCAGTTTCCACTTCCAGTAACAGTTCCTTCCACTTATCTCCAGTAACAATCTATGATGCTGCTCCAAGTAAAATTAATATTTTCTGGTTTCATTTAAATAGCACAAGTACATCTTTGGACATGAGGTAACTTGTGTTTCAGAAATAACTTTTTAAAGAGAAAATATGGAATTTAAATCGCTTATAAAACATTATCCATGTACACATGGCCATATAAGATGATGTTAAGTGAAATGTACCCCAAGATACTGACACAACTTGATTTTTCTCTCTTGCTATTGTTTTTAATGTATTTAACATGTAGTATGTATTTTTTTTGTTTGTCTTCTATGTTCTTCCTCCATGATATAACCCATGTTTTCACTATATTTGTTGTCGGCAACCTGTATCTTGCATATACATTTTATTAATGTGGGGAAGTGAAGGGAAATAACAAAATGCTGAAACAAGGATACAGTATGACCCATTGTAACAATGAGTTGTACAAGGCACTATGTCGAAAATGAACTTTACTACTTGAAGAGGGGAGAAGGGAGTTGGGGCAGTGGGGAGGAAAGGGATGGCAGGAGAAAAACAAAAGAAAAAACAAAAGGTAACAGTGCTTGATAGATTATGTACTCATTTACTTATTTATGTAACTCTAACCACTATTTACACCATTTTTACAACAAAAAAAAACATGAAAAAAACTTCCTGGAGTAGTTTAAGTTTAAATTTCCTAATTGCACTGTAATTAAGACCAATTTTAAGTGGGAAGAAGGTTCTCAGAAACATTTCTTTGTGAGTGTGTGTGTTGTGCATTATTTCCCAAGTGTACATAAGTTAACAGTAGGAGAAACAATAGGAATAATACAAGAAAAAGAAGTTTTGTGCTTAAGTTTAATAGTTCAATAGACTACAGAAGATTCTACAAATAAGACAACATTGAAACAATAAATTCAAAGCCACTAAGTAGATCTATGGGAGTGATATAGAGAAAGCATTACTACTAAGTGGAACATGAAGGATGAGGCCACTCTTGTTTTCCACTAGATCTAAATCATGGTAGCTAATCATGAAAATTTGTAATAACATAGTATAGAAGAATAATTCTGTCCACAAAGCAAGTCAGATATAAAAGCATGGACTTAACTGGAAAAAAAAGGCCATGTTGAGAGAGCAGGAATTATACTAGCAATGAACTGGTGGCTAAGATCACATTTCTTTTTCTTTCTTTCTTTTTTTGATGGTTGTGGGTCTTAAACCCAAGGCTAGAGTTCTACCATTTGAGCCACAGTGTCAATTCCAGTTTTCTGGTGGTTAATTTGAGATAAGTGACTCAGAAAACGTTCCTCCTGGTGCTGGATTTGAACTGCAATACTCAGATCTCAACCTCCTGAGTAGCTGGGATTATAGGCATGAGCCACCAGTACCCGGCTCAAGATCACATTTCTAGCAGTGTACACTCAGGATATATAATGTGTATGTTCATCTACCTTTGTATGAATTCTTGAGTTAAAAATCTGGGCTACAGGTTAGACTTTACATTCACGAAAGTGTTTCTAGTTTAAAACATGATACTCCTGGAAAAAATAAAAACTAAGAATGTAAAAGAGTCTGGGAAGTTAAGTTTGAATCCAGCCTGGGCAGAACAGTCTTTGCAACACAACCTGTAATTAACCAGCCAAAAGTTACACTAGAAGAATGTCTCAAGTGATGTAATACTAGTCATGAGCAAGATTGCTGAATAAGAGCTTGAGGATTTTGCATACATACATACAAACATTCACATACACACAGAAGCACTTACATGTGCAAACACACATATGAAACAACTCTCAGAATGTGTAGAAAAGTTAGAAAATAATAGAAAATATGTCCTGAGTAAGACTATAATCAAGTCAGAATATTCAATATTAGAAACTCCTCAAGTGAACTTTCCCCCAAAAAGCTTGATAATATTACATAGGTAGGGACCAGACACAATAAGAGAGGCAAGTAATCATCATGGAGGATCCATGGAGGAATGAATCAGAGACCCCTGCAGGTGCATCTGAAAATGTTCATACCCTGTGTCAAATGTTAGAACATCTTTGAAAATTGTACAGAAACACTTTGAGCAGTCAGTCTAGTGGATAAGATCATCGGAGAAGTTCAGAATTACTAGTATGCTTCTAGGTTAAATAAACCAACAAACTATGCTAGGACAATGTGATACAAGCCTGAAATTCTAGCATTCAGATTAAGACAGGAGATTAGAGAGTGGATTACATAGTGATACCTTCCCGTAACTAGTTAGTATAATTTTGCTTAATAAAACAAACCAAAAAACAAGACAGGAATTCACAGTTGGAAGTTAGGGCTAATTTTGTCATTATGTTTTGAGAAGTCAAGTTTCCTATTGAAATGCAACCCATATATCATCCTCAGTCATGTTTTAAATGCTCTCTTCATTACAGAACATTCCTAGATGCAAAACAGCTCATGATTCCAAACCAAAAATTTAAAAAAGTAAGCATCATTCTGTTGGTTTCCACAGAAATGATGAAGGATTACAAAAGCTTAATCCTGGAGAAATAGCAAAATTTTCTAATGTAGGACTTTGTAAACCTGGCTAAATGAGAATTTAAATTTAAAATAAACATGTTTTGTTTGTAATTTTATATTCTACAGGATACTACAAAATTCTTTTTAAGTAGAAGTTTTAATTTACAAATTTACAAATTATTCTGGCATTCTATTTGTCTAGAACATTCTTTCAAGCGAGTTAAAGGACTTAGTTAATAGATAATTCCAACAGTTCATGTATAACATGATAATGCTAGAAACAGTTGCCAACAAATGGATAATATTAATTTATAAATTTAGAAAAAGAGCAATGTTTTGAGGCTTTGGTGTAACATGGTATGAAGAGAGTTATTGTGCGACATCTTTTTTCTTCTACCTATACATAACACAGGAAGACATTTCCTTAATTACGTACCTCTGCATGCAATGAGAAAAATGCTAGGTTTGGGGTTTGTTTTCATTTTGTTTTTTTTTGTTTTTGTTTTGTTTGTCCTAGGGCTTAACCGCTGGGCCTGGGCACTGTCCCTGAGCCTGTTTTTGGTCAAGGCTACTGATCTACCACTCGAAACTCAG
The DNA here is from genome assembly GCF_019054845.1 of Dipodomys spectabilis. NCBI lineage: Eukaryota > Metazoa > Chordata > Mammalia > Rodentia > Heteromyidae > Dipodomys > Dipodomys spectabilis. The sequence continues at coordinate 337,312 of NW_024871009.1, read as the reverse complement.
TAACACTTGTGACTGGCTTTTCCTGAGCAGTTTATTGGAGATAAGAATCTAAGGAACCTTCCTGCCTGGGTGGGTTTTGAACCATAATATTCAGGTATTAGCCTCCTGAATATCTATGATAGATAAAAAGATGAGTAGAAATAATATTTGCAAGTTTTCTGATCTCAAGAATACCACTTGAGGTAAAACGATGCAGCAAAGTTTAGTGTAGTGTTTTTTCAGCAATCGAAAGGGCATTTCATTATCAGAAGTGTAGAATTTTTTCACTATAATGATAAGCTAGTCATGCTGTGAATTTAGGGAATTTTAAGGTGCACCTTACAATTTGGAAAGTGTTGGGCTAGAATGACTTCACTGCATAAAATGTTGGGATTGATTGTCATAAAAATAATAGCTTACTCTGATGAACAAATGTTTACTCTAGAGGAATTAATTATTATAGATACTTCATAGTTTTATCTTCTACCAGAATGTGGCTAGTTTTTCTGTTGACTTTTAACTATGTAACGCCCCATTGGAAACTGCATTTTTTGGGGAATTAAATAAAATGCATACAGGCACTGTTTTAAATATCTCTGGTATGGCATGTTCAGAATTTGAAAATGAGTCGTTAGTAGTCATAGGAATTTTGAAGATCACATATACTCTGTCCTATCAACAAATATTTAGTTTTAAAAGTGAGGAGTTTCCAGAGAATTGAACTATTTTCTATGTAGTATGAGACAATACTAAAATAATGTTTTTTTCAAAATAATGACAAGTATATTCTGAAAATTTTGTATAGTTTGATAACATTCAAGTTGATGACCCTCTGATAAAGAGAGGGACAATTAATTCAAATTAGAAGCCAAATATTGTTCATTTTTTTAAAAAGGTAATACACATAGAATAATATTTACTATGCCAATACAGTGAAATTATATTTTATGTAGCTTGTTTTTAAATTTAATTTTATTGTCCATTTAATATATAAAAGGGGTTGCAGTAATTGAAAGGTAGAGAATACATAATATGTCGAACTTTATATCCCCTCCCTCTCATTTTAATCACAATTTTCAATCACAATACCCCTCATAAGTAGTAATGTAAATTTCCAAAATGTTGTCTTCTGAGTATTGCTTTTGCATTGGTTTGCCCTTTGTCTTTTGTGTCGCCATTTTGTTGTTCCTCTTCCTTTGCAACATTAAGATAAATATGTATACAATATACAGGATACTGAAATTAAATACAGCAGGGGATAAACCAGAGGGGAACACTAGCAGTTCATTTTGCTCATCATCCACTTATATGGTCACATATACATAGGTATTGAGCCATTCTGCTCATCTGCTAAGACTACCCTAGACACTTCCTACTCATTACACATGAGGGAAACCATGGAATCTTTTTCTTTATATCTTGCTTATTTTACTTAGTAGGATTTTTCCAAGTCTTTCCATTTCCTTATGAATTGGAAGCATAGAATTCCACCGTGTGTGTGTGTGTGTGTGTGTGTGTGTGTGTGTGTGTGTGTGTGTGTTTGTGTGTGTGTGTGTGTGTGTGTGCGTACCACATTTTAGTGATTCATTCTTCTGAGTGGTATATTGGTTTAAAACATGATTGTATGTAAGTATCAGTTAGGGTCATTCAAAAATTACAGATGCCACCTCCACAGGTATACTAAAATAATGATTTCTAAGTAACATAGTCTTTTATGTTGGTACAAGTGTTGAGATATCTGGATGAGTCTAATGTATATTTTGCACTGAATTAGGCAGGAAGATATCATATAGGATAAAAATGGTAGTGACAAAATATTCCCTTGAGATGGATTAAGGAGGCTGCCAGAAGTATGAAGAAATTCAGATAATTTAGGAGAATTTAGAAATGCAAGCTCAAGTTTGTCTCTTTAAATAAAAATTATGTAAGTAGATGGGCAAAAGAAGGGGAAGAGAAGAAATAACAGGCAGCAGATCATTGAACCAAGTTAGAGTATAAAAAGATATAATCTATAACTTCCAAGTTAAAAAAGAGAACAATATAATAAGTACCTCTTAATTTAGGAACATGCATAATATTTACTTGGCTTTTCTCTAATTTAATGCTCCAAAATAAATGTAGATTTTATAAGAAAATTTAGGTGATTTCCATTACTTCAACCTGAACACTAACTGTGATTAGCCCTCTTTTTCTCACTTTGCACTTGGAAAAATAGTCCCTAAATTGATGATGTTGTGGCTGATTAGAGTCAGAGTTAGGGGCTTCTATTGTACAATTATCCCAGAATAGTTTAAAGCAGTTTTTTCCCCAAGATATCCAACTAAATTCTCTGAATCAATACTTTGAACACATCCTCACACCTGAGCACATAATTTGAAATTATACTTCAGCATTTCCTTGGCACATTCTACTTTGTGCCTTTCGCTTTTTTGCACATTCCTTTTGAGTTCATGGTTGCTCTATTTCCATTTCATCTTTGCAAATTGCTGAGAACATTGTTCACCTACTACTTCTTCTTTGCACATGACAGTCTATGTATGAAGGTACTGTGTCTATGTTAAGCAATAGGGTAGTACTCACTCTCTGAGGAGAAAAGTTCCACAGTATAACACTATGCCCACATTAGAGGGTGTAGAATTTAAATTTAAATCATTTTGAGACAAACAGTGATGTTAAAAGTGTAAGGCTCCCTAGGGACATTTGCTTGGAGCTCATTAGTTTTCCTAGGAGAAATATAAATATCCAGAAAATTTGGAGCTAATTGGTAAGTAACCAATTAACACTAGTTCCTAGATGTTGTGTTAATACAAGTCAAAATTGTATTATTGTTACATCAGAATCTTTCCCTACTTGCCAATGTGTATGAAAAAATGAAAGAAAGGCAGTAACACAAAATGTCTGATATTTTTAGGCTTTTAATCCTACTGGTGAGGGTAATGTCTGAACTCTTCCATTCAATAAAAGCTTGAAGTTTATAAGAGCACTTCCTATATATAAGAATTTGTGGCAGGTTGATTGACAGGGTTATTACAGCATGGAGATATCCCTAACAAAAATTAGATTTAAATAGAATATATGTCAGTTACGATTTGTCAATGGTTAATGAGGCATTTTCTATTCTAAAGAAGAAGCAATTCGAGGAGTCTTCAGTCACATCAGTAAAGATGTATGTTCAACCTAATACTTGGTGTTACTTGTCCTACATTTATAATGATTAGGCTGATAAGATATCCAAACATATCTAAAGATATTTCAATAAAGTTCCAAACTGATGTGGATACATGTGTCACTCATTGGAACTGAAGGATAAATTAGGCTTGTCTATGCTGTAGTTCAATCTTTAGTCACCTGGCTAAAATAATCTTCAAAAATATTCATAGAATACTTCTAAGTAAAGTTCATGAGAGTTATATCTGTATAACTCTTCTAAGTTCAGGATAAAAGCATTTGTTCCCAGCATTTAAAATCAACAGGATCTGTTGAATTCATGGATCCAGAATTTCATGGCTTCACATTCATATCTCAAAATTTTATCAATATGAATTTCAACCACTAAGCCAACTTCTCAGCCTTTTTTCTTATAAATAAAATTATTAATTTCCACATTTTGATGGACTAAGCGATAGTTTTCAACCAAGTGTGATTAGTTCAATAACATTCTCATATCGATAGTATTCAATAACCAAAGTTTCCAATGATATATTAAGAGTATTTCTTCAGTACAGCTGTAAACACATGACCCAATTTACATAATTCTACTTACATATCTATAGTTACCTTAAAAGGACACAGACCGTAGAGCCAGTAGTTAAAATTTATTTTTATTTTTATTTCTGCATGAAACTATTTGTAAATTCATACCAACAAACTGAATTTGACTCCTTATTTATAAGCTAAGGTGGAAGATCCTATACAATTCTCTTTGAACATTTGAAAACTTGCTTGCTATAATGATTGCAGTATTATACAAATTGATTTGCTATGTGGAGTATATCAATTTCTCCACAAATGCACTACTATATTTTGTGTAATCTATTTATATTATGGTCATACTAGTGAGTTTTCTTTTGATTTTTTTCTTAGATACTAAAGAGGAACTTATTTCACATGCTTCTCCTATTGACTATTAATTTGCATATGTTCTTTAAAGAAATAACCTATTCGGGAAAAAAGTTATTTAGAATTAGAAAATATAAAAATACTTACACTCAAAATCATTGTAGCATTAACAGTGTAGCATTAACAAATACGTGCCCGCTATCTGTTGGATATTTTTTCACTTCTATTATATTGTCCTTTGAATTATGAAAAGTTTTCAGTTGATATTATCCAGTTTATTCTTGCTTTTCTTTACCCACTAATGCTCTCCATATCATTTTTTACAAACCTTTACTGATCCAATGTCATGAATTTTTACACTTATGTTTTATAGGTTTTTACATCTCACATTTAGTTAGATAATCTTTTTTTTTATCTTTGTATAAGGATTGAGGTAATAGTCTAAGATCTTATTTTAAATCTAGGGAGGCAATAGTGCCAGTACACCCATTTAAGATTCTGTTTTTATTTCATAAAGTCATGGAATCCTTTTCAAAATCTATTGACCATACAACTGAGAATATTTTTATTGTGAAAATACCTACAGAGTGGTTACAATTACATAATAGTATTAACCAAAGCATGCTATTTGCAGAGGAGTATTTAAAAGGAGTAATTTCTTATAAAATTCAACTTTTAATCCAACAAAATGAATACCAGGAAACTATCACTTGGAAGATGTGAGTGGAAGTAAAAGGGAAGGAATAAAGAGAGTTATGGAGGAAGAGAGTGAAGGCATAATATTCAATGCAGATAGTGTGTAAGTAGAAAAAATGAAAGTGAGGTGAGGTTTAGAAGGTTGTGGAAAGTTATGTAAAGATCCATTGTACTTATAAACTGATTTGTGTAATGGAAATTCTTTTGAGCAACTATTTAATAAAATATAATTAAAAACAATGGAGACATCTAAACTTAAACTGCATTCTCTTAAACCATGAGTCAATATAATAGTTTCCTCCTCAGAAATATTCTTTGCAGGTATTTTCCTCATAATAACAGAAAAGTGACCAGTGCAATGAATAGCAATACATCACATTGTATATTCTAAATAGACACAATATAAAAATCACAGTAAAAATGTTAGAATTCATCACATGATAAAATAACAGGTAGAAAGTATCAAATGCTGACTGATTGTTTTTCCAAGTACTTTACCTATGGTATCTAATTTAATCCTCACAATAATCCCATAAAGTGGAACTACTTCTATTTTTAATTCTCAGATGATGATATGGAAGTCTTCAGAGTTGGAATTACTAGTACCACATTGCACACATGGTAAGAGTTAGCCTGTGGCCCATCTCCCACTGTATCAAAATACCTCATTTTATTTTATGACTAATATACCAGCACTTAGTCTACTAATTCTAGGAAATTTTCCCAGAATTATTGTGTACACTCTAATAATATTTCACTTTATCTTTGTTAGAAAATAGGTAGCTTTAATATGAAAGCTCCAAGTTCATAATCAATTTATACCTCCCTGGTGAAAGGAACTGCAAAAGTATAACATTCTTGATTTCTAGCTCAAAATAGTAGAAATCATATTCTATCCCATGACTCAACACTGCACTGTTTGGGGACCCCATCTCTGTTTAACACAGTCTTACTGAAAGAATGACCTGCCTAATTCCGGATGGAAACAGACTGCATGTCTTATGGACCAATCATTTCCACATTGTAGCTCACGTAAGTTGTTTACTATGAGAAGTATTTTGATTGCTTTTTATGACCAAAATTTTGAGAGAAATGTACTACTTTAAAATACTATTAAAGCAAGAATGATATAAAAATCACCTTTGACTCCAGATAAACATTTTACCTTTCATATACCAAAAATGCAGTGTGACCTACAATTAATATTAGGAACGAGAGGTTAAAAATCATAGACACCAAGACCTAAGTATGAATTAAAGACTCTCCAACTTGTGAATACAATTGGTTTAAAAAGTCATCAATACTACTGCATTTAAAAAAAATTCTTATGATACTGAAGATTCAATTATAAATTATTTACACGTGAAAATAACTCATTTTCTTTGGAGTAGGACACAAAACACAAGATTATTCCTAATCATTTTATTATTTTTTATTTTTTTCCTAATCATTTTAAAACCTTTATTTATACTACAAATTCACTCTTATAACTAAAGATTCTAAAAGTAACTGAAGTAAAGAGACACAACGGAAATAATTTAACTGCATCATCTTCATTCAAAAAACTGTGTTAATAGAAAACAAAGTTATATTAATAATTAATTAGCTTAACAAATTCACTTGCGTTCTTTTATTCTATTTCATTTAGTTTTATAAAAACTTGATTTTCATAAAATGATGCATATAAAAGCCTATATACCCACTCACATTTTCAGACCTTAACAATATTTATTTCAGAAATGTCTTTAGCTCTATAGTCAATGAGCTGAAATAATACTAAAATATTCAAAGGCTTTTCACAAATTGCAAGACTCACTCTGTGATGTTATTTACATTGGAAAAGATATTGAAAAAGCCTTATTTGTTAAGTTCCTGTAGTTACTCCCACAAAAGAACCATTAGTGAACATCCCTTTGCATGTTCAAAACAACTTCTAATACATTCACACTCTGGAGACGAAATAAGCTTTTTTTGTTTGTTTGTTTGTTTTTGAAAGTAATATCTAACAAGCATATCCACAATACTTATTTGCAGTTATTATAATGAGATATTCAAACGTAAAATTATTGGGTTGATTATCTCTTAGTGAGAATAGATATGATCTTACAAAGACAGTTATTTTCAACAGAAAGCAAGAAAGAGTTTATCCACCTTGTGTTTCATGGAATAACCAGAGAGTAATACCTGTTTGCTCAAGTCGGGCAAACTCACTCCATGAGCATATCTTAAAATTATAACCAATTTAAGAGATCAAATACATATTTTGTACTGACAGTCATCTTACAGCAATAACTTAGCACCTAATTATGTCTGTATCTCCTCACCTAACATATAAAAGAGCTGTAAGCAGTCTCTTTTATCTATCTTAATGTTGTAAATGCTTTGATTCTGATGATGTTATTATTTGACAAATAAAATGTACAGAAAGGTTGTCCAACTGAAATGACATGACAGAACAGTGATAAATAAAAACATTGCAACACAGTTAGCTCTTTTCAACCTCACCCTGTCGATATGGGCAAGCAACATTGCAACAGCACATGCACACCTATACACATACACACATGTGCACACATGTACACACACATATACATGCATGCTAAATACAGGGTTTATTGTACAAAAACATTCAAATTAAATATTAGTGATTAGTACAAATGATTATTTGCCTTACTACCAAATAATGCACAATCTATTCACCATGCCTATCAACATGTGACCACTTAATTTATTTTTAATTAATTAATTAACTAATTCATTCATTCATTTGTTTGGTGCTAATAATAGGGCTCTGTCCCAGAATTTGTTATCTTTTTGTTTTAGTTTTCTGAAGGCTAGCATTTTACTGCTTGTACCACAGCTCCATCTCTAGCTTTTGTTGTTTTCTTTCAAATCAGAATCTAATGGACTATTTTTGTTGTTTGGTTTGGTTTCAAACCACAATCCTCAGACTTCATCTTTCTGATTAGCTAGGATTAATGACATGAGCCACCAGTGTGGCTTCTACTTCTTCCTCTATACTTATCTAATGCACATAATTAAATAGTAATTTAAAACTGAGAGTATAGTAACAAGTTGTACAGTGATGAAATTGTCCTGTCAAAACTTCAAGTTAGTAATTTAAATTTCTTCTTAAGACCATACACAAAAAAATATCATGATATAGTATAAGAGAACTCACAATTGGACGTATGAGCTTCAAGAGCTTTTTAATAGATTCATTATTTATTGTTACTCAACATTAGGAAAAAAATGTACAATGCAGTAGTAAAATAGAGCCCTTTGCATGACTACTTAAATTCCTGTTTTTTTAAAGACACTTGTTTTCATCTACAAAAGTAGGCGTGTCTATTGGCTTCATGTGGTTTCTATGATTGAAAGTGCTTAATGAGAAGTAAACATGTATTAGTAGTCCTTTGCTATCATTAAATCTCACTTTGATAATAAATTTTAAAAAATAATCTGCATAAAATATAATTTCACTGTATTGGTATAGTAAATATTATTCTCTTTGTTGTAACTTTTTAAAAATCAATAGTATTTGGCATCTAACTTGAATTAATTACCCCTTCTTTATTAGAGGTTCATCAACTTGAATGTTATCCAACTAGACAATATTTTAACAATATATTGCCAATATTTTGAAAAAAGAACAAATTTATTACTTTCTCATATTAAAACCGAAAATAGTTTAATTCTATGGAAACCCATAACCTTAAAAAGTAAATAAGTTTTTAAGAGGACAGAATATATGTGTTATTCAAAATTCCCATCACTAATAACTACTCATTTTTAACTTCTCAACATTCTATACTTGAGAGATTCAAAACAGTACCTGTTTGCATGTTATGAAATTCTGCAATAGATGCAGTTTCAAATGGGGTGTTATAGATTGAGAAATCAGCAGAAAAATTGCCACATTCTGGTAGAGTATAAAACTATGAAGCATCTGGAGGGGATGTGGACAGAAAGGAACCTTACTTCATTGTTGGTGGGAATGTAAACTTGTTCAACCACTTTGGAAAGCAGTATGGAGGTTCCTCAAAAGACTTTACATAGAACTCCCCTATGACCCAGCAATCCCACTTTTGGGCATTTACCCAAATGTTTACAAACAAGACCACACTAAAGCAACCAGCACAACTATGTTTATTGAAGCATTATTTACCATAGCTAAGTTATGGAACCAACCCAGATGCCCCTCAGTAGATGAATGGATCAAGAAAATGTGGTATATATACACAATGGAATTCTATGCCTCCATCAGAAAGAATGACATTTCCCCATTTGTTAGGAAATGGAAAGGCTTGGAAAAAATTATATTAAGTGAAGTAAGCCAGGCCCAAAGAAACATAGGTCCTATGGTTTCCCTTATTTGCAATACCTAGTATATATATGAGTCAAGCGGAAAAGGTCAGATAATGTGATGTTAGGAAAATGAAACCTTAAATATGTATTTTAATGATTTTTTCTTTCATGCATGTGTTTCTAATGCATTTATAAGATTATTTCTTTGTTGCTTTGTATGTCCCTCCCCCACAGTGTAACCCCCGCTTTCACTATATTTGATGTCAGTTTAACTTGTGGAGGAGATGGGGAAAAACAAGTCGTTTAAGGATTCAGGTGGACCTGTTGCAACAATGAGAAGTACAAAATGTCATGTCAAAAACGAGCTTTACAATGTCGGTGTGGGGGGGAGGGGGGGAAGGATTGGGTGCGGGGGAGGAGGGAGGCTGGGAAGGGAGGTGAAGGGTAAACAAAGGAGGAGGCTGCAATGCTTGGTAAAAATGCATGCATTATCCTGCCCATGTAATTGTAACCCCTCCGTACAGTATGTTCTCAAATAAAATAAAATAAAATTTAAAAAAAAAGAAAATAGAGGCAAGGGGTGACAGTGTCCAAAAAAAACAAAAACAAAAACAAAAAAACTATGCAGCATCTGTGATAATTACTTCTTCAAGCGTAGCCAATTGTTCATCAGAGTAAACTATTATTTCTATGACCATCAATCCCAAGATTTATGCCATAAAATCACCCTAGACCCTAGAACAGTTTCCAACTTGTAAGGTGCACCTTAAAATTCCTTAATTCACATCACGAATAGCTTACTCTATATGATAAAATAGTACACCACTGCTAATGATGCGCTCCTTGTTCTGGAAAGAACACCACAAAAAAAAACGCATGAATTTTTCCCCAACTGCTATTCTTGAGATCAGAATACTTGCAAATATTATTTATATTTATACTTTAACTATCTTAGATATTCAGGATGCTAATATTGGAAGATTACAGTTCAAAGCCCACCCAGGAAGGTATCTTAGAATCTTATCTCCAATAAACTTTTCAGCAACAGCCAGACACAAATGCCACTGAGGTTGAAGTGTAGGGCTCGAGCCTTGAGCATAAACAGGCTCAGAGACAGTGTCCAGGCTAGGGTTCAAACTCTAGGAAAAACCAATAAAAACAAAGAAAACAAACTCCAAACCTAGCTTTTCTCTCAATGTATACAGAGGCATGTAATTAAGGAAATCGCTTCCTGTGTTACATATAGATAGAAGAAAGAAGATGTCATACAATTACTCTCTTCATACCATTTTATACCAAACCCTCAAAAAATTGCTGTTTATCTAAATTTATAAATTTTTAGAAATTTATAAATTTGTTGGCAACTCCGTCTAGATTATTCACATTATCATAGTATACACGAACTGTTGGAATTATCTATTAAGTTCTAATTATAACTCTTTTAAAAGAATATTCAAGGGAAATAGAATGCCAAAATCATTTGTGAATTTGTCAATTAAACCCTCTACTTAAAAAGAATTTTGTAGTATCCTATAGAATATGGAATTACAAAGAAAACCAAAGTATTTATTTTAAATCTAAATTCTAATTTAGCAAGGTCTACAAAATTCTACATTAGACGAACTTTGCTATTTCTCCAGGCTTAAGCTTTTGTAATCCTTCATCATTTCTTTGGAATCCAACAGAATGATGCTTACTTACTTTTTCAAATTTTTCGATAAGAATCATGAGCCATTTTGCATCTATGAATGTTCTGTAATGAAGAGAACATTTAAAACACAACTGAGGATTATATATGAGTTGCATTTCAATAGGAAACTTGACTTCTCAAAAGTAGTGACAAAATTAGCCCAAAATTCCATCTGTGTATTCCTTTCATGTTGTTTGGTTTGTTTTATCAAAACAAAATTATACTATCGGGTCCGGGGAAGGTATCGCTATGTAATTCCACTCTCTAACCTCCTGTCTTAGTCTGAGTGCTAGAATTCCAGGCTTGTATCACATTGTCCTGTCATAGTTTGTTGGTTTATTTAATCTAGAAACACAGTAGCAATTCAGAACTTCTGCGATGAGCTTCTCCACTAAACTGACTGCTCAGATTGTTTATGTACTATTTTCAAAGATGTTCTAAAATTTGACACAGGATATGAACATTTTCAGATGCACGTGCAGGGGTCTCTTATTCATTCCTCCATGGACCCGATCCCATTAATAGTGATTACTTGACTCTCTTACTATCTCTGGTCCCTACCTATGTAATATTCTCAACTTTTTTTAAGAAACTTCACTTGAGAGTTTTCTAATATTAAATATTATGACTTGATTCTAGTCTTACTCAGGGCATATTTTCTATTGTTTTCTAACGTTTCTACATATTCTGAGAGTTGTTTCATTTGTGTATTTGTGTGCACATATAAGTGCCTCTATGTGTATGTATGTGGTTTTATGTGTGTATGCAAAGGCCTCAAGCTCTTATTCAGCAAACTTGCTCATGACAGGTATTCCAGCTTTTGGCTGGTTAATTATAGGTAGTGTCTCAAAACCTGTTCTGCCCAAGCTGGATGCAAACTGAACTTCCCAGACTCCTTTACATTCTTAGGTTTTATTTTTCCAGGAGTATCAACTTTTAAACTACAAACATTTTTGTGAGTGTAAAGTCTAACCTGTAGCCCAGATTTTTAACTCAAGCATTCGTATAAAAATGGATGAACATACACATTACATATCCTGAGTGAACACTGTTAGAAATGTGATCGTAAGCCGAGTGGTTGTGAGATCTCAGAATTGGGGTTCAAAGCCAGCCCGAGTAGGAAAATCCTGGAGACTCTTTTCTCCAACAACTAACAGAATACTGGAATTAGCATTGTGGCTCAAGTGGTAGAGCACTAGCCTTGAGCTGAGTAGCAGAGGGACAGCATCCAGTCTGAGTTCAAGTGCCAAAACAACAAAAAAGAACATAAGAAAAGGAAAGAAAAAGAAATGTGGTCTTAGCCACCAGGTTCATTAATAGTATAATCCCTGTTCTCTCAAGATGGACTATTTTTTCCATTTAAGTCCATGCTCTATATCGCTCCCATACATCTCCATATTGGACTTGGCTTTATTGTTTCAATGTTGTCTTATTTGTAAAGTCTTCTATATTGTATTGAAACCTTATACTTAAATACAGAACTTCTCTATCTCCTATTATGACAATTGTTTCTCTTCCTGTTAACTCATGTACACTTGGGAAGTAGTGCACAGCAGATTCACTCACAAAAAAATGATCTGAGAACCTTCTTCCCATTTAACATTCACCTTAATTTACAGAGCACTTAAGAAGTTTGAATTCAATGTACTCATGGATAATGTATTTATAAGCAATTTAAATTTCATATTTTCTCTTTCCTAAGTTGTCTCTGAAACACGTTTTACCTCATGTACAAAGGTGTCCTTATGCTATTTCAATGAAACCAGAAAGCATTCATTTTATCTCGAGCAGCACCATAAATTGTTACTGGAAGTAAGTGGAAGTAACTATTACTGGATGTGGAAACTGAAACCAGGAGAGGAATTGAACATAGAGGAATGACAAAGTTCAAGTTAACTTTTGCTTTCCTTCTTACCATACAAGAAAATAATCTAAGGCTTGAAGGATACTCTGTCCCTGACTTTTTTGAGTGTATTCTTTACTCCTGTAAAACTTGTCTGTAAACTTCTAGTTGAGAGTGTTACAAAAGAAAACAACATGCCATTTCAAGGCCAGCATAGAACAAAAGGAAATAACTTTGTTTTAACAGTGTTCTACTGCAAAGAAACAAATACATGGAGATTTTTATGTGTCTATTGCATCTCTCCTGAGATGATTTTCCTATTGCAGAAGTCTGTTATCCATTTCTTTGTTCTGGTCCTGAGTTTTCCATAGCAATAAGGATTCCAAAAACAGAGGAGTATGAGTATGATCAGCAAAAGCAGCCTCTTCTCAGACAAGTGCTCCTTTTAGGAGGGTCCCAAGAAATTCCTGGAGTTTGATTTGTTTGCTTGTTTGTTTAGTTTGTGCTGGTTCTGGGGCTTGAACTCAGAGGCTGGACCCTGTCGCTGTACAGTTGTCTTTCCTGCCCACCTGCTAAAATCTAAATACTCTACTGCTTGAGCCAAAAATCCACTTCTGGTTTTTTGGTGTTTAATTGCACATAAGGGTTTGACAGACTCTCCTGCCTGAGTTTGCTTTGAACTAAGATAGTAATAAATCCCAATGCCATCAATTGTATGGAATTCTCTTTTGAACCAAGAAATATTAGATGAAATTTATCATAAAACTAATATTTGACAATTTTTAAAAGAAGAGAATATGTCCAGCAAAGAAGCCATAAATTAACCCAGCAAAAGTGCACTGAATCAGTTTGGAATTATTTTCTCTGCTTTCGAAGATTACTAGTGACTTCATCATTCCTTTTTGGAAATGAAGTCATGTTTACACTTTTTTGTTGGTTGTGGGGCTTGAACTCTGATCCTGGGCACTGTCCCTCAGCTCTTCAGTTCAAGTTGAGTACTCTACCACTTTAGCTATGGCACCACTTCTGGGTTTCTGGTGGCTAATTGAAGATAAGGGTGTCATGGACTTTCCTGACCAGGCTGGCTTTGAACCACAATCCTCTGGTCTCAACCTCCTGAGTAGCTATGATTACAGGCATGAGCCACCAATACTTGGCTCATATTTGCATTTAGTGCAGTTTTTGACACGAAGTAGACAAAGAATGGAAATCTATATCAAATGATGTGACATTGAAGCTTTTCAGAATAATTGAGGTAGTAATATGTCCTCCTTTTCCATTTTGTTACATTAATGACTCATGCGCTATGGGACCCTTACATTAGCATCCTTTTCTATCTGTGTAGGTGTATTTAGTATCAGGAAATGTTCATAGACAAATAGAGAAAGACAGATTTTTAGAAAGCAACGAAGATCAGGTATGAAAGAACCACATAGAAGGCGACACATTTCTCACACAGAGATTAAGAACTAGCTTAAGAGATTTAGAATACTAAAGGCAATGAGGAATAATCATAGTTGATAACTAGTTCTTCAATAACCAAAAATAGTTCCCTAGAATGGTTTCTGATATACCTAACTTACAGGACAAAATAGCAAGCCCACTTTTTAAAACATAGGATCTCTCTTTACCTACAGTTGTGTTATGCATCTTGCATTCAGTATAGTTATTCTTTTTATTTTGTATCTTATTCATGGATATATTGTGTATTTTATTGAATATGGTGATTGCTATAACTGTGCTGACATGAATGACAACTTATTCCCATGGCTATAGAGTTGCCTATGTAGAATTCTCCATCCTCGCTGATACCCAGGACTTTCACAAGACAGGAAAACAGGTGGATTGATTGGCTTCTCACATCAAGGTGAATCTTTTGGCAGTTCTGGGATTGGAACTCAAGGCCTAGCAGACCCAATTGGTAAATGAATCATGGGGAACACACCAGCCTGTAAGACACTAAGGAGCTAGGCCATTCCCAGGACCTGAGACAGAGCCCTGGTTGGGGCCAATATAGTCATAAATTCATCATTTAAACAGATGATCTATGTTTATATACATGGGTGGGCAGCATCTTGTGTTCTGTGTAGTCATTCTCTTTATTTTGTGTCTTATTCATTGATGTGTTGTGTATTTTCTTGAGTATAGGATAACAGATATAACTATGGTGACCTAGATGACAACCTATTCCCATGAGCATACAGTTGCCTATGCATTCTCCATCCTAGCTGAGACCCAGTACTTGTATAGCACAGGAAAACAGGTGCAACAACTGGCTTCTCACATCCGGGTGAATTTTTGGCTGTGCTGGGATTCAAACTTTGGGCCTAGGAGGCCCAACTGCCCAATGAGTACATATGAGCACACCAGCCTGTTAGCCACTAACGAGCTGGGTCATTCCCAGGAACAGAGATTGAGCCCCAGGGAGATCAAAATAGTCCTGAATGCATCATTTAAACATAGGATGTACATTCATCTGTGTGTGGACTGCATTGTGCATTTAGTGTAGTTATTCTGTTTTGTATGGTATTCATGAAAGTTTTATATATTTTCTTGAGTATATGATGACAGGTATAACTGGGCTGACATGGATAACAATCTATTCCCATGGCCACAGGGTGGCCCATGCATTCTCCATCCTAGCTGACACCCAGGACTTGCACTGGAAAACAGATGCAACGATTGGCTTCTGACATCAGGATGAATTTTTTGGCAGGGCTGGGATCTGAACTCGGGACCTACCAGGCCCCATTGACGTATAGGTCCATGTGAGCACACCAGCCTGTGAGCCACTAAGGAGCAAGGCCTTTCCCAGTACCTGAGATGGAGCCCCCAAGTGTGGCGCCAGGGGTGGGCACACAGCAGTCATCCATTCATAAGTTGAAGGTAGTAAGCATATAAGTACATATTTGTATAGATTAGGAGAGATGGTAACCTGTGATAAAATCCAATCTCCAATGTGTTTACTGATTCTTGGATCTTTCCAGATGCCTCCGTTTCATGACTGTGATGATTACTGCCACACTTAATCAACACTTCTTTACAAATAAGCGATACCACATGAGTCTTGCCTATCATTTCCTACTTATATCATGCACGAACTACTCATTCAAGGATGAGATCAATGCCATTCTATGACTTTTCCTGGTCCAGAAACCAGTATCTCAGGATTTCCAGCCATTGCCTTCTCATAGAGGGGCTGAATTCAAGCCTCAGGCATGGAAAACATACTCCTTAAATACATTTTAAAGATAAGATTTATACTTCCATACAGATGTTCAGGACATATCGTGTTTGGTGTGGTAGGATTTATACTTCCATACATATGTTCAGTACATAGTATGCTTGGTGTGGTTGTTCATTTTATTTCATGTTTTATTTTTATTTACCAATTATTTTATTGATTCTGATGACACCTATACCATTTACTACATTGTTTACCTCCTGTCACATAGCATCTAGATTTGTAGATGTGTTCTCCATCATGCCTCACACCCAGGACTCTCCCAGAAAAGGAAAACATGTGTCACACTAGGCTTCTTAATCCAAGATTAAATTTTTTGGCAGTGATGGGATCTGAACTCAGGGTCTAGCAGGCCCAATTCATGAATGGGTGAGTAGGAGCACAACAGCCTCTAGCCAATGAAGCTGTCAGGTGGCTCCCAGGCGCTGAGATCAAGCCCCAAGTTTGGCCAAAACAGCAATACATGGATAGGCAAATGGTGGTATAGAAATAAATATATATATTGGTAAAGAATGCCAGTGCCGTCTATGATTGAATGGCATCTGCTACGTTCCTTCCAACTCTTAGGTATTTATTATATCGACATTGAAATAACATTATTCTTTTCATGCTCAATAAACTATTAATTAAGATCAATCAGCATCCTAGGATTATTGCATCCAATTTTAGAGTAGACAAATGCATGAACTACTCTTTCAATCGGTATTCTTATGCATAGGAACAAGTCTTTTGTGATCTCCTGCAATTGGTAGGTGTAAGGATCAGGATTTGAACCCAGGGCCTATGTTGACATATTGGTTTATGGCTTCCCTGACAGCCTGCCAGCCATCAGCAATGGCAGGTCAGGTCCACTTTGCAACCGTGTCATTCAGATCCAGATGGTCACCGTAAAAAGAAAAAAATTGTAAAAGCCTCCAGCCCTCTGCAGTTCACCACTTTTTGTGCTGTCCCACTTTTTTTCTTCCTGCAAGCCCTCTGGGCCTAGGGTCCCAGGATTCGCTATGGGTTCTGAAGCTGAACTCCAGCCTAGGGAGATCGAAGCTGAGGCAGAGTTGCCATGACCTGAGATCAAGCCCTGTGGTTGGCAAAATTAATTAATTAATTAACTAAATAAAAAAATAAAGCTCCTTGGATTGGAATTTCTACCAGTTTTCTTTCCTAGACTGGGATTTGAACTCAGTGTCTTGGTAAATCTATACCAATATGAGGGAAGGTGCAGAGTTGCCACTTCTTGATTTCAAACCCCATGCCAAGCCAGAAATAAATAAAGTCACTGACCTTGACAGGGAAAGGTTGTCGTGGATATGGGAAGGAAGGGGGGGAATAAAAGGAGGAGGCAACAATGCTCAGGAAATGTACTCATTACTGTGCTCATGTAACTGTGACCCCTCTGTACAATATTTTTACAATAAAAAATGTACAAGAAATAATATATTGCTCAGATAAGCACTGTGGGGGTAAGGGAAGGATGTCTGAATAGCTGTAAAAAATTCTACACTGATGTTTTTTATAATGGTCAGTATGGAACTGAATAAACATAACAATTTCCAAAACAAATATTAAATCACTGACTTGGAACTGGGGCCAGTATTTTTGCCATTGATGGAATTTGAGCACACTGTTCGGGCAACTCTTTTACCATTTGTGAACGTGAAGCTCACTGTCCTTAAGGAAAATAAATTCAAGTTAGAGTTCCCAGAGCCTGCAATGGAAAAATATGTATATACATGTGTAATATATGATATATATGTACGTCTGTACATTTATTTCATATTATTATTATTATTGATTTTGTATTCACTTTATTTTTATTTTATTCATTTTATTGTTTATTCTATTTATTATTATACACATAATATTTATTATGTTTTGTACATCTATTATATAATTATACACAATAATTTAGGACATTGACTCATTTTTCATTAATACTTTATTAAGTGCTGAAACATGGTACTTAATTAAGTAGAGGCATTTGTCACAGACATCACATGTTTAGAGTCTGTCCACAGTATGTGCTTTGTCTTATTTACCTTTGGACAACTTCCTATAGGGATTTCTTTAGATGATTTATACACAGAAACCTTTTCTTGAGGATAAGCAAGTTGAGGAATAAAATTGTGAGGTTGGGGCTAGGAATGTAGCTTACTGGTAGAGATCATGCTCGGCATGCATGAATGCCAGGATTTGAAAGCTCAGTGCCACATACTCAGAAAAAGCCAGAAGATGTGGAGAGGCTCAAGTGGTAGAGCACTAGGCTTGAGAAAAAGGAACTCAGAGACAGTACCAAGGCCCTAAGTTTAAGCCCCAGGTCTGTCAAAAACAATAGGCCAGATGCAGATGCCGGTGGGTCACACCAGGAAACCTAGCTTCTCAGGAGGCTGAGATCTGAAGACCACAGTTTGAAGACAGCCTAGGAGAGGAAAGCCTGTTAGACTCTTACCTCCAATGAACCACCAAAAGACCACATGTGGCATTGTGGCTCAAGTGGTAAAGTGTTTGCCTTGAAGTGAAGGGCTCAGGGACAATGCCCAGGCTTCGGTTTGAGACACACAACTGTTAAAAGAGTGAAGGCTAATCAAAGTACTTTTCCTATATGCTAATTATGAGAACATTTTCTGGAAAATGAACGCTGGTGTACCCCAGAGTTGGAATCAGAGCTCAAAGTTCAAGTGTATCACATCCATATGCCCAGCCTCTCAGACTCTAACATTATAACTTTGTGTCCTACAGGGTTCTGAAAGGTCCACTGTTGAAAGGCTTAATATGCTCCCCAAGCCCTTTATGATAAATAGTTGACTTGTATTGTCAATGTCATTACAGTTCTGAACCTAGTAGAGAACCAATAGCTCATGCCCATCACCCCTGCTCAGGAGGCTGAGGTGTCAGGATCACAGGGTGAAGTCAGCCAGGGAAGGAAAGTCTATCACACTCTGACTTCCACTTCTGAAAGGTCAGATGTTCAAGAGCTTCCTGTGTTTCTCTTGGTGATGAGATGTTACTTGCACTCTAAATGTTCATAGAGTTCTCAAGCTTTAGAAGATGGAAAGAAATATTATTGACACATCCTGGGTTCAAATGAAGTTCTCAGGATCCAAGCCCTAGCCCTGTTAGCAGGAAGAACTCCAGTGTAACCCTGTATTTGAAGGAAAGAAAACAGTTTCAAAAGCCAGGCTAGGGGCAGAGACCTAGACCTGCAGGAGTAGGAGGCAGAACGTACACTCTCATCAGGGAAGTGAGCTGCAAAACCACTTCATTCATTCCAGGCACAGCCAGCAATGGAGGGAAACCTGAAACATTTATTAGAGTTACACCATGGTCAGGCTTTTCTCAGCCTCTTCAAACATTGACTAATTAACCTTCCTCCCTCAGGGGAAGGGAGCCTCAAGCTATCTTTAGGTTACCAATAGAGAGCCAGTTAAGTGGGGGAGAGAGGAGTAACAGAGTAGAAAAACCCCGCTCTGTGGTCTTAGGGAGTGGGGTTTTGACTCTCCATCTGTCAGGTTTGAAGGCCCTTCTTCTATCTCTACCAGTCCATTCTCCTTCCTTCATTCTCCACATCATTATTGCAAATCCCCAGTCCAAGGAGAAGCAGAGCCATTTCTGTTCTGTTTCCGAGTACCTGAGTTAGAACCTGGCTATGCCCTCTATACTCTAGAGCTCTTTGCTGCCTGAGAGTTGAGACAGACAGTCTTCCTGTTCTGTGGTTGTGTGAAGGCGATGCTGGTGTCCTTGCACAATGCAGAAGACCTCATGACTGGGAAGTGTTCCCTTCTTTCCTTCTGATACCCAAGACCTGACTCGTCTATCATGTTTCTATCATCTATCTGTCTACCTACCTACCCCTACCTACCTACATACCTACTTACCTAGCTATATCTTTGCCAGTTGTTGGGTTGAACTCATACCCTGGTCACTGTCTCTAGCACTCTGCTACTTGAGCCACAGCACCAAATCTGGCTTTGTCTGTGTATGTGCTCCTCAGGAATCGAACCCAGGGCTTCCTGAATGCTAGGCAAGCACTCTGTCACTAATCCACATTCCCTGGCCCTTCATCTTACTCTTAAAGGTAGTTTTTGCATAAGTAATGCTACCATTTTATTTTCCCAAGTTTAAGTTTCTGAACACCGGTTACTTCTCCGAATCCTCATTTTCTCTTTCCTGCCTGATTTGTGACTGTTTCTGCTTTGGCCTCATAATGAAATATAAATGAAGGCTGCTGAGAGCTTAAGTGTGCATCATTTAGGGACACAGGCCTGGAAAACTGGAAGAGAAAAGTGATGGGCCTGAAATGAAGAGAATGATGCAGTATGCCCAACTAGCAAATCTGAAAAATAAACCTGTAAATAAAAGCAGAAGCATTGCATACGTCTGTTTGCACTTGGGGAGATAATATACATAAACACATAACTAGGTGTTGGGTCTTCGTCCATCTTTGGACGGACAGGGTCCGAGGAGAGGTAAGTACGAAGTGTGGCTGGTCGCCCGTTCCCCACCCTTCCTTAGCCCAGGAGATAATCAGATGCAGCAGGGAGTCAAACCAAGCAGGAACTCGTTTATCAACAGGGAGCATCCCCTTTTTAAAGCAAAAGACTGCATGGGAGGAGAGGAAATGGGATCAACCAATCACTGAAAGGCCACACCTTAACATGCACCTAAGCTTCCATGAGTTGTTTACACACTGAACCTGAACAATTCCGGCTCTGCCCACTCAACTTCCTCTCAGGGCCATCTTTGCTACCCCCCACATATTCACCCTTTTTGTTTTAATGGCAGATCCACCTCCCAGTTAGTTATCTTTTTCCCCTCCTCTGTAAAGGTTATTTTAACAGGATTACATTTGGCCATGCAGGGGGTTGGAGGCAAGGCTGGGGAGAAGGAGGGCCCTTATGCATAAGAGCCTCTCCCAGTTACCTCTCATCCCCACCTAGCACAATAATAAACATTAGCCCCACCACAGCTAGAAATGTCCCAAGCAGTAAAATTTCAAACAAACTCTAGAAATAGCAAAGCAATCCTGGGCACCTGATGTCTTTCAAGTAAGCCAGTTCCTTGTACGTGCCTACAAGCGAGCACAGGGGTCAAGATGACCTTTAAGCTTTACTGTCAGCTCCCAACACCCTGTCGTCTTTGTCTAAAGAAGAGAACCCACCTGTCTTAGGTTGGGTAGATCGCCTTGTCTGTCTTACCCATCATCGGGAACTTCTTCAGAGCAAAGCTGAAGGCCCTGTCTTAGGTTGGTAAGACTGGCACCCCCTCTTACCCGTCTCTGGCTGCGGTTCCTCTCGGGGAAATTTATTTACTTGGAGCTTGTTCTTATGTAACTGGCTGGCTCATAAGAGTTTTGCATTGCACGTATAATGCAAGGAAAGCATAGAAAAAGCATCAGCAAAAGCATTCCCAGGTCAAGCAATGTCAGCCCTTTAACTTTAGGGATGGGATAGCAGTCTTTGCCACTTTAGAGTTCAGAGGTGGGGCTTATTCTAGAGCAGGTTTTAGACATATTTATAGGACACATAACAAAAGGTAGTTGCACAAGCAATTAGTAAAAGAACAATTAGAGCAGGTAACATTAAAATAGATAGCTCCTAAAAAATATGTTTTAAACAGTCCATAAGTAATGACATAGGGTGGTGATCAAAACGAAGGTCAGGCCACCAGGTCGAAAGGGCAGTTTCTCTTGTGGTGCTATTGATGATTTCCATATGGCCAGTGCTGATCACTGCCCAGGTCACCCGTTGAGGTTGATGTGGATTCCGTAGCCATTGCAGGGACTGGGAGGGTCAGGACAGCCATCAGCTTGATTATCACCATCTGCAATTGTTAAAGAACACAAGGGCTTCTCAAGGGCTGGTTGCCCTTGGGGATGGTTAGTTTATCCTTGGGCATCCTCCTGTATAGAGGAAATGGGTAAAAACTTAAGGTTCCTGGCAGGAATCCAAATGGGAGCTGTCTCCCCTATGGGAAAAAAGCATCCAAATCCCCTGCCCATAGTAACTAGGGGGTCAGGTCCTCTCCATTGTTGTGTCAGGGGGTCCTTCCACCTGACTTTCACTTGGGGCTTAGGGTTTAGTTGTCCCCAGTGCTTCTGAAATCTGGATTCAGTTGCCCCCTTTGACAAATTTAAAATGTTAATGGTAAATAAAGCTATCTGTAACTGTATATGGAGGCTAACTCCCTCTTTTTTTGTTTTAATAATTGCTCCTTAAGACATTGATGATTTCTTTCTATAATTTCTTGGCCTTGGGGATTATAGGGAATTCCTGTAGTATGATCAATATGCCATCTGTCAAAAAACTCTGACATTGCTTTACTAACAAAACAGGGTCCATTATCGGTTTTAACTTGTGCTGGTAGACCCAAGGTGGCAAAGCAATGAAGAAAATGTGCTTGTGAATGTTTAGTCCGTTCTCCTGTATGTGTTGTGGCCCAGCATACTCCTGAGTAGGTATCTATAGAGACAAAGATGTATTTAAACTTACCAAAGGCTAGGAAATGAGTAATATCTGTTTTCCAGAGGACATTAGGTTTAAGGCCTCTGGGATTTACCCCTGGTGGTTGTAAAGGGGGTACTTTTAAGAAGGGCTGGCATGTTTTACAGGTATGTACCACCCTTTTGAGGTCCTTTACAGGAATCTGAGGAAATCTATGCTGAAGACCTCTCCAATAAATGTGGGTTAAGTCATGCAAACAGGTAGCCTCTTGTAACGTTAATGCTTGCAGGCCAGTAGCTAACTGGTCCACACACTTATTGCCTAGGGAAAAAAATCTAGGAAGTTTTTAATGCCCTCTCAAATGTTGAATATGAAGGGGTTCCAGACCTTCTAATAGGCCCTTAAGGGTAACCATAAAAGGGGAAATAGGGTTTTCATCCAGCTTGATATGTGCCTGGGGAATATGAGGGAGCACGTTAATCATATATAGGCTATCCGAATACAAATTAAAGGGTTTTTGAATGTCCTGAAAGACCATAATTACGGCCAGCATTTCTTTATATTGTGCTGACCCTTGACAAGGTTGAAATCTTTGTTGGCTTGGGGTCTTTTGTTGCTCCTCAAAGGCTGCATACGCAGAGCCTGCTTTACTTCCATCAGTGAAAACATGGAGGGCGTCAGGAATAGGTGTAGAAGAAAATAGAGATGGCATTTTGAAGGAAAGTCTCCATAACATGACAGTCCATTTGGATTGCCCATAATGGCATTCAATTTGGCCTAGAAACCCCTCCAAGGAGAGAGCAAGACGAGCGTTGGCTGAGAGAGCCACTTAACATCTGCTATCCAAAAAGGAAAAACAATGGAGTGAGGGTCAAGCCATAAAACCTTTGGGCTTGGGTCCTTCCCTTGACAATAACATCCGTGAGTTGGTCTGCTTGAGAGTACGCCCGAGGCATGCCACCCAGCGGAGTGTGAACCCACTCTAATGGCTCCCCATTTTGAGTTAAAACTGCAGAAATTAACTTGACACCTGCAAACAACCAAAGAGAAATGGGCTCACAATTAGAATACCTCTTTAGAGAAACTTCATCCATGGCTTTTTGGAACTGCAAAAATATTGCCCTATGGCTGTCTGTAATTGTAATAACTTCTTGTGGTGTCCTGTCTTTTAGCAGGGCAAATAAGGGCACAAGACTATCTTTAGGGACAGAAACCCATGGCAACAGCCGATTGATTTCCCCTAAAAGACTCTGAAGTTGGGTTAAGGTTAGAGAGGCTGGAATATCCAGCAAAGGCTTAAGGGGCCTGGCCTGAGTCAAGACCCCTTAAAAGGGGCTACCTTTTGAATTTTATTAAGCGCTATGGTAAAACCCCCTTTTTTTTAATATGCCGAGAACCTGGGCCAGAAGGCCCTCCAGGCAGCTTGGGTCTTGGTGCCCCAGAATTATATCATCCATGTAGACATAGGCAAGGGTGGTATCTGAACCCAGCACAGGCCCTAAAAGTCTGGCCAGGTATTGTTGGCAAAAGGACGGGCTATTGGCCATTCCCTGTGGCAGCACCATCCATTCAAACCTCCGATCAGGCTGGGAAAAATTAAGAGAAGGTATACAGAAAGCAAACTTCTCGCAGTAATCTAGATGCAGGGGGATAGAAAAAAAAAACAGTCTTTAATATCAATCACAACCAAGGTATATTCTGAAGGTATAGCAGGAGTCCAGGGCATGCCTCTTAGGGGCATTCCTACTAGCTCCATCCTTGCATTTACCTTACATAGGAGCATATGCCAGGTCCCAGAGGTTTTTTGAATAACAAATATCGGTGTGTTCCAAGGACTTATAGAAGGGCGAATATGCCCAAGGTTTATCTGTTCCTCCACCAGAAGGTGGAGGGCTACAAGTTTAGGTTTGGTCAATGGCCACTGCTCTACCCAGATTGGGCTTCCCGGCTTCCACCTAATGGGAGGTACTTGGAGGGCAGTGGCCTTTAGGATTGGGGGTGCACCTGAGCGGGTCCCTTTTGTTCTTCTCTGTGATTATGAAAGTTAAAAAATTCCCTTTCCTTAACTCCCTCTGGATCCTGATTACACCTTTGTGCTTCTTCCCCATCCAGGATACCATCATAGCATGCTCGATGGTCTGTAGTGACCACAGCAACCATTTGTCTTAGCATGTCTTGCCCTAGTAAATTGGCAGTGAGGTTCTTTGCCACTAAAGGGAGTATCTTTCCCTGTTCTCCATCTGGGCTAGTCCATGTCATAAGGGTAGCCGTTTCTTTGGATGGGGAGTTACCCCCTACCCCCAATATCGGGGGCCCAGGTGCAAGCTTCCAGTCCAAGGGTACTTCCTCCTCCCTGAGTATGGTTTGGTCTGCCCTGGTGTCAATTAAGCAGTGAAACCTCTTTCCGCCTATGAGGATACTCATTTTAGGGTGGAGTCCTTCCACCAGGGAGACTGTCCAATGGACCTGAGCCGTCCTGCCACGAGGCTGCCTGGGCCTCACAGCAGAGGAGGTTCCTCCATGAGTTAACGGGGCTGGAGGATGCCCCTCTCCTAGTTTAAAGGTTTCCCATCTAAATCAAACTTGGATCGGCAATCCTTTTTCCAATGATATCCCTTCCTGCACCTGGGGCAGGGTGTAGGGGGCAGTTTGGCCCCCCAGGGCCAGTTGGCGGGGGATTGTCATGTAGAGTCCCTCTTAAAGTGCCCCTCCTGCCCGCATTTAAAACAAGTCCCTCTCCCCATTGGTCTTGGAGTTCCTCAGCCCTGGGCTGCCAGCGGCTCAGTAATAGCCTCAGTCAATGTAGATGTCTGAGACTGTAAAGCTAAAGCTAGTGATTGGGACTGGAGCTGTTGTGTTCCCACATCCTGTGAGGCCACCACCCATCTGCTCAGGGAACTCTCTCTCAGTCCTGCACAGGCCATTTGGTGGTCTGCATTCATCCCTTCCCAGAGCAGCAGCTTTACAAACTGATCTCAGAGGTTCCCTGCCGGCAGCTTGCGGTGAACACTCTGTTGGACTCGGTCTATGAAATCAGGTAGAGGCTCACCCAGTTTTTGTCTCACTCCTGCCATGGGGGACTCAGTAGGCCCATCATCTAGTTTGTACCACGCAGCAAGTCCTGCCTGCCTTACCTGGTCACAGTACGGCCAGGTATTGCGGCCTGTTGGACGCCGGTAGAATAGGCTTCTCCCGTCCCTGCTAACATGGTATAAGTAATAGGTATTGCGGGTTGAGCCTGCCGGTTAGTCTCCGCT
Source organism: Dipodomys spectabilis (assembly GCF_019054845.1). Lineage (NCBI taxonomy): Eukaryota > Metazoa > Chordata > Mammalia > Rodentia > Heteromyidae > Dipodomys > Dipodomys spectabilis. The sequence continues at coordinate 311,802 of NW_024871009.1, read as the reverse complement.
CACACTCTGCATTCCTCCTTAAAGAAGGCACACCATTTAATAAACTGAGCACTAGTAAGAACAGCTTTGGCCACATCCATCCAGTCCTTAGGGACACACTGATGATAGGCAATGTCCTGTAATAGGGTCTGGGCCCAGGGAGAGTTTGGGCCATCCTCCACCACCGCCTGGCGGAGCTCTTTAAGATCCTTAGCTTCCCATGGATACCATTCCAAGGGCCTGTTAGCCCCTGGTGCCAAAGTGACCGGATACGCTTGGGGAAGCGGATCATGTGGCCTAGAGTCTGGGCTCTTGGGTGGCCCTTCCTTTCCAGAGGAGGTCTCCGAGTAGGTTACTTCTCCAGCCCTCAGCCCCTCCAGTTGGTAGGGGTCTGGGACTTGGAAGTCCCTCTCGCAGGTCTCATAGGACGCAGTACCTCCCTTCCAATCGGGGGAATGGGGAGGGGGCCTAGGACTGTCCGGGGCACCTGAGTAGCTGCCTTTGCCCCTGCATGCACAGATAGTGCGTTCCCGGTTGAGTTTGACCTTTTCCTTTTCCTTTTCACTTTCCAAGTCTTCCTGTACTCTTTCTAGGCCTAATGTTTCCTCCTCCTATCTTCTTCTGTGATATAACATTACCCATATTTAGGGTTTCACTTACCCCGAAAGACTGCTTAGCCTCAGCCGGTATCTTTTCCTTTCGTGCCCCACGTTGGGCACCAGATGATGGGTCTTCGTCTGTCTTTGGACGGATGGGGTCCGAGGAGAGGTAATTGTGAAGTGCGGCCGCTTGCCGGTTCCCCAGCCTTCCTTAGCCCAGGAGATAATCAGACGCAGCGGGGAGTCAAACCAAGCAGGAACTCGTTTATTAACAGGGAGCATCCCCTTTTTAAAGCAAAAGACTGCGTGGGAGGAGAGGAAATGGGATCAACCAATCACTGAAAGGCCACACCTTAATATGCACTTAAGCTTCCAAGAGTTGTTTACACACTGAACCTGAACAAATCCGGCTCTGCCCACTCAACTTCCTCTCAGGGCCATCTTTGCTACCCCTCACAACTAGGTAGGACATTGATACATAAACCTGGCATTCTCTTTTTGAATATTTTTGTGGCCATCCCAGGGCTTAACCTCAGAGCCCGATGTATTCCTGAGCTATTTTGCTCAAGGGTGAGGCTCTACCATCACCACAGCTCCACTTACAGCCATCTGGTCATTAATTGGACAAGAGCAACTCCCAGGCTTTCCTGCCTGGTGTGGCTTGGATCTCCTGCTCAGCTTTCTCTCTCAAAGCTGGAGCTCTACCCTCTGGACCACTGCTCCTCTTCTGGTTCTCTGGTGGTTTATTGGAGATAAGAGTCTCACAGACTTTCCTGCTCGGCTGGCTTTGAATGGCGATCTCCTGGGAAGGGTTCAAGTGGCATTCTTCAGTTATTCCCCAAGGAGCCGCTCCACACAAACCCTTAGTCTAAATCTCTACAGGAACTAGAGAAAAATGGAAACATGAAGATGCTACTAATGTGTTCTAGATACTTAATATTGGAGACACAAAACACTCATAATTATTAGATCAGTTTATAGGCAAAAGGAGAAATGCAGACAGTATGAGGATCGTTCCAGATTTTGGTCCTCTCATCCTGAGACAGTAAATTAACTGCAGCTCAATGCTAAGTGACAGAACTGGCATGTCCTGTGGATATTTGCTCCCAAATCATCTGACACTCATTTCTCACTTTTGGCTTCAAACCTGTGACCAATCCCAGGGTAAGATGAGGAGAGAAAATCCTTCTCAAAAAAGCAGCTATAACAAACATTGGGTAGTTTACTTATAAATTCAAACCATTGGAATGACCCTGTTAAGAAGTCATATTGTCCAGATTAACAAATGAAGAAGAAGAAAAAAAAAATGAAGAAGAAAAGAAAGAAGGTGTCAGTGGATGCTGACTGTAATCCCTGCTCCTCAGGAGGCTAAGATGTAGAGAATCTGAGTTTGAATCCAGTCAGTGTAGGAAAGCCCATGACACTGTTATTTCTAAGAGAAATGAGGCTGTGAATCAAGATTAATGTACTACCTTTTCGCAAAAGGAGCTCAGGGACAACGTCTAGGCTCATAGTTCAACCTCAGGACCTGCCCACTCAAAAAGAGCCTGTATCTCCATGTCCTTGTGTATATATGGATATATTCCTGTAGGTGAAGCTCCCAAGTAGCTCTGATGAGTGGCAACAAGCTAGGAAATTTGTATTCAATACAATGATTTCATAACAGAGAGTGTTTTGATTGCAGTGCATGTTCTGGGGCTCCTCTCACTGTTCCCAGTGTAATCTAAGGGTTTCTCTGCATCCCAGGTCTGCTGGAAGAAGTCACTCTCACTGTCTGGTCAGTCAGACAAAAGGCCTCAGTACAGTACAGCTGGGTAACAAACAACTCCATCCAGGCCAGTTAGTGAGGATGAGTGTGAATGAGCTCTGAAGGTCAGGAGAAAAAGGCTTGTTTTTACACCAAGCTAACTCTCTCCCCATTGCTCTGTTTTAAGAGGAAGGCTTCATTTGTGCAACTCCCATGGCAGACCAAGTTCTGGGCACTTATCCTGCCTTTGTGAGACTATATTCAGGTGTTCAGATACAGTGCTCAATATTATTCAGGAGTCCTTCTGGCAGACAACTAGGGAACTCAACCTAATGAAATGTTTCATTGCCTGCAATGATGGGATTATGATGCCTCTCCTAGGTTTCTGCCAGCTTGGGAAATCCAAGCACATATCTGATATCACAAAACTTCCTGTCATCTAGGGCTGGTGAAGCTCATCAGGTTTTGGAAACTTTGACCTTTCCTATTTAGGTTCTGGATGGCTAGGTTTTGGGGTTGAACACAGGGTCTGGGTACTGACCAGGAGCTCAGTGCAGAAGCATAGTGCTTTATTATTTTGTGTAACAATTTCTGATGTGTGTGTGTGTGTGCGTGCACACACACACACACACACATGCATGTGCGCACACACATGCATGAGTCCTGGAGCTTGAACTCAGGACCTGAGCACTGTTCCTAGTTTCTCTTGTGGAAAGATAGCTCTCTCCTACTTGAGCCACAGAGCCACTTCAGGCTTTTTTCTAGTGATGTGGTCCTGAGAAATCAAGCCCAGGGTTTCATAGATGCACAGCACTCTACCCCTAAGGCACATTCCCAGCCCTCTACATGAGGTTTGTTAGCTCATTTCTGTCTTTTTTTATTGTTGTTGTCGGTTGTAGGAGTTGAAGTCTGGGCCTGGGTGCTGTCCCTGAGCTCTTCAGCTCAAGTCTTGTGCTCGCCACTTGAGCCACAGTGCCACTTCAGGTTTTCTGGTGGTCTATTAGAGCTAAGTGACTCAAGGACTTCCCTGCCCAGGGTACCTTTGAACCATGATTCTCAGATCTCATCCTCCTGAGTAGCCAGGATGACCAGCATAAGCCACAAGCACCAAACTTCAACCTCAGGTTCTTGGTGGTTTATTGGAGATAATAGTCTCATGGGACCTTTTGTGTCTGGGATAGTTTGGAACCCAGATCCTCAGATCTCAGCATCCTGAAAAGGCAGGATGACAGACCTCAACTACCAACCCCTTGGTCATGGCCTCAGCTGCAAGGGCGTCCATGGCTCCACATGATTGAGTGCTAGCCATGAGCCCAAGAGGTAAGGTCAGAGCCTAGGCCTCGAGTTCAAGGTTGATGACTGAGAAGAAACAAAACAAAACAATTGTCTACAGGAGACAACTCACTAGTTTTCAGTAATACATAATTTCATCCCTGCTATGGGGACCTATCTGAGCTTCAATATTCTTTTTGTTGTTGTTGTTTAATTTTTATTTTTTGTGAACATACTTTACAGAGGGGTTACAATTACATAGGCAAGATAATGAGTACAGTTCTTATCAAGCATTGCAGCCTCTTCCTTTGTTTACCCTTCACATCCCTTCCCAGCCTGCCCCCCTCCCCCACCCAGTCCCCCCCCCCCGCCCCCCCCCCACCAAAGTTGTAAAGTTCGTTTTCGACATGACAACTTGTACTTCTCATAGTTACAACGGGTCCACCTGTATCCTTAAACGACTTGTTTTCCCCATCTCCTCCACAAGTTAAACTGACATCAAATATAGTGAAAGCAGGGGTTATACTGTGGGGGAGGGACATACAAAGCAACAAAGAGGTAATCTTATAAGTGCATTAGAAAAAAATGCATGAAATAACAAAGCATTAAAATACATATCTAAGGGTTCATTTTCCTAACATCACATTATCTGACCTTTTCTGCTTGATTCATACATATACTAGATATTGCAAATAAGGGAAACAATGGGAACTATGTTTCTTTGGGCTTGGCTTACTTCACTTAATATAATTTTTTCCAAGCCTTTCCATTTCCTAACAAATGGGGAAATGTCATTCTTTCTGATGGAAACATAGAATTCCATTGTGTATATATACCGCATTTTCTTGATCCTTTCATCTACTGAGGGGCATTTGAGTTGGTTCCATATCTTAGCTATGGTAAATACTGCTGCAATAAACATAGTTGTGCTGGTAGCTTTAGTGTGGTCTTGTTTGTAAACTTTTGTGTAAATGCCCAAAAGGCCTCAATATTCTTGTCTGCATAATCATCTCAGTTGTGGAGCTCTTACAAGGACAAGATATAAGAATGCAATCGGTAAGTACACAGCACATGGCACTCTTTACATGACTCAGCACAGAGCATCCTGTGAAAGACTCAGCACCCAGCACCCAGTACAGGACTCAGCACACTGCAACCTGTGAAGGACTCAGCACATAGCAACCTGTGCAGTAATCAGAATGGAGCACCCTATGGAGGACTCAGCACATAGCTCTATTCCACAAGCTGTCATTAGAATTAGGGTGCTTTAATCAGTATCATCATTCTTTGAAGTAAATTTTACAAACCATTAAAGTTCACATCTAATGGTTTAGTGGGGTTTGTTTTTGGGGAGGAGGGGTTGGCCATGGGGTTTGAACTCAAAGCATGGGGATATTGTTCTAATAACGTTTGCTTAAGGCTAGAGCTCTACCATTGGAGCCACATTTCAAAGAGTCTAACAAACTTCCTGCCAGGACTGGGTTTTAAAGCCCCTGAGAAGCTAGGATGCCGGATGTAAGCCAGGATGACATGAATAACTCGTGGAGCTGGGTTGCAGTAGTTTACATCTGGCTAAGTCTGGTTAGGTGTCAGCTATCAGCATCAGACTCCTAGCTTGTTCTGTAATGAGGTATTTGAAGTTCAGTACTTCTATAATTGCAGTTAGAACATCCTCCCTTTTTTTGGCGGCATTCATGGGGCTTGAATAAGAGCTTAGACACTGTCCCTAAGTGTTTGTGTTCAAGGCTAACACTCAATTGATTGAAAGACAGCAGAATTTCCGGGTTTTCTGTTTATGTGGCACTAAGTTATCTAACCCAGGGTTTCATGCTTACTAGGCGAGCACTCAACCACCGATCCACAGGAGTGAATGAGGTAAAAATAGAGAGAGATTGCTGTATATAAATATTATATACACAAAAAGAGATGTCTGCATATTATTAAAATATAGATAATATTACTACCAACTATAGTTATTAAATTATGTCTCCTTTTATTGATGTGTCCCAGTTAACTATTAATAAAACATTAATAATTACTCAATATCCTGTTATTGTTTATCATATATGTACATATATCCATACATATAATTATATATTTCATAGAATGAGACCAATGTGTATATATTATTAAATTATGCATCATGTGTTACTACCAATTATTAGGTATTTAATTATGTCTCCACGTACTTTTTATTCTCTTAATGCTTAATAAAATATTAATTAAACTTAATGAACATCCTATACTTATTGCATCTAATTTTACGCTAGAATGCTTCACTACTAATTCAATCTGTTTATCATTGATTGTAGTGACAATTCTTCCACCTATTACATTTCTTACCTTTATAAAATCCTATTACATAGCATATAGGTTTGTACTTGAATTATATATCCTACCTGACACTGAGCACTTTCACAGAAAAGGAAAACATGTGTCACGCTTGGCTTCTCACTCCACGATTACATTTTTGGCAGTGTTAGGATCTAAACTCAGAGCCTAGAAGGCTCAATTCATGAATGGGTGACAGCCAGCACAGCAGCCTCTAGCCAATTCAGCTGCCATGCAGTGCACAGGCCTTGAGGTTGAGCCCGCCCCGTATGTTGACTTCAAATTGCACTTAGTGTAGTTATTCATTTTATTTTTTGTTTTATCTTTTACCACTTATTTTATTGACTGCTATTACACATGGAATATTTACTACATTTATTACGTAGGATATAGATTTGCCTGTGTATGAAACTTCATACCTGACACCCAGGACATTCGCAGAAAAGGAAAACACGTGTCACCATGGGCTTCTTACTGCACGATTCAATTTTTGTGAGTGCTGGCATCTGAACTCACATCTTACAAGGCCCAATTCATGAGTGGGTGAGTGTCAGCATGCCAGCCTGGGGCATATGGAGTTGACAAGCATTTCCCACACCTGAGAACGAGCCATAGGGGTTGACAAAACAAGAACAGATTGACATGCAGATGGTAGTATACAAATAAATACAGATCTTTATAGAGTGCCAGAGATATCTATACATTATGCAGTTATATAGGCTACATTCCTACCAATTCTTGGGTATTTATTCTGCCTCCTCCATGTAATTAACATTATTGTTTTCATCCTTAATGAATAATTAATTAAATCAACCACTGTCCAAACTATTGTGTCCATGTAATTAATAATATTTGTTTAATGTGTCCAAAAATATTCATTAAAATCCATCGGCCTCCTAAAATCAATCTCTAATTTTATAGTAGAATCACTCAGGAACAACTAATTCAACCTTGATATTCATATACTTCTATCCTTATTCCTATGAATAGGAACGAGACTCTTAGCATCTCCCTCCGTTGGTAGGCGTCAGGACTGGGCTTTGAACACAGGGCCTAGGTTGCCGTTTTGGCCTGTGGCTTCCCTGGAAGCCATCAGCCTTCACCATTGACAGGTTACCAACAGTTTTCAGTCGTGTCATTCAGACCAAGGATGGTCACCTTGAAAAGAAAACAAATGTAAAACCGACATCCATCTGCAGGTAGCCAGATTTTTATCTGTGTCTTTTTATTTATTTTTATTCCGGTCAGTCTTTGGGGCCAAGGAACCCAGGTTCAGCTGTGGGCTCAGTGGCTGCACCACAGCCTAGCATGATCAAAACTGAAGCAGAGTTGCAATGACCTGAGCTCAAGCCCTGTTCTTGACAAAATAAAAATAAATTCATACATACATACATACATACATACATTCAAAATGTTTAAAAACCAATGAGGCTCCTTGGCTTGGGATTCACGCCATTTTTTCTACCAGGCCTGGGATTTGAACTCAGGGTCCGGGTAAAACTGCAGCACTGTGGGGGAAGGGGAAGCTCACCGTGCTGGAAGACAAGAAAATCAGGCTTTTTCCCAGGGGCTGAATTCAAGCTCTAGCACTCGAAAAAATAATATTCGTATCCATTTTAAATACATGATTTATATTTATATACACATGATTACTGCATATTGCAGTTACTGTAGTTATTCATTTTATTTTGTGTTTCATTTATTGATTATATAGAGAGTATGATTACATGTATAACATTTTTTACATTCTATTACATAGGATATAGATTTGCCTACGTATTATACATCAATTCTGAGACCCAGGACTTTCGCTGATAAGGAAAACAAGTGGGACAATTGGCTTCTTCCACCAGGATTAAGATTTTGGCAGTTCTGTGATTTGAACTCCAGGCCTAGAAGGCCCACTTCATGAATAGGTCAATGTTAGCAAACCAATCTGATGCAAATTAAGTTGTCGGGCAAATGTGGGGGACTTGTGTTTGAGGACTTGAAATCAAGCCATAGGTGTGGCCAATATATAAACATATGACTATGCATCTATGAATAAATTTATAGAGACTGATAGACGTTCATGTAGATTCTACTATATAACTCTATATAAAGAGTGATGTCTATATCTTATTTTTATATATTCTATTACTACCAATTATTTGGTCTAAAATTATGTGTCTATTAATTAATCACGGTACGAGACTTAATAAAGTATTCATCAATGACCTATATTTATTGCATACAATCTTATACTAGAATGACTAGCTAATTAGTAATTCAGTTGGTACTTGTCAAACATTCTATTAGTGTTCCTATAGATAGGAACGAGTTCTCTAGAATCTTCAGCCGTGTGTAGGTGGCAGTCGCAGCATCAAACTCAGGGCCTAGGTGACTGGGTTGGGCTCAGGCTTCACTGATAGCCCGAGAGCCTTCGGCCATGAAAGGTCACGTACAATTTTTAAGCCTAGTCATTGAGACCCAGTATGGTCACAGTACAAAGCAAACAAATGTAAAACAGTTGTGTAAAACTTCCAGGTTTTCCCTCCACCATCTTGGTTGGTTTGTTTTTTTTTTTGCCAGAGCTGGGAGTTGAAATTGTGTACTAGGATAGCTGGATCATCTGTGGGTGTAAAAGCTGCACCCCAGCCTAGGGTAATCAAGGTTGAAACAAAGTTGTGATGACCTGAGTTCAAGCCCCGTGCCTGCCCCCGCAAAAAGTTAAGATACTGGCTAGGAATTTGGGCCATTTTTTCTGCCATACCTGGTATTTGAACTCATGAATTGGGTAACTCTATTGTGCTCTGGGTGAAGTGGAAGCTAACCTCCTGGAAGAAAAAAATTCAGGAGCATTTCCCAGGGTGTGAATTCTAGCCCCAGAACTGGCAAAAATAATATTTATATACATGTATAATGTATATAATATATGTATTTGCATAGATATTACATATTGTACCTAGGACACAATATTTCCACAGAGAGGAAAACAGGTCAACATTGGTTTCTTTCCTCATGTATTGCCTTCAGCAATGCTGGGATTTGAACTCAGGGCCTGGAATGCCCAATTCACCAAGGGGTCAGTGTAAGCAGAGCAGCCTCAAACAAATTCATTGCCAAGCAGTTCCCAGGACCTGAGTTCTAGCCCCAGGAATGGCCAATATATAAATACATGTATAAATTGTTGCAAATATATATATATATATACATAGAGAGAGAGAGAGAGAGAGAGAGAGATGTATATCCACTGTATATTTAAATATATAAATGCATTTATAGAATGTGAGATGTCTATACATTATTAAATTACATCTAATATATTCCTGATAATTATTAGGTATTAAATTATGCCTCCATTTAATGATGTATCATGGATTAAGGCATAATAAAGTGCTTCCTTGTGCAAAAGGAGCTCAAGGACAATGTCTAGACTCATAGTTCAAACCTCAGGGCCTGCACCAAAAAAAAAAAAAAAGAGCCAGTAACCCCATGTGTCTGTGTATGTATGTATGTATTTCTATCAGTGAACATCCAGAGTCATTATGAAGAAAGGCACCCTGCTAAGAAATTTGCTTTGAATAGAATGATGTCATAGCACAGAGCATGCTTTCAAGACAGTGCATGTTCCTGGTTTAAAAAAAAATTAAGACCCTGGCTTGGAATTTGCACCATTTTTCTGGCAGCTTGGGATTTGAACTCAGGGTCTGGGTAATTCTGTGGAACTGTGGGGGAGGGGAAACACCGTCTTTGAAGACAAGAATTCCAGACCAGTTTCCAGGGCCTGAATTCAAGCCCCAGAACTGGAAAAATTAATATTCATACATGAGATCTATTTACTTACCTGGGTTTAATCCATATGATATTTATTACCATTATTCATTTATTATTTATTTTATTTAGTATTTTACATATATAATATTTATTTCATTATTTCATTCATCACGTCTTATCACATGGATTTATTTGCATATGGATTCTACATCATACTGAGACCCAGGACTTTCACCAAGAAGGAAAAAAAATGGGTCAAAATTGGCTTCTGACTCCACATATAATCTTTTGACTATGCTGGGATTTGAACTCACAGCCCACAATGCCCAATTCATGAATGGTTCAGTTGTGGAACAAAAGCCTTTGGCAAACTGAGCAGCCAGCCAGTGCTGAGGACCTACAATCTGGCAATAGTAGTGGCAGATAGATAGATAGATAGATAGATAGATAGATAGATAGATAGATAGATAGATAGATAGATGTGTAGTTTGCTATATATGAGAGAGAGAGACAATGTGAGGATATTAAATTATATATATTATGAATTATTAGTTATTAAATTAGGTCTCCATTTAATGAAGTATCATGGTTTAATACTTATTGAAGCATTGGTGTAAAAAGAGTCAGTATTCCTTAATTAGGAGAATCATACCATGGTGCTAGAATGAAAGACATAATCCAATACTTTTTGGGTGGCATTCTATAAGAGAATCATGAACTAACTGCAAATTTAATTGTTACTTTTATAACATTCCATTAAGCATTCCCATGGATAGGAATGATTTTCTCATGATCTCCCTCCATTTGTAGGTGGTAGTCCTGGCATTTGAACTCCAGGCCTTGCAAATGCAAACCATTAGAATGACACTGTGAAGATTTCAGTTTGCCACATTGAAAAAAGAACAAGAAGAAAAGAAAGCCAGGTGTCAGTGGATCCTGCCTGTAATCTTAGCTCTTCAGGAGGTTGATAGGTAGAGAATGCCAGTTTGAATTCAGCCAGGACAGGAAAGTCCACCACACTCTTATTTCTGAGGGATCACAGGAATACAAAATCCCCATGAGTGGGGCTATTGCTCAAGGGCAGAGTGCTACCCTTGAGGTATCTCCCGAGGTTTCTGGAAACTTGCTAAATCTAAGCACATGTGTAATATCACAATGCTTCCTGCCATCTAGGGCTGGTGAAGTTCATCAGGTTTTGAACTTTTGACCTCTCCTAGTCGGGCCCTGGGTGGCTAGGTTTCGGGGTTGAACACAGGACCTGGCTGCTGACCATGAGCTCAGAGTACAAGCTCAGTGTTGTACCATTTGCTGTTACAGCTTCATTTCTAGTATCTGGTGTGTGTGTGTGTGTGTGTGTGTGTGTGTGTGTGTGTGTGTGTGTTTATGTGTATGTGTGTGTGCACATGTATTTGTGTTTATACACTTGTCCTGTAGCTTGAATCCAGGACCTGAGCACTGTACCTGAGATTTTCCTATACAAGGATAGTCCTCTACCACTTAAGCCACACAGCCACTTCAGGCTTTTTTCTAGTGATGTGTTACTAAGGAATCAAACCCAGGGATTCATACATGCAAAGTATTCTACCCCTAAGACACATTCACAGCACTCCACTTCAGGTTTCTTTCTTTCTTTTCTTGGAAGTTGGAAGAATTGAAGTCTAGTCTTGGGCGCTGTCCTTGAGCTCTTCAGCTAAAGCCAATTGTTCTACCACTTGAGCCACAGCACACTTTGAGTTTTTTAGTGGGCCACTGAACAGAAGCATCTCAAGGAATTTCCTGCCCAGGTTGGCTTTGGACCGTGATCCTCAGCTCTCAGCATCCTGAGTACTTTGGATGAAAGGTGTGAGTCAGCAGTACCCAGCTTATACTTCTATTTTCTAAGTGGTGAATAGGAGATAAAAGTCTCATGAGACCATTTGTGTCTGGGATGGTTTTGAAGCCATATGGTCAGATCTCAGCTTCTTGAGTAGACATGACAGACCTCAGCTACTACACCACTATACCGTAACAAGCAAGTGCATGGGGTCAGCGGCAATGTTGGCTAACCACCTGAACCATCCTTAAACATGGACCAAGGAGTCTAACCCATGCGCTCAAGTCAGGGGTTTGCGCCAAAGCCGCCATGGCACAATGAAAGTGAAGGCCGGCAGAGTCACTTGGGTGCAGGGTAGGCAGTTATCTGTAAGGATTTCCCTGCTGCGTGTTGCACTCTCCCCCATGCCCTTGTCTCCTGCCTTCTCCTCCCCTCCCTCCCCCCCCCCCGCCGGCCAAGGTGGGATCCTAAGCACTCTGCACCTCAGAGAACAGACCAACCAGGAGTGTTCTGGGAGCACCTCAAGAAGGCAGAGCAAGGTGTGGCTTTTCACACTGACCTCCCTTTCCGTGGAGAGAGCCAACCCCTGTGCTGATAACAAGTCATGGGAAGAGAGGGGCAAGATCAGGGCACCCCCCTACTCTAGCAAGTACAAGTCCCCGACCTCATGGCAAGGGCGGGGAGAGACCAGCCAGACCCGGTTGCTGCACCCCTGCCTCCTGCACACGACAGGCATGGTGGGACGGTGAGGGCAGGGGCCCGCGTGCAGAACGAGAAGAGTGGTCCCATTCGCAATGAATGTCTGTCCCTCACCTGGCACAACCTATGCCTGGGCCTGAAGGAGATCGCAACATCTCCACATTAATCACACCAAGGGTATGGAGAAGACAGCCACATGGCACTTGGGAGGCAGTGGCCCAGGAACGCAGCTTCTGAGAGGGCCAGCCTGGGATAAACGTAGCCAGGACAGACACCGTTCATGAGTAATGAACGAAGCAAAATAAATTAAAAAATAAAAATAAAAAAGTGAAACCAAGATGGAATTTGCACGAACAAAGCACTCTGAACCTGAGAAAACTGCCGATAAACTGGTAACCCGGGATAGGTCCCAAGCAGACAGGGGCAGCAAAGTCGGCCAGCCTGCCCTCATGACCTCTGCCACACATGGCGCCTCTCCCCTCCCCCACCCCAACATTTCCAGAAAAGCGCAAGTGAGAGCTTGTCCCACTGTCTGCCTACCCTTTCTTTTCTTTTTTTTTTTTTGGTTGTTTGTTTGTTTTCTTTTCTTTTTCCCCTGATGGAAATGAGAAAACACTGCCAAAGATGGGTCAGGTCCAGGAAGAGACAAGCTGGGAGGAACCCCGCTCACTTGTGAAATTCATGAGCCAGGAGCTCAAACACAGCTAGTCCAGAGGAGGCTGCATGCCTCACCTGCCTGCACAACACACTGTCCCCACTCCACCCCTCACAGGGAAAGGGGAGGGGGAAGGCCAGAGAGAGGTTTCTTCTAACACAGAGATGTTAGGTACGTCACACACACAGGTCTGGAAAACTATGGTGACAGTGCAATGGGAAGTGTGAGTCCACTCACGCATCAATAAATGACAGGAAAGTCAAACAAGAGCCCCTGGGTGAGAAAGGAAGGGGAGGTGGCACCCGTGGGACACTTATCCCGGGCACCAGACGGAACGACCTTCTGATCTTTCCTCCTCAAATCTGTCCAGACAGCTAGCCTTTTCTAATAGGCTTTTCCACTCTCTCTGGAGCAGTTCAGGGCATGAGGTGAGGAATCTAAACCCTAGACACGTATGTTGGAGGGTAGAGGCATCATCACTCACATGACTGTGGTGGACCAGGACTTGAGCAGCGTAGTGCACAGTGTGTGGAGGGGGGGCAGGTAGGAAACCCCAGGAGGAAAGACAGGGAAAGAATAGGGGCCCTGTTCCAAACATAGTGTAGGGATCAGAGGGGCAATCCTATCTCCCGGTGGTGATGCATGGTTAGAACCCACAGACCAGGCATACTTCTCTTTGGGGTTTGCAATGGGAACATATGCAGGCAGAAGTGTGCCAGGACACACATCTCTTCACAGACAGGTAGACAGGCAGAGCCAGGGGGTCAGGCATGGCAAACACCCTATTCCATCAACACACACACACAAACACACACACACGTTAAGGTGTGTGTATAATATCCACAAGGTAAAAGTTTATTCATCCATTCTCAAAACAATAGGAGTAAGATTATGTCAGTTGCAGGGAAATAGACCTATGGACTACGAGCGGGGCAGGGGTTGGGGGGTTGTGGAGGCCAGAAGAACCAAGAACAGGTGATGCCAGAGGAAGACAGACTGGCAGAAAGACAAACAGACCGACTGACTGACCAAGAGCACGTGTTTTTTCTCCTATGTGGATACTAGACCTAAACTATAACTGGACATAGTAACCTACACAGCACTCTGGGCAAACACAGTGTGTGTGTCCCCGTGTGTGTGTGACACATATACTCTCCTTTTGTCAGAAGGTATAATTTCTCTGAACATTTAAGATATTGCAGATAAGACATAAGACGTAATATCTATAAGTAGCACAACTGTGAATGTACTATAATAACTAGACATGTTAGGATTAAAGTTGGAATTAGGAGGATAGAAATGTATCTGTAAAAATGCTATTGGTCGTTATTACAAGTACATTTGGTTTAGGATATTTCTGAAAACACCGATTGATCTTTCTTGGGATGATGGTCTATGATCACACTAATAACCACTTAAAAGCCAGATCATCTGTTGGATACATTTCAATTGGTTTATATTGCATCCTCAAATATTTTTCTCTTCTTTTTATTCTATCTTCTCAATAAAGATCCAGTGGTATAAAGCTACTTTTATGCCCTTAATATTACATAACTGAAGTGATCTGCTTTGTTTTGCAGCTTTCTCAGCTTAATTCACTGAGGCCTATTTAGTCACACATGATGAGAGGTCCAGAAACATCTTTGGGGACACAGATGGCTTTTGTGTAGTAGGAAGACCCTTACGCAGGCAGCCCACCTAGTTGTCCGGAGTGACAGAGCCCACCGCAACAAAGTTGTTAATAAAGAAGCAACTTTATTGAGAAGGTTCCTACACTGACTAGCCAGGGCCGCAGCACAGGCTCGGGTGCTGATACTGCGACCCTGAGTAGCCCACGTACTTAGGTTTTTAAAGGCAAAATTCATAAGGTCAAGCCTGTTCATGCAGGTGACCAATGAGGTTGTCACACACTGAAAAGATTATACTAGACCACATGCAGGTGGCCAATGAGGTTACACTTTGTCACATAATGGCTGTTTAAACTTTTGGTTTAAATGACTCACGAATTCAACGGTAAGTTGGAGCTTACAGTAACCATACACAAAGGAGTTTAGTGGAGTTTCACATAAACAGGTGAAAAAGGTGGAGTTTATGATAAGCTCAGAATTTTGCCAGTATGAGCCAGATTACTGGCTATCTGTTTAATCATTCAGACCTTAACAGAACAATAAAGGTGGGTTAAGTTGTTAAGGGGAGGGGAACCTAGAGGCATTCTTTCCATTCCAAGAACTGGGCTGGATGGAACCAAGGTCGAGTTAACCTTGTTTAGTTTTTTTTTCTTCCTAAAACCGCTAAAACAAAGGCAAAGCCTGGAAAGAACCTGTACCAGGCTCCTCTCAGGGCCTACTTCATTTTGTAAAGTCTATTTGGGGAAATAGCAAATATAATCTACCATGTCCTAAAATGTAACAGATTATCTCTATGGGACGGATAGAAATATCTAGATGTACCCTGTCACCAGCCAGTTATTTTAATTTACTTAAGGGAAATCAAGTGAATAAAAGACTATTGGTAAGTTTATAAAAACAGGTAGCCGAGTAAAACAGCACCATGTGAAGAACGTAAAAATATATAGACAGCCCCTAACATCCATTGTCACTTCTGTACCTTTGCTTGCTAAAAAATCTGCTAAAACCTTGAGGAGTGGAGTGAAAGAGGCAGAAAACTGGGCTGCCCTCATCAAAGTAGGCAAGTACCACCTGAATGAATTTATTAAAAGGCATAGAGTAAGATTAATGCTTAATGTAATAGAAATTAGAAGTTATGATTACTAACTGCTCATTTTTGCTTCTGTATGAATTGCTTTGAGCTAGATGATTTTATGGTTTTTGTATGATTTTAACTGTGACTGGTTTGAGTTAATCAGTACTGGAATATCAGCCAGGGAGCCTAGAGATGCTTGGTAAAAGCCTTGACCAAGGGCGCAAAATCCTCAGAATTCTCCCCACAGCTGCAATGCCCTTCCTGGAGGCCAGGGCAGTAAGGCCCTAGGGAAGAAATATAATGTTTTAAGAAACCTAAGCAACTCCGTTTTTGTTTAACACTCCATCTCAGTTCTGTGACTTGACTTGTGATCCACTTTAGTCCCAATGCTAGGATTTTATGACAGAAAGCCATGCACAATTCTTGGAGCCATATATGGCGTTTGCTTAAGGCAGGTGTTAGCCCCCAAGTGGTGTTGCCCCCCAGCCACCTAGGACTAAGAGTTTCTGACCAACTGGTACTTCAGAGCCCAGGGCGAGACATGCCATGCATTCTGTTGATCTGGGTGTGACTAGTAATCATTTTTGGTCAAGCTATGGATCAAGGACATTTTTCTGTAAAGGTCAACCAATCATATTTGCCCAGATTAGCTTGCTTTAAATGTTAACCAGTCATGTAATTTCTTATGTAAAAGTTCCTTAAAGTTGTTTGTTCAATACTATAAAAACTGTGCTGATTCTATCCTCAGGGCCTCTTAGCGTCACCAGTTACCATGTGCACGGAGGACCAAGCTCGAGCTTGCAATAAACTGGTTCTTTGTTGCTTACATTGATCGTGGTCTCTGGTCTTCTGGGGGTCCCCGAATGCTGGTATAACAAATACATTTGGTATTCAGGTAAGGGATAGGTTTATTCAGACCACCTGCTGGAACCAGATAAGGTTGGCACGCCACGTGGCTAGCAAAGACCTGGAAAAGAGAGCTGGGAAAGAGAGCTGGCAAAGAGCTGGGAAAGGGAGAGAAAAGAGCTAGAAAAGAAAAGGCATCTGGGCCTTGGTTAGGCCTTATCTAGGGTAAGTGAGGAGAAAGGTGTAACCACATCAAATTCAGATGTGACCTCAGCGGATGAAGATGTGAGGTCTTCCAGCTGTGCCAGTTGCCTAGGTAATGCAAGTACTGGGTGGAGACTTTGTTGTGAAGAGGGTGGAGTCTTCTTGCCATCCAGGAGCAGAACTTACAACTATATAGTTCAAGAAATTTTATTCTGATATGTATATAAAAAGTTTACCTCAGTGGATGAAGACATTTGCATGAAATTGCACCTAGTGCAGCAATTGATATTTATAACTCTCCCTAAACTATCGCATTGCATTTTTTCCATTTTCTTGGCACTCCTTCAGAAATGTTCCCAAGTCTCATTTTTTTACCCACTTCAGCCAATGGGACCCTTTTTCATAATACTGATGTAAAGACATTTGTGTTACTGTTTATAAATTACAATCATAAATAAACTGGTACAGTTTGCTCGTAAGACGTAATATCCAAATGAATTCCAGGATACAGAAGCCTAGGAGGTCTGTTGCTACAGTTGGCTGCAGCAGGGATGGCGGCAGCGTT
Source organism: Dipodomys spectabilis (assembly GCF_019054845.1). NCBI lineage: Eukaryota > Metazoa > Chordata > Mammalia > Rodentia > Heteromyidae > Dipodomys > Dipodomys spectabilis. Next base: position 294,633 of record NW_024871009.1, on the reverse strand, counting down.
TGTTTTGAACTTTGGGTTTTTCTTTTTCTTTTCGGTAGGGTGGGAAAAGGGGGCGGAAATGGAGGGAAGCAGGGCAACCCAAAGCAATATGGTTTTTGACATGCACTGTGTGGAAAAATCACCTATGCAACTGGTGGGCCGGGATGTGAAGGGAGAAACTGGGGGAGCAAGCAAAAGAAGGGGTAACCATGTCTAGAAAATAACAAAAAGTAAAGACACACCCCCTGCGGTCCCCCCTCCCCCCTCCACTCGGCCCTGCCTTCAAGAAAATTTCCTTGTTTGCTGTTTTTTTTCTTCTGTTTTATTGTAAATAAAGCCTCAGAAGAGAGCTGGCAATACTTCATCACTATTCTCTTCGCCAGCCTCCTCCATCAGCCCCGAATCACTCTCCGTCACTCCATGAAGTGTCCAATAGTTTGCACCCCAGAACAAGGGAAAAAATGTCAGACTCAAGATCAATCAAAACAGAACCCACACTTAGGAAGGTCTTGTGAGGAAGGAACACCTCCCCTCCCAGGTACACACACCCATACGCCCCAGCATCCCTGCCCACACAGGTCATGAATGGCAAACCCCATCCCACCCGGGCCAGAGATTCCCTATCACACAGAGAGACAGACAGACAAATCACGGGGTGTGGAGAGAGTCGGAAAATGAAAAAAATATTTTCCCGGCTTGACCTATGAATGGGCCTGGGTTGGCATTTTGTCCTCTGGGCCCTACAGTCAATCCATGGAGATCGCTCCTCTCTCCTCATCACTGTAATCCTATCTGATATTTGCCAGAGATGAACGTGCTGTGGGGACACTTTGGTTCATCGATCTAGGGACCAGAGGTGGGGGGAGAGGGGAAGCCTAGGAAGACTGTTGCTATAGTTGGTGGTGGTGGTGGTGGCAGTGCAAAGGTAGATTACATGTTGCCATGCATACCTGTGCCTGTGTGGTAGGAAACAGCAGCAAAGATCAAGGGGTACAGGGTGTGGGTGGTGGTTGTGGTGGTGGTGTGTGTGTGTATGTGTGTGCACGCAAGCGTGCATGTACGCTCCAGTCCTAGGGCTTGAACTCAGAGCCTGAGTGCTGTCCCTTGGCTCTTGAGCTCAAGATTGGCACTCTTCCATTTGAGCCAGAACTCTACTTCTGTCTTTTGGGTTGCTTAATTGAAGACACGAGGCTCACCAAAGTGCAATGCCTTTATACCTCTGATCATATAACAAGAAGTCTTCCCCTTTCTTTGTATTTGTTATCGACGATGTTGCTTTGTTTTCTCTACTTTTTTCCCCCTTGTTTCTTCCTTCATCTATTTCCATGAGAGCCAAGAAATGGAGGGACCAAGAGTGAAGAAGTACAGCAGTGGCACTCACTAGACACTATGTTGGAAGTGAAGACACAACCTGTGGGTGGGGAACACAACTTGAGGGAGGGAAAACCTGTGAGAGAGCCAGGGAAGGGGTGAAACTGTCCAACAAAAAAAAGTACTCTTATTTTTGGGGTGGGGGAAGATGGGAGGGCAGGGATGGTAAGGGGAAACAAAGGAGGAGGCAACAATGCTTGATAAGAAATGTACTCATTTCCTTGCTCATGTCATTGTAACCCCTCCATACGTATTTTCAAAATTAAAACAACTTATTAGCCGGGTGCCAGTGACTCATGCCTATAATCCTAGCTACACAGGAGACTGAGAACTGAGGATCACGGTTCAACACCAGCCCAGGCAGGAAAGTTTGTGAGACTCTTATCTCCAATAAACCTCTAGAAAACCGGAAGTGGTGCTGTTGCTCAAGCAGTAGAACGCTCGCCTTGAGTTGAAGAGCACAAGGACAGCGCCCAAGCCCAGAGTTCAGTCCCCATGAACGACAAAAAAAAAAATTTATTAATAAAAAAGTAGGGCTGGGAAGGTGGCTCAGTGGTAGAGCGCTTGCCTTGCATGCCTGAGTCCCTGGGTTTGATTCCTCAGCATCACATAAGCAAAAGGAAAGAAAGCCGAAAGTGGTGCTGTGGCCCCAGTAGTAGAGTGCTAGCCTTGAACTGAAGAGCTAAGGGACAGCGCCCAGGCCCAGAGTTCAGGACCCACGACTGGACCCCCCCCAAAAAAATTACTCTTCTTACCACACTTATGCAATGTAACCGTTCTTTTTTCTTTTTTTTTTGTGGGTGGTGGGACTTAAACTCTGGGCCTGGGAGCTGGCCCTACGCTCTTCAGGTCAAAGCCAGTGCTCTACCACTTGAGCCACAGCACCACATGCGATTTTCTAGTGCCTTATTGGAGATAAGAGTCTGGTGACTTTCCTGCCCTGGCTGGCTTTGAACTGTGATCCTCAGATCTCAGCCTCCTGAACAGCTAGGATTACAGGCATGAGCCACAGGTGCAGGCTGGCGTACTGTAACCCTTATGCATGTCACCATTTCCCTAACAATTTGTAAAAATCAAAAGAGAGAGGGAAGGGAGACAGCATCCCCTCGTGCCCGACAAAAATGGAAATGGAAGCCACAGTACGTAGCAGCCTGAGAAGTGAAACCCAACAAGCTTCTAACCGAATTGAGATTCTTTGAATGTTTGTGCGATGTTAAGTCACTAATCCTCACCTGTGTTTGGTGACAAGAAGAACTCCATACCAATAGTCTACCTTAATACATGAGCACAGTGAAGGAATAGTTTATTCAGGTGATCTAATCAGTCACACTAATGGGCCTGTGTGTTGGTTGGTCTGTGTGTGTGTGTGTGTGTGTGTGTGTGTGTGTCTGTCTGTCTGTCTGTCTGTCTGTCTGATTGTTGATTCAGGGGACCTAGTTGGACTTGTGGATCTCTCGATCCCTTTCCATCTCTTCCTCTGTGTGTCTTTCCATCGGTCGCTGGGTCTCTGTCTCTGTCTCTCTGTTTCTGTTTCTCTGTCTCTTTCTCTCTGCCTCTCTGTCTCTGTCTCTGTCTTTCTCCCTCTCTCCCCACTCTCCCTCTCCCTCTCTCTCTCTCTCTCTCTCTCTCTCTCTCTGTCTCTCCCTCCCCCCACTCTCTCTCTCTTTCTTGCTTGTCTTTGTGGACTCCTGGAAGAATTGTATTTCAGGCCCAGGGGGCTCTGCTTACTCTACTTGCCAGCCTGGAACCTGCCAGAGGCAAATTCTTCCTCAGTGACCCCAAAGGAAGGAGGGAGTAGGAACCAGGACCCCGACATAGACTCTTATCTCCAATGAATCGCCCACCTGTCTGCCTACCAGCCCATGTCAACCCACACAGAACATGAACGCCCACATGAGCTGAAGAACATGCAAAGACTCAGTTTAGAGTCTTCTCATTTTGAACGTTGACACTCAGTCTGTAAACAAGATGGATGCCTCTTTCCCTGCTGCTGCCATTTAGGCCCGAGGTTTTAGGGAAACACTCTACCACCCAGACACATTCCCAGCCCATGTCCTTGAGAATGTCTCAAGGATGGATGGCTAATTTTACTCAATCATCATCTGGTTTCCAGAAGGAGAAAATGCCTCTGCCCCCCTCCTGCAGTCCCCCCCCCCGGGTGTCTTGCACACAAGATGGCAGTCCTTCTTATGATATTGGAGCTGCTACACCACACCACACCACACTGTGGCAGAAAGTTCCTCCTATTGATTGTCTGGCCTCAGGAATTAACTCTCTCCCCAAGCTGAGATGAGCCTAGGCCACTTTTCCTTGGGAAAGGATATCCATGAGGACAAAAATAAGACCAAAAACAGAGCAAACTTATCCATAAGACAGGTAGAGCACAAAACCTCTTGGTTGGTAAAGAAAAACCGCAGGCAAAGGCTAACCAGCCGGGTGGTGCTGGTGGCAATGGCTCACTGCCCATAATCCATCTGAGGTGCTGAGTGAGGAGGCTGAGACCTGAGGATAATGGTTCAAAGCCAGCCCGGGCAGGAAAGTCCTTTTGAGACTGTGCATCTTGATGAGTCACCCAAAACGCCAGAAGTGGAGGTGGACTTGGGGGAAAATGCCCTAGTGAAGATTTCCTGGAGGCTGAATTAGTACTGTGTAATGAAAGAACACAAGCTCCCAGAGGACAGTACTTTACCTCTGGTTCTGGGCGGGCAGAACCCGGTGCAGACTCATTATGGTGACAAGAAAAAAAAATCACAGAGGTGGGCTGGGAATATGTCTTAAAGTGCTTGAAGCCCTCGGTTCAATTCCCCAGTATCACATAAACAGAAAAGGCCAGAAGGGGCACTCACCTCAAGCAAAAAGAAACTCAGGGACAGTGCTCAGGCCCGGAGCCCAAGCCCTGGGACTGGCCAAAAGGAAAAAGGAAAAGCAAATGATGATAATAATGAATTATAACATATATGTATGTGTCTGTTAGAACTCTCACTACCCACTACCGTGTTGGTGAGGACTGACTGACTGACTGACTCACCAGACCTATGTTTTGCTCCTCCTGCCACCCCATCCACCTTGTCGACGGCAAACCCCCGCCATCTAATGGTTGTTTTGGGAATTCCAGTTTTCTCTCACGAAATGCATGAAAAACCATGCACTGAGAAAACTGGTCCTAAGTCCTTCTTTTCCAGGCCCAGGCTGGCTGGCCTTGAGAGAGACTGCCTTCTTTTCAGAGAAGGGGTGGGGTGGAGTGGGGATGATGATGTGCCTGGTTGGGGTATGGGGCCCATGCATAGGCAGGCAGGCAGGCAGGCAGGCTCAGATTGAGATCTTTGTGTTTTGGAGCACCAGTAGCTCAAGCCCCAGGATTGACTGGTTAAGTGGAGAGAGAGGAAAGGGAGGGAGGGAGGGTGGGTGAGAGAATTCAAACTCAAGAGAGAGAGAGAGAGAGAGAGAGACAGACAGACAGACAGACAGACAGACAGACAGACAGAGAAACAGAGACAGAGACCTCGATGTCATGAATTGGCCCGGGTGGCCTACATGCTCTGTCGCATGAGATCTTTGAGTTTCCTCCCTCCCTCCCTTGTGCATACACACACAGTCACTCAGAAACACGGAAATGCCCTCTGCCTCCTCTCCATTTGTTAATGCTACAATGTTAATACTACAATTATCCTGAGCCTTAAGTATTTTTATATCTCCTAATTCTATATACATTTCTTTTCTGAATAGGATATTTCGTTAAAGAACATATGTAAATTAATAGTCAATAGGAAGAGCATATGAAATAAACTCCTCTTTAATATCTAAGAACAAATAAAAAGAAAATTCATTGATGTGACCATTATATGAAAAGACGACACAAAATATAGTAATGCATTTGTGGAGAAATTGATACACTCCACAAAGCGGATCTATTTGTACAATACTGCAAACATTTTAGCAAGCAAGTTTTCAAGTCTTCAAAACCTCAAAGAGAATTGTACATGATCCAGCCATTAGATATTTATGTATGTATTAAAGAGAAGTAAAAAAAAAAAAAAAACTTGTTTGGACAGGTAATGTATGTCATTGACAGTGCACTGGAACAGTATATATGAGACCCTGAAAATAATCCCCAAAAATAAATTTGAAAAGACACACTATAGAGGATATATGCTGGACAAATTCCTGTAAGTGAATTTCATATCTATTTTATTTATTTATGTTTATTGTGAAAATACTATACAGAGGGGTTACAATTTCATGGGCAAGATAATGAGTACATTTCTGTTCAAGCATTGCTGCCTCCTCCTTTGTTTCCCCTTCCCATCCCTTCCCCTTTCCCCAACCCCACCCCCTTCCCGCCAACCCCACCACTACCACCAAAACCACCATCACCACCACCACCCCACCAGAGCTGTTAAGTTCGTTTATAGACATAACGACTTATACATCTCATTGTTGTAATGGGTCCACCTGTATCCCTATTTAAACAATTCGTTTTTCCCTTCCCCTCTACAAATTATACCAACATAAAATACGGTGAAAGCAGGGGTTATACCATGTAGGAGGGACATACAAAGCAACAAAGAAATCATCTTATACATATGTTAGAAACAATCGCAAGAAAGAAATAAAACATTTGAATCCTCATCTTGGGGTCCATGTCGCCTAACATCAACTTGTGTGACAGTTAATGTTTGTGTCACATGTATACTAGTTATTGCAAATAAGGGAAACCATAGGACCTATGTTTCTTTGGACCTGGCTTATTTTTCCAAGTTTTTCCATTTCCCAACAAATGGGGCAATGTCATTCTTTCTGATAGAGGCATAGAATTCCATTGTTTACATATACCACATTTTCTTGATCCATTCATCTACTGAGAGATGTTTGGGTTGGTTCCATTTCTTAGCTAAGGTAAATAATGCTGCAATACATATAGTTGTGCTGGTAGCTTTAATATAGTCTTATTTGTGATCATTTGGCTAAGTGCCCAAAAGTGGGATTGCTAGATCATAGGGGAGCTCTATGTGGAGTCTTTTGAGGAACCTCCATACTACTTTCCAAAATGGTTAAACAAGTTTACATGCCCACCAACAATGCAGTAAGGTTCCCTTCTGTTGATAACACCTCTAGCATCTGTTGTTATTAAAGTTCCTGATTATAGCCATTCTAACTAGGGTAAGGTGGTATCTCAATGTTGTTTTGATTTGCAGTTATTTTATGGCTATGGAGGTTGAGCATTTCTTCATGTGTCTAATGGCCATCCTTCTTTACTATTCAGAGAAGTTTCTCTTTAAGTCTTTAGCCCACTTTTTTATTGGGCACAAAGTGGAAAAACCTCCCATGCTTCTGGATTGGAAGGATAAGAATCCTGAAGATGGCAATACTTCCCAAGCTATCTACAAGTTCAATGCTATACCTATCAATATTCCAACCTCATTCTTCAAGGAAATAAGAGAGGCCATCCAAAAATTCATATGGAACAATAAAAGACCCTGAATATCAAAAACATTCCTTAACAGAAAAAAAACAGTGCTGGAAGAATATCAATACCAAATTTCAAACTCTACTACAAAGCCATAGTAATCAAAACAGCTTGGTACTGGCATAAGAACAGACCTCAGGACCAATGGAATAGAACTTAAAACCCAGAAATGAACCTACAGACATATAGCCATCTAATCTTTGATGAGGGAGTTAAAAAAATAGAATAGAGGAAAGACAGCCTCTTCAGTAAATGGTGCTGGCAAAATTGGTTAACTACTTGGAGAAAACTAAAGCTAGATTCTTATATATCACCCTGCACCAGAATTAACTCCAAATGGATCAAAGACCTCAGAGTCAAAGCAGGCATTCTGAAAACATTATAGGATGGAATAGGAGAAACCATAGGTCTCCTTGGTACAGGCCGAAAATTTCTTAATAGAAACCTAGAAACACAACAAATCAAAGAGAGGTGGGACAAATGGGATTGCATGAAATTGCTGAGCTTCTTCATGGCAAAGGATATAGCTAACAAGATCAACAGAAAGCCCACACATTGGGAGATCTTCATTAGCCATACAACGGACAAGGGTCTCATATCTAAAATATACCTGGAAATAAAATAATTATGTCTATTTTAATGTCTGTTTTAATGTTTACAGCATTTCTATTTGAAGAAATGCAAGTTTGTGAAAATTAGGCTTGGAAAACCTATGATTGTACGATTCATTTCCAAAGCACTAAAATGTATACAATAAAAGGAGATAATATATTGCATGTGAATTACATGTCAGCAACAAAAACTATTTTTAAAAATACTTCACATAATATGCAAAATACCTAGAAAGATGTTTTTGGTGTTGGCTAAAAACTTTGTCAACAACAGTTTTTGAAACAAAGATGTGATTTTTGTTTATTTTGAATGTATACAGAGATAGCTCAATCAACAAGTGTATGTGATAACTGGAATAGCTAGGTATTATATATCACTTATAACTGATAATATTATCTGGAAGAAACTTTTAACAAATGACAGAAGACACAAATCTATGCATCTGAATTTTATGAAAGGCATATATTACTTGCTTAATCCATTGTTTTTCTCTACTTTGCTAGGAAAAACTGTATTCTCAAGATAAGAGCCATTAGCAGTGAAAAGAAACAAAATATACAACCATCTTGATTTATTTATGAAAATAACAAATGAAATAAAACAATTCCACTTAAGTGAGTCCAATATTAGTGTCTATGAAGATGTTCCTGAATGCCAACATCCATTGTATTTTTGGAATTTTAATTTCTATGAACATATGAACACTAGAAGAAGAAAACAAAAATAGTCTTACAGCGAACCATCCTTGGAATAATTTTCTTAATTGTCTTGAAATTACAAAAGAATTGATACCATTCAGCAAATGATCCTTTCTATGGAAATCATTTAAAAATGTTTATCACTTATTATAATTCAAATACCAAGGAAGGATAATTTTATAGAATCATTACAAATATCATTTTATTTCTATCATAAAATAGAATCAATGACCAGTCCCAATATATTATCTACTTATCATTATTCTTAATTCGTAATCATTACCTGAATATCTTAAACAATCTAAATTGTCATGTCTTTAACGTAGACATAAATATTCTGTAATTTTTACTTAACATTTTCCAAGGGCATGTATTAATTTTTCTAAGAAATGTTCACAGCAGTTAAAAGATCCTTTTGTGAAATTAATGTGATATATTTTGTTGTTGTGGGTGTTGTTTGCGAGTACTGGGCATTGTCCCTAAGCCTTTTTATGCTCAAGGAAAGCACTCGACAACTTGAAGCACAGAACTAATTCCTGTTTTTTAGTGGTTAATTGGAGATAAGAATCTAACAAGTACTTTTCTGTCTGGACTAGTTTGAAAACAATTCCAAAATCTCAGCCTCCAAAGTAGCTAGAATTATAGGTGTGAGTTACCAGACCATGGTTTGATGTATTTTTTTTTTTAAATTTTAATTATGTTTTAAGATGTTTGTTTCACGATAATGTACATTATTCTACACATAAATTTAGATATATGTATGTATTTCTGATGACAAATTCTCTCTAAAAAGTATGGCTTTCTCCACATAACTTTTATATACATATATATATTTTTTCTGAACACAAATTTCCTCTAAAAATTTTATGCTACTAATTTTTACCTTTTTCATTTCAAAGATATACAGTCTATTTTTCTAAAATTTTCCTATAGTAAAATAACTAATATTTCAATAGAAAGTAGAGTTTATTACTTTCAAGGAAATTTTAGATATGCACATGATATTGTAGTAACATTTACACTATATTACTTAATAAATTCTGTTCAAACTCTTAAATATTTTTGTGTAATGACAGGGAGAGAAGAAGTTAATTCATACTCGTTAGGAATTTGCAATGCTTCAAAAATCTATTCCATAATTTGATATAAGCACATATTCAGGCTACCTGATATGGTTCAGGTTCTTTCTTTCTTTCTTTCTTTCTTTCTTTCTTTCTTTCTTTCTTTCTTTCTTTCTTTCTTTCTTTCTTTCTTTCTTTCTTTCTTTCTTTCTTTCTTTCTTTCTTTCTTTCTTTCTTTCTTTCTTTCTTTCTTTCTGGGGGGTCCGGTCGTGGGGCCTGAACTCTGGTCCTGGGTGCTCTCCCTCAGTTCTTCAGCTCAAGGCTAGCACTGTACCACTTGAGCCTCTGCGCCTCTTCCAGCTTTTTTCTTTTTGCTTATGTGGTGCTGAGGAATCGAACCCAGGGCCTCAGGCATGCAAGGCAAGTGCTCTACCACTTAGCCACCTTCCCAGCCCCAGGTTTTTTTTCTTTCTTTATTTGTTCAAAATTTTAATATGGATGCATAACACTAGTAACATTAAAGTTATTAATCAAAAAACAAATAATAGTAATATCATAGACATATAAGACTTTCAATAGTTAGCACTTATGTTGCAAATAATAATTTTATGAAGATGTTGATGACCACAGTGTACCCTGATGATTACAATGTTGTGATTGAAAAGTAAAATATTTGGATATTTTTGAAACTAGATTTCCTACACTGAATACATAGTAATAAACAGCATTGGATTACATACAATAAGAATAACCAGAGTAGAGTTTCAATATCAAGAAATACAATCACATAAACAGGTAGACAGTAAAAACACTAATGTTATTCCTGCAGTCTCTCTAGTGTATCCTCACTTTTCTTGGTCTTATTGTTTTCTTATACATAAAATCATTTATTTCCACATTTTGATGGACTAACATGTAGTTTTCAACTTAGTGTGATTAGTTCAAATGATATTCTCATATAGATACTATTCAATAACCTATGTTTTCCAATGTTATATTAAGAGTATGATCTTTAATAGAACTGTAAACACATGACACAATTTACATAATACCACTTACATATCTACAGTTGCCTTAAAAGGACACAGGCCTTAGAGCCAGGAGGTAAAATTTATTTTTATTTCTGCATGAAACAATTTGTGACTTTATACCAGCAAATTGAATTTGACTCTTTCCTTATTTGTAAGACAAGGTGGAAAATGTAAGGACTCTTCACTTTTCTTTTTTCTTGCTCTAGAAGTAAAAAAATATATTCTTCAATATTCCTGGTAAATTACATCCATTTACAGATGAGAAATATAAGGCCAACCATCAATGTAGTGAGTAAATAATAATACTAGAATTTTTTGGGGGGCGGTTCCTGTTGTGGGGCCTGAACTCTGTGCCTGGATGCTGTTCCTCAGCTCTTCAGCTCAAGGCTAGTGCTCTAACACTTGAGCCACAGCGCCACTTCCGTCTTTTTTTCTTTTTGCTTATGTGATGCTGAGGAATCGAACCCAGGGACTTAGGCTTGCAAGGCAAGCACTCTACCACTGAGCCACCTTCCCTGCCCTAATACTAGAACTTTTGTCTGAGCTCTTCACTCTGTGTACATATAAAGAACAGTAATTTGGTGATGGAGAGAACCAATATGAAAAGACTATGGGGATAAAAAACATACTTTGTAAAAGGTTGTTTAAGACTAGGTGACCAGTGATGTTTACATGAAACAGGCTGGTGTCAGGGCAACAAAGGATTACATAGAAATGATATTATAGACAGAAACTATGAAAATCTTGATCATTCATCTTATCTAATGGGTGGAGTAGAAAGGTAAGAAGAAATCTAAAGTGCTTCTATATCTCTGGCCAGGCAACTCTGTTAGTGATATTCTTGGTGATAAGGATTACAAGTGGAAACGATGGATTTAGGGAAAAAAACTCTGATAGTGCTAAAGTTTATATTAAACAGATGCAAAGATAGGTCGGTTTAGACATCATCAAATTATCGACAACCATGAATATGAAAAACAATAATAAAATCAGGCATTATTAAAGGGAAGAGGCAAAAGAAGTTCTGAGCAATGTGAGCACCAGTGTGGACAAGATTAGAAGAAAGAGATAAATAAGGAAACAAGAAAGTAATAAACACAGATTTACAGAAGTAAAGAAAGGAAAGAATTTGCAGGAAGAAAAGGTAAAAACTGTTACAGAGATATTGAAGGAAATATGCTATTTGGATTTGAAAACTAAAAACACATAGACAAGTTCAATAAGAACAGTGTTTTGGTGAACTGGTAGAGATATAAGTCATATTGGTGAAATTTTTAGATATGAATGTGAAGCCATACAATTCTTGATCCATGAAGTCAACAGATCCCGTTTATTTTAAATGTTGGGAACAAATGCTTTTATCCTGACCTTAGAAGAATTATACAGATGTAACTCTCATGAACTTTACTTAGAGGTATTCTATGAATATTTTTGAAAACTTTGTTTAGCTAGGAGATTACAGATTGCACCACAGCACAGAGAATACTCATTTGTCCTAGAGTTTTAATGAGTTAACCATTTATCCACATCCGTTTTGAATTTTACTGAAATATCTTTAGATATGTTTGGATAACTTATCAGCCTATCCGTTATAAATGTAGGAAAACTAACACCACATATTAGGTTGAACATGCAGCTTCACTGATGTTACTGAAGACTCCTCCAATCGATTCTTCTTTAGAAGGCATTTTCTAATGCCTCATTAGCCATGACACATCATAACTGCCATATGCTCTATTTAATTCAAGTTCTTGTTAAGGATATCTCCATGTTGTAATAACACTGTCCATCAACCTGCCACAAATTCTTATATGTAGAAGTGCTTTTATAAACTTCAAGCTATTATTGAATGGAAGAGTTCAGACATTACTCTCACCACTACAATGAAATGCCTAAATAGATATGGCATTTTGCTTTAATGCCTTTCTTTCATCTTCTCATACACATTTCCAAGTAGGGAAGGATTCTGATGTAACAATAATACAATGGTGACTTGTAATAACACAACATCTAGGATCTAGTGTTAAAACGGATACTTAGTAATTCACTCCAAATTTTGCGGATATTTATATTTCTCCTGGGTAAACTAATGAGCTCCAAGAAAATGTCCCAAAGAAGTCTTTCAATTCTCATATCACTGTTTGTCTCAAAATGCTTTAAATTCTACATGCTCTAAAATGGGCATAGGGTTATATTGTGGAACTTTTCTCCTCAGAAAGTGAGTACTACCCTATTGCTTAACACGGACAAAGTACCTTCATACATAGACTAGGTATGTGCAAACAAGAAGTGGTAGTTGAACAATGTTCTCAGCAGTTTGTATAGATGAAATGGAAATAAAGCAACTGTGAACTCAAAAGGAACATGAAAAAAAATACAAAGGCACAAAGTAGAAAGTACCACGGAAATGCCAAGGAAGAACAATTTCAAATAATGTTCTCTGCTGTGAGGGTGTGTTCAAAAATAATGTAGGTGGATACCTTGGGAAAAAAACTGCTTTAAAACATTCTGGCATAATCATACAAGTAGAAGCTCCTAACTTTGGCTCTCCTATCAGCCACAACAACATCAAGTTAGGGAGTATTTTACAAGAGCAAAGTGAGAAAAAGAGGACTCATCACAGTGTTCAGGTTGAAGTAATGACAATCACATAATTTTCTTTTTTTTTTAAAATTTAATTTTATTTGTGAACATACTGTACAGAGGAGTTACAGTTACATGGGCAGGATAATGCGTACATTTCTTACCAAGCATTGCAGCCTCCTCCTTTGTTTATCCTTCACATCCCTTCCCAGCCTCCCCCCTCCCCCCCTAATCCCAATCCTTCTCCTTCCCCCCCCCCCCCCCGCACCAACGTTGTAAAGCTCGTTTTGGACATGACAACTTGTACTTCTCATTGTTGCAACAGGTCCACCTGTATCCATAAACAACTGGTTTTTCCCCATCTCCTCCACAAGTTATACTGACATCAAATATAGTGCAAGCAGGGGTTATACTGTGGAGGAGGGACATACAAAGCAACAAAGAGATAATCTTATAAATGTGTTAGAAACACATGCATGAAAGAAAAAAAAAACATTAAAATACACATCTAAGGGTTCATTTTCCTGACATCACATTATCTGACGTTTTCCGCTTGACTCATACATATACTAGATATTACAAATAAGGGAAACCATGGGACCTACGTTTCTTTGGGCCTGGCTTACTTCACTTAATATAATTTTTTCCAAGTTTTTCCATTTCCTAACAAATGGGGCAATGTCATTCTTTCTGATGGAGGCATAGAATTCCATTGTGTATATATACCACATTTTCTTGATCCATTCATCTACTGAGGGGCATCTGGGTTGGTTCCATATCTTAGCTATGGTAAATAATGCTGCAATAAACATAGTTGTGCTGGTAGCTTTAGTGTGGTCTTGTTTGTAAACATTAGGGTAAATGCCCAAAAGTGGGATTGCTGGGTCATAGGGGAGCTCTATGTGAAGTATTTTGAGGAACCTCCATAATGCTTTCCAAAGTGGTTGAACAAGTTTACATTCCCACCAGCAATGAAGTAAGGTTCCTTTCTGTCCACATCCCCTCCAGCATCTGTTGTTGTTAGAGTTCTTGATTTTTGCTGTTCTAACTGGAGTGAGGTGATATCTCAATGTTGTTTTGATTTGCATTTCTTTTATGGCTAGGGGTGTTGAACATTTCTTCATTTGTCTATTGGCCATCCTTCTTTCTTCTTCAGAGAATTTTCTTAAAGTATTCATTTACTTTGGAGCATTAAAGTGGGAAAAAGCCAAGTAAATATTTTGCATGTATCTAAATTAAGTGCGATGTATTATATTGGTCTCTATTTAACTTGGAAGTTATAGATTATGTCTTTTTATACTGTAACTTGGGACAATGTACTGCTGTCAGTTATTTTATTCTCCTCCCCTTCTTTTGCACTTCTACTTACATAATTTTTGTTTAAAGAGACATATGTGGGCTGGCATTTCTAAATTCTTCAAAATTATCTGAACTACTTCATATTTCTGGCAGCCTCCAATATTTTTCTCAAGGGAAATATTTTGTCACTACCATTTTTATCCTATGTGATATTGGATATCTTCCTGCCTAATTCAGTGCAAAATATACATTAGATTCATCCAGATAGCTCAACACTTGTACCACCATGAAATACTAACTTACTTAGAAAGCATGATTTTAGTATATCTGGTGAGGTGACAACTGTCATTTTTGAATGACCCTAAGTGATACTTACATGCAATCAGGTTTTAAACGAATAAGCCACTTAGTAGATGAACAAATTGACAAAATGTGGTTTATATATGCATGGTGGAATTCTATGCTTCCAATTCATAAAGAAATGGAAAGACTTGGAAAAATCCTATTAAGTAAAATAAACAATACACAAAGAAACAGATTCCATGGTTTTCCTCATTTGTAATAAGTAGGAAATATCTAGGATAGTCCTAGCAGATGAGAAGAATGGCTCAATAGCTATGTATATATGACCATATAAGATGATGCTGAGCAAAATGAACTCTTGGATATGGAAACAGAGGCTTTTCTTTGTGGTTTTTTTTTTAATGTACTATATGATTTCGTTTTTCTTTTGTGTTTTCCCCTCTGTTTTATCCCTTGTTGTATTTGATTTTTGTATCCTGCGTATTGTATATAAATTTATCTTAATTTGGCAAGGGAAGAAGAACAAAAAATGCAAAACAAAGGACAAAGGGCAAACCAATGCAATAGCAATACTCACAAAACAACATGTTGGAAATTTACATTAACACTTGTAAGGTATTGGGAAAAGTCTGAGAAAAATTAGGGCAGAGGTAAAAAGTTCGACATGTTATGTATTCACTACCTTACAATTACTGCAACCCCTTCTATACATCAACTTGACAATAAAATTGAATTAAAAATGAGCTTCAAAAAATATAATTTCACTGTAGTGGTACAGTAAATACTATTCTATGTGTATTACCTTTTTAATAAATGAACATTTTGGCTGCTAATTTTAATTAATTACCACTTTCTTTATCAGAGGGACATCAACTTGAATGTTATCAAACTAAACAATATTTTCACAATATACTTGCCATTATTTTGAAAAAAATATTATTTTAGTATTGTCTCATACTAAAACAGAAAACAGTTCAATTCTATGGAACTCCTAACTTTAAAACTGACTAATTGTTAAGAGGACAGAATATATGTTCTTCAACATTCCTATGACTACCAACTACTCATTTTCAAATTCTGAACATGCCGTATCAGAGACTTTCAAAAGAGCAACTGTTTGTATTTTATTTAATTCTGCAATACATGCAGTTTCCAATGAGGGGTTACATATTTAAAAATCACCAGAAAAAATAGACACATTCTGGTAGAAGATAAATCTATGCAGTATCTTTAATAATTAATTCCTTAAGAGTAAATATTTGTTCATCAGAGTAAGCTATTATATATATGACCATCAATCCCAAGTTTTTAGGCCATAAAGTCATCCTAGCCCAACAGTTTCCAACTTTAAAGGTGCACCAGAAAATTCCCTAAAATCACCTCATGGCTAGCTTATCACTATTGTGAAAAAATCCTACACCTCTGCTAATGTGATGTCCTCTTTGATCTGGAAAGAACACCACAATAAACTGAGCTGCATCATTTTCTCCCAGTGGTATTCTTGAGATCAGACCACTTGCAAATATTATTTATTTTTATTTTATTATATTATATATATTAATCTCTGATAGATATTCAGGAGATCTGAATATCTGAATATTAAGATCTGAAGATTATGTTTCAAAGCCCACCCAGAAAGTAAGGTTCCTTACATTCTTATCTCCAATAAACTGCCCACGAAAAGCCAGACACAAGTGGCATTGAGGTTCAAGTGGTAGAGCAGTAGCCTTGAACAAAAACAGGCACAGGGACAGTGTCCAGGCCCAGAGGTTAAGCCCTAGGACAAACCAAACAACAAAAACAAAATAAAAACAAACCCCAACCCTAACATTTTTCTCATTGAGAGGCACGTAATTAAAGAAATTTCTTAATGTGATAGGAATAGATAGAAGAACCAAGATATCACACAATTACTCTCTCCATACCATGTTACAACTAAGCCTCAAAATATTGCTTTTTCTAAATTTATAAAATAATATCATCCATTTGTTGACAACTCTGTCTAGAGTATTCACATTATTTTAAACATGAATTCTTAGAATTATCTATTAGCTAAGTTCTAATCATACCTCACTTGAAAGAATATTTTAGGCAAATAGAATGCCATAATCATTTGTAAATTTGTCAATTAAACCCTATACTTAAAAAGAATTTTGTAGCATCCTATAGAATATGAAATTACAAACAAAACCAAAATATTTATTTTAAATCTAAATTCTAATTTATCAAGGTCTACAAAGTCCTACATTAGATGAATATTGAAATTTCTCCAGGCTTAAATTTTTGTAATTTTGATCATTTCTTTGGGATCCAACAGTATGATGCTTACTTTTTCAAGTTTTTGGTTGGAATCATGAGCCATTTTGCATCTAGGAATGTTCTGTAATGAATAGAGTATTAAAAACACAACTATTATTTCTAAGAATTTTTATTTTTTAGTTTTTCATGTCTCCATTCTATGCCTCCCCTCCTCTCATCCTATCCTTTTCTTCTCTCAATATCATATTTAATCTTACATAATTTTTTCCCATTTTTCGTTCTTTTTTATTTTAATCACTCTCCTATCATTCTGTCCAATCCATTTCCCTCTTTGAGTTTAGGACTTGGTTAAATTCATTCTCCTTTGACCTCCCCATATCTCTCTAATTTTATTTTTCCCCACATTTTTCCCTAAAGCTAATAATTTCTGGTTTTCCAAATTCTTCTTTGCTGTTCTTAGTCCATTAATCCATAGTTGTTTGATGTTTAATAGATTGTATCTGTTGAGTTAGATTGTTTCTTCAGCCTTTTGACAGTGCATCTATAGGACTTTGTTTGATCCTTGCCTTAAAATAGTGTTCTTGCACAAAACTGGTGACATGCATTTCAATAGGAAGCTTGACTTCTCAAAACATAATGACAAAATTAGCCCAAACTTCAAACTGTGTAGCCCTTTCTTGTTGTTTGTATGTTTCATTGAGACAAAATTATACTACCTAGTCCAGGAAAGTTATCACTATGTAATTCCACTCTCTAAACTCCTGTCTTAGTCTGAGTGCTATAATTCCAGGCTTGTGTCACATTGCCCTGCCACAGTTTGTTGGTTTATTTAATCTAGAAACACACTAGCAATTCTGAACTTCTCCGAAGATATTATCCACTAGACTGACTGCACAGTGTGTTTATGTACAATTTTCAAAGATGTTCTAACATTTGACACAGGATAAGAACATTTCCAGATGCACCTGCACGGGTTCTCTGATTCATTCCTCCATGGATCTGATACCTTTAATAATGATTACTTGATTCTCTTTCTATCTCTGGTCCCTACCTATGTAATAGTCTTAAACTTTTTTGAAGAAAGTTCACTTGAGGACTTACTAATATTAAAAAATATCACTTGATTCTATTCTTACTCAGGACATATTTTCTATTGTTTTCTAATTTTTGTACATATTTTGAGAGTTGTTTCATTTGTGCATGTGTGTTTGCACATATACGTGCCTCTGTGTGTATGTAAATGTTTGTATGTATGTACGCAAAAGCCTCAAGCTCTTATTCAGCAATCTTGCTCATGACTAGTATTCCATCACTTGAGCCATTCTTCCAATCCAGCTTTTGGCTGGTTAATTATAGATAGTGTCTCAAACACTGTTCTTCCCAGGCTGGATGCAAACTGAACTTCCCAGACTCCTTTACCTCCTTAGTTTTTATTTTTCAGCAGTATAAACTTTAAAACTAGAAATATTTTTTTCAGTGTGAAGACTTAGCTCTAGCCGAGATTTTTAAATCAAGAATTCTTATAAAGTTCAGTCAACATACACAGTACATATCCTGAGTGTACTCTCTTAGAAATGTGATCTTAAACCGTGTGCTGGTGTCTCACGCCTATTATCCTAGCTACTCATGAGGCTGTGATCTGAGGATTGCAGTTCAAATCTAGCACGCAGTTCAATTCTAGCATTGCAGTTCAAATCTAGGAGTGTTTCTGAGGCACTTATCTCCAATTAAACACCAGAAGACTGGTAGTGGTGCTGTGGTTCAAGTGGTAGAGCAATAGCCTTGAGCTGAAGAGCTGAGGGACATCGCCCAGGCCCAGAGTTCAAGCCCCCCCCCCATTACCATAAAAAGAAAGAAAGAAAAGAAAGAAAAGTAAATGGCCTTTTTTTTTCATTTAAGTCCATGCCCTTATATTAAGTTGCTTTGGAACAAGAATTATTCTTCCATTCCACGTTTTACAAATTTGCTTCATTAGCTACCATGATTTAGATCTAGAAGATGAAAAAGAATGGCCTCATCCTTCATGTTCCACTTAGTAGTAATGCTTTCTGTATATCACTCCCATAGTTCTAAATACTGGCGTTGGCTTTATTGTTTCAAAGTTGTCTTCTATAGTATATAGAACCTTTACACTTAAACACAGAACTTTTCTTTCTCCTATTATTACTATTGTTTCTTCTACTGTTAACTTAGGTACACTTGGGAAATAATGCACAACAAACACACACTCACAAAAATACAAAAACAAACAAACAAACAACAACAACAACAAAAATTTCTGAGAAACTACTTCCCACTTAAAATTGGCCTTAATTTACAGGAAACTTATGAAATTTGAAGTTAAAGTACTCCTGGATAATGTATTCTTTTTCATTTTTTATTGTAAAAATAGTGTACAGAGGGGTTAGGGTTACGTAAGTAATGAGAATGTTTCCTATAGAGAATTGTTATCTCCTTTTTTGTTTTCCTCTACCATCCCTTTCTTCCCCATCTCTCCAACTCCTACTTCCCCTCCCCAATTTGTAAAGTTCATTTTCTATCTAGTGTCTTGTTCATCTAATTGTTACAATAGGTCAAGGATACAGTATTTTGTTATTTCCCTTCCCTTCCCCACATTAGAAAAATGTATGTACAAGATGCAGGGCACCAACATCAAATTCAGAGAAAACCGGGGTTATATCGTTGGGAAAGAGCATAGAAGAGAAACAAAAAAAATCACATAGTACATTTTAGATACATTTAAAACAATAGCAAGAAAGAAAAAAGTTGTGTAATTATATTGGGGTTCATTTCACTTAACTTCATCTTATATGGCCATATGTACATGAATAGTATTTTTGTAAGCCATTTAAATTCCATATTTTGTCTTTACTAAGTTGTTTCTGAAACACATGTTACCTCATGTCCAAAGACGTTTTTGTGCTATTTCAATGAAGCCAGAAAACATTCATTGTACCTCGAACAGCACCATAGATTGTTACTGGAAGTAAGTGGAAGGAACTGTTATTGCAAGTGGAAACTGAACCCAAGAGAGGAATTGAACATAGAGAAATGACAAAGTTCAAGTTAATTTGTGCTGTCCTTTTTTACTCTACAAGAAAAAAACCCGAGGCTTGAAGGAAACCCTGTCCCTGACTTGTTCTAGTGGTTTATTTACTTATATAAAACTGTACCATGAAGCCACATTCCTAAAGCCCTAAATGACTTTCTTAAGATGGCATTACTTTTTCATTCTGTTACTATGTATTATAATTTTGGCCAGGTGGTAGAAAAGGAAGTGGAAAACAATACTAAGTCCAGTAAGGCTGACATTCCTATCACATCACTAAGGAAATACAGTGTTAAGACCTGCAGGACTCGTAGGGCTGTTATATGTGAAATTATTATGTGAAACACCATTAACAGTTATCTCTGACATCCATAACCTTCTGCTTCAAATTTCAAGGTCAAGAGCCAAATATCTAAGCCTTTTTATTATTTGGGTATGTTTCCTAGGAAGTAAGAAGGAGGATGTGGAAGGTGATGGTGGAAATATATATATATATATATATAGGCTCACTGTCCACATTTTCTGCATTTTTAAAAATTGCTACTGATGAATTTCCATTTACATCTAATTGACTAAGCTATCTGCACAAGATACCGATAAATGAATATTTATCGGTGGATAGTCACATATATTAACAAATTCCATTTCCGAAAAAAAAAATACTAGGTAAGAAAGTATAAAGTATTGTCTATAAAATGATTTCTTCTCCGAGCAGAACAAAATGTAGTATTGAAATAATTACTCTAAGTTTTGTTGAGACTTTATGCTGTATCAGTACCAAAATGTTCTCTAATTCCTTGGATTTGCCTGATTTTTTAAAATAGGTTTTAAAATAAATAGTAATTTTTAATTTTTTAAAAAATAAGTTAAAATAAATAGTAATGTGTTGTTTGCTTATGGCAGGCATGAAACAAGACTGCATTAACATTGTGTGTAAGTTGAGGGGCTACATTTTATCAGAATCTAAACAGAATGAAAAATAGATGATTTTAAGACAAATAGCTTATGTGTTGTTCAAATTTAATGAAAGAATTATGCAGGGTATAGTAGAAAGAATGCTATACACTCAATGTGTTATGAAGCAAAATACTTTCCCAAAATATCTATCATTCCCAAATATCGAATTCCTCAAATGTAGATTTAGATTATATATATGTAAAATAATAACCTTTCAACACCTAAGGAATGCAAGTTTGAATAATTATCAGATGGGGAAACTATACTCAAATGGGTACTTAAAAGTCCCACCTGTAGTTCGAAAGGGACATGATTAGGTAATTTCCATCAGAAAGATGTAAAGATGGTACATTTGAAGATAAAGCAAAAGACAACAACCCAGATTCTGAAGTTTCTGGAAAGCAGAACAGGAAGTAAATGCCTTTTCCACTAGAATCATCTGAAAAGTATTTTAGCTCTGTCGGTGGCTCGATTTTAATCTAGTGAGACTTCTTTTAGATTTCTGTCCTTTAGAACTGTAAAATGATTAATATGGATTATACAAGCCACTTAACTTGTGGAAATTTGTTACAGCACATTTGGTAGCACATTTAGTTTAGTAAACTAATTCAACCTCAGCCTTTTCCTGATGCAACTACGGGGACAACACATGTTCTTGTTTCTGAGAATAAGAAAAAGTTGCCACCAGCTTTGGACACATTTATGATGTATATACTACTAAGGGCCTTGCATTAATGAAGTCTTGAAATTCTAAACAATGTCTAAGTAAGAAGCTCCCTATGTTTATTTTCACATTTGAGAATCACTAAGTACCAAAGTTATGTAGAAGGCTAGAGTAAGAATATGGAAATGAAATCTATCTCCTAATATTATAAAGATAATTTATGCCATTTTGAGTTACACTTTCTAAAGTAATAAAAAAATAAGGTAAAACAGAAACAGAAACTCAATTTTCTATCCTTCCTAACTTTCCAACAGGAATTAGAGAATCCAGTAAAGATATAGCAATCCCAGGATGGTATAGGATCACTAGATGGTGGAAAAGATGACAAAAATGGATCCCCTGAAACAATGGGAAACAAAATCTACACGTACAGATTGTGATATAGCTAGAAAATAGTTTCCACTATGCTAAGACTTTGATATTTTAGTTTTGTTTACAAAGCAAGATTCCTCTCAGGAAATGACTCTTTATTAATACTCAAGGGTTTGCAGCTTATAACCCAGCAACAAGCAATGCTTCTAAATGTAAAAAAGCATGATACTAAGAGTAACCAAGTCTACTTCCGTTGTTATAGCTGATAAATAAGAATGATCTTGAGGAATAGTCAAACAATCTTGAACTTTTTCATACCTTTCTTCTTCTCCAACATGAGAAGTCCTAGGCAAGATACGTAAAACATTAATAAAGTTCTTTTATATTTTTTATTGTTCACACTAAAGCAAATGCACTTTTCCTCTTTGCAAGCCTGACTTTGAAAGAGTCAGACCCTCACAACTTTATAAACAAAAGTTTACTCCTTTTGTATAGGTGTTTTCCTGACTTTGGGTGTTGCTCTCTATTATTTTGGCAACTCCATAGAAAAACAAGATAAATCCATTATGCTAATATTGGATTGCTCAAAGTCAAGCTGTCTTCAAACAAACTTTTCTGTTCCCTTCTTACTGCTAATTAAGGTTTAATTATTGCTCTTTAAGTGATAACAAAACATGATACTTTAACGTATATTCTCATTGAAACAGGGGAAAACAGTAAATTCTGTGATTGCTTTTTTAGTTGATTTCAAGTATTTTCCTTTGCTGTTTTCATTATTGCTATTGATCCTGTCTTCTAATCAGGAACACAGGGTTAAAGAAAGAGATCTTCTTAAGATATAGGATGTTAGGTAGAAAAAATAGATGTATAATTAAAGATTTTCATCTCTTAAGAGACTGAAAAGCTATTACTGGCATGGTTAAGATGACTTGAATGTTTTGGTTTTTAAACTAAGTGAAATGCATGTAAATTGTTACAGTTGTTCCAAACAATGACTATGACTTATACTTTTCTGCTCCAATGAGATGAAAACTCTGACAAGGTTGGAGGGCATATCAGTTTTCTGGTAGAAGAGTTAATGTTAGAAAGCCAAGGGAGATTACTAAAAGAGCACTGCCTATCACGAATAAGTTCATTATACTCAGTACATATAAGTATATAAACATACAAAAATGAATTGAGTGAGAAATATGTGATTTACACAATTGATTAAATGACAACTAAAACCAGAAAACACTTCTCTGAATTTATATAAACTAGTATAACTAGTGAGGATATAAATAATTTTAGAATATATATTTTAACATTTATGTCAAAATATTTGTTTATTTATAACTGTTTATTTTTACTTGTTGTCAATCTTGGGGCTTGAAATCTCGGACTGGACACTATCCCTCAGCTCTTCAGCTCAAGACTGGTGCTCCACCACTTAAGCCACTGCCAGTTTTCTGGTGGCTCATTGGAGATCAGAGTTTCATGGACTTACCAGCCTAGGCTTGCTTTGAACCATCATTCTCAGCTCTCAGACTCCTTAGTAGCTAGGGTTACAAGCATGAACCACTGGCACCTCGCTACATAATTATTTTTTATACATTTATGAAGTATTGAGTGGTAATCACATTCATTTATATGTTGTGTAATGATCAAGATATATATATATATATATATATATATATATATATATATATATATATATATATATATATATCCACTAATTTCTATATGTAACATTTCTTTTTAGTGAGACTTTTCAAAATCTTACCTTTTGGCTGTGATGAAATATCTATTCTAACTATAAGCATTTTGCTTCTAGTTGTATAATATATTTATTTTTAGTCACGGAAGTCTGCTAATTAAACTTATATAAAACATGAATTTTAACGTGAAAGAAATTCATAATTCCTTTACTTGCTTTAGAAAAACACTTATGCCTTTTGTTTTCAATTTATTTCTGTGGGAATGTGTAAAATTCATTGATTTAACTGTTAAAATTAATAACAGTTACATTATTTCAAATTGATTCAAACTTGTATTTGAATGACACTTAACACAAATATACTTCCACTTTCTTCTACCACATAATTAAAATAATAGTAAAGCAAAGATTGGTGTTATCCATTCATGTGGAGAATCCTAGAAACTCAGGAGGCTAAGACCTGAAGATTTTGGTTCAATAGCAGTCTAAACAGATAGAAATGTGAAAACTTATTTCCAATTGTCCAGCAAGAATGATAAGGTGAGGATGTGACTCAAGGAATAGAGTGTCATCAGCCATTAGCAAAAATTCAAGGGAGACCAATAAACATTGAGTTCAGGCCCTAAAAATGGCTCATACAGTCAAGACAACACCAAAAAAGTAATATGAACAGCAATAATGAAGACAAAATAGTAGAAAAGGTCATGAGGAATGTTGTGTAAACATCTGGAAGACAGAAATCATTTGACAGGATTTTGATTCATGAGACCGAAAAGTCGCAGTGTCATTTGTACAATCTCATTGTACTCATTGTGTTGAAACCTAGCTACTGGGTAACTCTTGAAAGAGTAGATTGGATTACCTGAAATAGCAGACATTGCCTGTAACTATGCACCATCCCACTCTGCAAAAATCTAAAATTGAGCTTGTTAATTTAAATAAAACCTCATGTTAGAAACTGTATGGTTCACATAGACAAGGGTCCTTATTTTGAGTCTTCAGACCAGTGCTTTTATTTATAACCACTCCTGCTTTACACCCATTCCCTTGAGCATCTAAATCTTACTAAGCTGCAGCAAGCCAAGGCTTTGAACTAGACCCCCTTGCCTTAATCCCTCCTTTTCTCCAGCTACAACTCATTTCACCTGCTATCTATGTCTTAGCATTAGTTGTTTTTGTTCAAATCCCCACGAGAAAACTCTTATATTCATATAATCCCACTATAAATAACCTAAGTAGAAAAGGGAATAATAAGTGTTTAGCACTATCTGAGGGTCTCATCTGGAGGTTTGCTCCCTAATAAATCTGATCTACACTCTCTGTTTTTTCTCCATGGCTTTTGAGTCTGAAAAATGATTGGTTTAGTTTGATATAATCCCATTTATCCAGACTTACTTTGGAAGTTTTGACCAGTGCCAAGGAGCCCTCGTGTTTCCCTTAACTCTTCCTATAACATTCTCAAGTTATCTGGACTTACATTGACGTCTTCTATCCATTTGGAATCTATTCTGGTGCAGAGGGATATATAAAGATGTAACTTTAGTTTTCTGTGTACAGCCAATTCTACCAGTACAGTTTTTTGAAGAGGTTGTTTTTCTTCCATCCCGTGTTTCTGGCTTCCTTATAAAAGATTATGTGCCTATAGGAGTGGATTCGTTTCTGGGTCTTCAATTCTGTTGCTTTCAATGGAAATTCTTTGCTTTCAATGGAAAGAAAGGCATTACACCATTCCTGAGGAAATGGAAAGACTGGAAATTAGTCAGAGCCAATTCATTATATGCTGCATGGTTTTCCTCATTTGTAATAACTAAATATGTCCGTAAATCTACAAATTAATCCAATAGATAGTAAAGGACCAATAATTACACTTGGACATGATTAACTAACAGCACTCTAAGCATTCACATGGCAAGAACAAGGGATGCTATTCTTATAAGAGATTATCAAAATGGCTCAAAAGCTATGTGCCTATGACCATATAAACTGCTGCTTGTTGCAATGTACTCTAAGCATCAGCAATACATGTGAAATACATACATCTGTATATAATTTTAATAGATGTCATGAAAGGAACAGACTTTCCTGTAATCTCAAAAGCAAAATTTTTAGTTTAGAAGATAAAATTGAGGAAAGTTTTCAACACATAAACTAGAATACATAGGGGAAAATGTGGGAGAGAAAAGATAAGATGAAAAGTAGAGTAGCTATCTATTGAAGAATTCATAAACAATTTCCAAAACTATACAAGGGAGTTGGGGTACAGCTCAGTTGTAGGACTAGACTAAAATATACAAAGCCATTGGTTCAATCTCCAAGAAGGCCTAATAATAATTAATAGTAGTAATAATATAATTACTTGAAATAAGTGCTTTTAGAGAGGACTGAATCCTAAAACAATAAACAAAATACTCTCAGTTCTTGTATCCAATGACATGAAACTACAATAATGAAGGGAAAATAGTTTTCCTTTTCTATCTTTCCCTTTCCTTTTCTGTTTTCTTCTTTTCTTTTTTCCTTTGGCACTACTGGCGCATGAAGTTGCTAAGGCTCTGACCACCTTAGATTATTTTTCAGAGGAGATCTTACTTTTTGGCCAAACCTTCCTCGAGCAATAATCTCTTACTGATAGTTTCCACAAACGTGAGATAACAGGGAAATTACACTATATCTAGTTTTTTTTGTTTTTGTAGCCTCTCAAGAATTTTTTGTCAGATCTGGCCCTGGATATCTGACTTCTAATCTCTGCCTTCTAATTAGCAAGGTATATTTGATCTAAAGCTTGGACCCAGATTATTTTTCAATGGAAACATCCAATATTGACTTCTGTTTTCTAGAAATCATTAAATTCAGTTGAGGTTAGTATGTACCTTTATGATATTATCAGAAGAACACAGAGAATTCCCTTGAATATTTTTCCAATTTATTTAAGTATTTCTAGTATGACATCACAAATAGGAAATTAATATTTCACAAGTACCTTTTTTATTTTGAAAATACTGTAGAGAGGGATTAACTTACACGGGCAAGACAATGATTACATTTCTGACCAAGCATTGTAGCCTCCTATTTTGTATACCCCTCCCATCCCTTCCCATTTCTCCCCCACCCTCCTATCCAATCTCTCGGTCCCCTGACCAAATTTGTAAAGTTTGTTTTTTGACATAATGACTTGTATATCTCATTGTTGCAATGGGTCCACCTGTATCCCTATTTAAACGATTTTTTTTCCCTTCCCCTCCACATATTATACCAACATCAAATACAGTGTAAGCAGGGGTTATACCGTGAGAGAGGGACTCTAACAGATGTTGGAGGGGATGTGGACAGAAGGGAACCTTACTGAATTATTTGTGGGAGTGTAAACTTGTTCAACCACTTTCAAAAGCAGTGTGGACGTTCCTCAAAAGACTCCACATGGAGCTCCTATAAGATCCAGCATTCTCACTTTTGGACATTTACACAAATGATCACAAACAAGTCCACACTAAAGCTCCCAGCACGACTATGTTTATTGCAGCACTATTTACCATAGCTAAGATATAGAACCAACCCAGATTCCCCTCAGTAGATGAATAAATCAAGAAAATGTGGTATATATACACAATGGAATTCTATGCTTCCATCAGAAATAATGACAGTGCCCCATTTATTAGGAAATAAAAGGCTTGGGAAAAAATTATATTAAGTGAAATAAGCCAGGCCCAAAGAAACATAGGTCCCATGGTTTCCCTTATTTGCAATAACTAGTATATATCTGAGTCAAGCAGAAAAGATCAGATAAGTTGATGTTAGGGAAATGAACCCCAAGATAAGTATGAAAATGTTTTTTTCTTGCTGTTTGTCTATGCTTAAGTAAGCAGAAGAGCTACTTCCTCTGCTCCCAGGAGTCTGTGACATGTGCTTTCCACATGCACAAACACAATCCTCAGATAATCCTGAGGCCGGAACCTGCATCATTCTGCCCCTCCAACACAGACCCTGAGTCTTCACAGGGGTATTCTTGTGTGTTTGGTTGTCTACGGGCAGAGGCCTTCTAGCTGGGCTTCAGGCACAGAGCTGATACTTCCTGTCTGTTGGTTGCAGAGTGTAAGCTTTTCTTCCTGGCCAGGTTTTGAATTGAGATCCTTTCATCTTAAGATTCTAAGTAACTAGGATAAGAAACATGAACCACCACTGGCTTGTTTTAGAAGCATTGGTTTTCATTCATTGCTTATTTTCCTGGAAGGTTGATCTAGACAGGTTGCTTGTACCTCATGATAAGGTGATTTGAATAATACCCTTTGCCTCTGGCATTTCTGAAACTCATTTTCTTAGTTGTAGGCAAATGAATTTGTTCTAAAGCCAATAGCATTTTCCTTCTGAGATGTTAGGTAGTTATTTAAATCTCGTATCCTTTCTTTTTGCAAAGCAATAAGGATGTTTTTGTAAAACCCTACTTCTTGAGAGTATTATAGTTAGAAGTTATCATGTGCACACTTTCATATAGTCTCTCCTTTTATAAACTTATAAGATTGGGTGGAAGAATGATGTTGAATTAGTTTGATAACCACTCTAGAGTTTTTAAGCTTTAATGCTTATTAACACAAAGGGGGATTAAAAACATTCAGAATAATGGAATGTGGCTACTACTTATTTGATGTATGTGGAAAGATGATCAGAATTCGTATGATTAATATATCTTCAAATTTCTAGTGGTAGACTGCTATGCTGCCTGGGAGGAGATATTGTTGATGCCAGGGCTTTGAAAGCTGGTAACCAAGCAAAATATCCGGGGAGAGCATTTATTAAGGATATAATTTCCAAGGCTCATAGAAAATATATTGAACTAGGATGCTAAGTGATGAATGACTGAGCACCAAATTTTGTTTATTTGCTTCTTTGTTCTGTGACATCCTAGGATTTGGACCTAGGTCCTGGGTGCTGTCCTTTAGTTTTTGCCTCAAGGCTAGTGCCATACCAGTTGCAACACAGCTTCATATCCATATATTTGGTGGTTAATTGGAGATCAGTCTTACCAAATTTTGTCTTTGGGCTTGCTTCCAACATGATCCTCAGATATTAACCTCCTGAGTATGTAGGATTCTAGTTGTGAGCCACCAGAGCCCAAGTAGAATCACATTTTAAAAGTATTCTTTAGGTGAATCAGATGTGTCTGACTATTATTTTAGCACTTTGGTTCCAGGGGTCATGTCAGATTTAGATGAAAATAAGAACTTTTCTTCTAGTAATCTGCAGTAAGCAATATCTATCTAATTTATTCCTATCTTCATTTCTGACCTTTTTCTTCATTGTACCTTTCCATTCTTACTTCACAAGCAAGCATGTCCGTGCTGTTTTCCTTTTCTGAAACAAGTCAGTTCCATTCAGATCAATAGGGAATGTACTTGCTGTTCTTACTGCCTGGAGTACCTGCTCCTACATAATTGCCTGGATGATGGCTCTCATAACAACTATCTCCTCTTCAGGGCAATCTCTTCCAATCCCCATTGTAAAGTTGTTGCTACAAAACCACCAATGTCATGTCTCTGATTTATAGAAATTATCATTATGATTTCTGGTTTTCTTTTCAGCATGAAATTGGTGAGGAGAGAACCGCATTCATTTCTGTTTCTCCAACACCTGTAATAGTGTCTAGTCCTTGGTGCTCAGAAACCTTACATGGAGATCAGCCTTTTCAAGCACAATTTATCCAAGGTCCTGGTCAGGACAGCTCTTCAAGCTGAAGTCTGGTGGCTAGTAGTCATTCCTCTCATTCTTTGTGCCTTTTGGTGTTTTTGAGTCCACTTCAGTGCAAAACCAGTGCCTAA
Source organism: Dipodomys spectabilis (assembly GCF_019054845.1). Lineage (NCBI taxonomy): Eukaryota > Metazoa > Chordata > Mammalia > Rodentia > Heteromyidae > Dipodomys > Dipodomys spectabilis. The sequence goes on along the minus strand of NW_024871009.1, from coordinate 265,425 downwards.
CACCTATTTGCTGCTATGGCAAAGGTGGTGTGACATCATAGAAGTTATGGCCATTGTTTTGGGTAGCTGTGTGAGGACACCCATCCCCACACAATTTCCCCAATATATGTGTCTCTTTTGCATAGGAGTGCATTCAACAATTCAGCAACCAAACTGTCACCCAGTTCCTGATACACACGTATTTGCTTTCCATTTCCTTTAGAAACAATAGAAGAATTCAAGACATGCTTTGAAGACTTGTCATTGAATTACTGAAACAGTGTATATAATTTTATGTATTTGTAAGTCTTTGTCCATCTCTCTTGAGCCCTTGCCATATTTCTATGTGTTTGCAGCTTGGGAAGGGAAATAATGTTTAATTCGGTTAATTCGGTTAGATCCTTTTGGAGGGAATGCCAAGTTTCCATCTGATGTTCTACAGATGGCCATCTTGGTACAGGAACTAAGTAGACTGTCACAAGATAAGAGGCTTGTCCTGATTTCTACTGACTTTCCTCTGGGGTCAGGGTGTGTGATCCACTGCATATGTGTCTCTTTGCTACACTGGAGGGCCCAGGCCTCCTCTGAAAATCTAAGGCCATGGGGTAAGAGATTAAAACTCAGAACCAAGCTTTCCACATCACTAAGATCACAGGCCTGGGTCTCATAGACTCAAATTATAGATGCTTTTTTATACATAGTGTAGTCAATTCCATTATATTCACTTCATAGATATATAAAAATATATGCATATGTTTGTTCATCTATTTATAATCAGTGTTAGATCTAGAAATGCACAAATATACATTTATATAATGATAATCAAATTAGATCACTACTTTCTCCAATAATATTTTACACTGTTTTGTGAAATAGTCAAGACTAAAAATTTAAATGCCTTTGTAGTTTGAAAAATCATATTCAATCTTATTTATTATATAATATACTATATATAACATCAAGAAAATGGTCTTATGTGAGCAAGCCATTACATCATTGGGCTCTGAGAGATGACACTTTCTCCTTCACAATGGAGAATATGGAACTCTGAGAGCCAGGCAACTGTAACTGATAGCTCAAGCTAGCTCACTTGGCCTGTGGCCTAGGAACAAGAAAGATGTTCCTGTGTTGTTTTCAAAGTTCAAGTGACTCAGGACTCAGACATGAGAGGTTTGAGTGCCTCACTTGATGCTGCAGACATTGGATCAGCATCAAACCACAAATCCAATGTTTCAGGCTTTTTTATATGAAGAAACGAAGGGGATCACAAGGCAACTCAGCAAGGTAAAACTATGACAGGAAACCTATTTAATCTTGTCATTGCCCACAGTAGAACCTTCTTCTGTGTGCTTTTATGTGTGTATATGGAGAAAATATGTACTGTGTACTTTTCAATCCACTCTATTACTCAATTTGAAGTGAACTCCCATTTCTATGTTTCAAAGATCTATTCTTTTTACCACCTCAGTGTTACAATGAGTCAGCCAGAACCCTGAAAGTGCGTTATAATATACGGAGCCTGGACTCAGGCTTATTGGAAATGCTGGTAATGGACCTGGTCCCTGAATACCTGAAAGGTGATCTATGTTGGAAATTTCCTCCACCACTATAGAGAGTGAGGGACAATGGAAGAGTTGCTGGATGTTCTGGTTAAAAAGTGAGTGTTCCTCTTTCAAATTCAGAGCTATGAGACTCCCTGGCTGATTCTTGGAATACTTGGTATCTCTCTGATACTGTTTCACTGGGGTTTGATCACAGGAGCATGGCTTGAGACAAAGAAATGCACTCCCCAGCTAATTCCTTAGGACTGACCTGCCAGAAAATTTCATTTTCCTTAGAAACTAGTGGAGCCTTAGCAGTTTGCTTGCTGAGAGAATAGGATTAGAAGAAATAGCCAGTGGTACCCAACATCCACCCTCACCTAGGAAATCACTATCATAGAGGCCTTTAAAGGAATATAGACAGTAGAAAGAATGCAACTTGAACTTGAATTTGGGGCCTGAGTGCTGTCCCATTCGTAGCACTCTACCATTTGAGCCCCAGGTCCAGTTCTGGCCTTTAGCTAGTTAATTGAATTTTACAAAGTAGACTGGGTTCAAACTGTGATCCTCAGATCTCATCCTCCTGATTAGTAGGATTAGAGGTAAAAGGCATTGTGCATTTATTTGTACAGATGCTTATAAGCATCCTCACAGAATTTCCTTGAAATGGAATAGACATACCTCCACTTTTTGTCTGTCATGTTTACATTACCATGTGGGTCTTAGCCAGTCCCATGTGTGTCCTGTTAATTCAGAAAAGGAGAACATAGAGTTAACTTCCTTCTCTCATCCCATTGGTAAAGATCCTTCTACCGTAACTGGGAAGATGAACAAGATGAAGATGTATGTGGACGTTGGCACAAAAAGTAGTTCAAACTGGGTATCTTTGAGGTTTCTGAATCAAAGTCAAATTTCTTCTTTGCACACCAGTTGTGATTTTCACCAGGGGGTTGAGGCTTGGCCTTTCAGTGGAGAGCAGATTACACAGTTAGGAATGTGGTTTTGTGGATTACAAGGAGGGCTGTGCATAGCAAGTTAGATCCAATGGGGAAACAACGTTCTCCTCCTATCACAGGGAGAATTTTAGAGGATTTTCTTTGAGAAATTCCTAGAAGTGGGTTGTGAGGAGCATCCTGCTTGCGGGAGTCTCTTCCCATTTCCCAACATGCAAGTCCCATGAGAAAAATGCTTTAGTACAAGGCTCAGGATGGAGAGGGCGGGCTTACATTTTCCTTATTACCAATCTGCCCACAGCATCATTTGCTCCATCTTCCCTATGTGGGTGGACTTCTACCCTGATTATTAGTATGAGCACGAGAATTATGACAGTCTGAAAGAACTTACACAGTATGTCAAGTTCAACATGCCTTCTTCATACTTGCTCTTCAGCTTACATATTCTTCTGTAGTAGCTGAAGAAATGCATGATCCATGAGACCAAGAAAAAGAGGAAGAAGTCCTTGCTTAAATGCCTCAGAACTGGTGAGTAGAGATGGAACCTGAGTCTCTAGGGATGGGCCTGATTGGCCAAGAGTCCTTAGTACTCCCCAGCTTGGCAAAATATCCTTTTATGGATATTCTTTACCATGTAATATCTGTTCTCCTTTTGAAAGAACTTGGAAGTAGCCACTCATTAGAAACACTCTACCTTTTTATAATCAGTGTTCAGCCAAACTCAAGTTCTAGAGCTTCCCCTACTAGATCCTCATGAAAGTTTATTCAGACCTTAACTTCTAGAATGTTAAGATTCTTGTACCTATTTCCATTCTCAGGTTTGAATCACTGTAGTGCAGCTCCTCCAGAACTGCAGAGAAAGAACTCATCAGTGATGTCGTCTATGGTGTCTGATGGAGATCAGAAGCAATCACTTATCTCCAGAAAGCATGTGAACAGAGAGTTTTATTCAATTTGTAGAAAGGCTCAAGCAGGTTTTGAATCCTGTGGACATCCCACTGTTTCTGAACCCCACATGTGATGCAGGTGTACCTGCACGTAGCATCAAGGAAGAAGGTGTTCCAGAATGTCTTCCAATGATGCTCACAATCCAGCTAGATCAGCTCCAAACCAGTCAAAAAGACACATCTTGATCTGCAGGGTAAATGTGTGCTAATGGAAAATGATCCCTGTCTATGTTCAGGAAAACCAATAAGAGAGGTCCAAAATCTAGAATCAGTTGAGGAAAGGGAATCTTTCCTCACAGAATACCCGGACCAATCTGTACTCCTATGAGGGATACAATTTCCAATTGAGAAATTAGAATCTGTCCTTCCCTGGACTCAGGAAAAAAACCTGTCTTTAATGAGGAATTAGATCCCCTTGAGGACTTTGAGGCAGAATTTCTGCCTGGAGACCACTTAGAGGCCAATCTAGATTTAGAGATTCCTTTCCTACTTCCTGGGAAAATATATTTCTTTTTGTTCTCATTATGTTAAAATTTTCATTCTATTTATTTTTCTAACTTTATTAAAATGTCAATGTTTTGATATATTCTTGAATTCATGAATCCTAAATATGTTTCTTTTTAAACCTAAAATCTGAAGCATTGTGCATACGTGTTCTGTTTGTGTGGGGGAAACAGAGTGACAGCGGGGTGTACAAGAGAGCCTACTGCATATAAAGAGAATTGTTAAATGCACAGGGAGCGGCAAGGAAGCCAGGTCATGCCTGCATGGGGTGATTAGTTGGCTACAAAAGTTCTAGGACATAGCAAATCAGATGTCCTAGAAAGCAATTCTGTCAATTGGGACAAATGCCACAATAATTATAGTGGTATGTGTTTCACTCTTCCAACAGTGAGTTCAAATCTGTATACATCTTCATTGTGCTTTTGGCAAATATGGAATAAAAATTTGGCTGCAATAACATAAAAAAATCTACTTAGGACTGAAAATATTTGACAAAATATATAAGAAATATGTATATTCGAAAGTAAAAGGCATCATCAATAAAAAGAAGACTTGCGTAGATGAACAAGCAAAGAATCAGGAAGAAAAATAACAATTTAACATTCAAATGAAACAAAAGAACACTAGAAATCACAAATTAATTCAGTACTCAAGAATCTGCAGGAAATGCAAATATTTAAAAAAATAACCTATGACAAGTTTATGAAAATCCTGACTACATGGGATTCTACTGTTGTGAGTATAGTGGTTAAAGCCCAGACTGGACTGAAAGAACTGTACATATGTCATGTGTGTGTTATTCTAAATTTCAGGAAGAATAACATTAAGTGGACTGAGGCCAAGTAAGAAGCCAGATTCTATCTGAAATATAATCAGGATAATTTAGGGCTGGGGCATGACAAATTGGTAAGAACTCCATTTAGGAGACACAAGACATACAATTCAAACTCTAATATTATGGGTATTAAAGAAAAAAATCTATGACTTCAAGTAATTGGAATAATTGTAAGATTTGAATATTTGGTTGGAGAAAAAAAATCCATGAGAGAGATAGAGTGAACCCATGTTACAATGCTTTCTACATAAGTGATACTATTGTGTGGTACTCCAGACATAACAGAGTTACCTTGCAAATGAGCATGGATGTGCGTTTGGGCGATGGAAATATTTTACTTATAAAGGTGTAAATTAGATTTTTGGGGGTAGGTTGTAGTTCTTTATTACTTTGAGCCACAGTTCCAATTCTGATTTTCTGTTGGTTGTTTGGAGATAGGAGGTTCATGGATTTTCTTGCCTAGGATGGCTTCAAAACATGATCGTCAGACCTCAGCCTCCCAAGTAACCAGGATACCAGGCATAAAACATCAATAATTTTTAAATAATTTAGTAAATTGTACTGTTACAGAAGTTATAAATTATCATTATAACCTGTGTATTATATATATATGTATATATCAATGCATACAGATAGAACTATTTTAACATACTTTTGTATCTACAGTAGATTTATGAAAAATCATCTTTTGTTGTAAAATAAAATGCAAACAAAAGTTAATAATGAGGAGCAAAACAAAGGAAATTGTCACATGTTTCTTGTTGTTGAATGGAATATGAATTGAGAGAATCAGTTTGGGAAAACCATCTTTAACAAAATGTATAATGACTATTAATTCCAATCCCTTTATTTGCCCATATTGTGCATCCTCACACATGAGTGTCAAAATCACACCACACTTTTTGCTTTTGTGTTTAACTCACCTGTTATAATTTAGGGAATAGTTGAAGTAATCAAATAAATATTAAAATAATAGTAAGTGAGGTTATGAGTTAGAGCTGAAAATGATTTTAAATATGATAATAGCTAATTAAATTGCATTTTTCTTACTTTTACTCTATTGTCATGCTCCTCATTCCCACCTTAGGAAAGTACAATAAATTATGTATACAATTATGAAAAAAAATGTATTGAAACAATATCGGCACAGTGTGATTTTAGCTTATTGACACCTGCAGGGGGTAGTGTGTTTTTGATGACTTGAAGTGATGGAGATGAAGGGAGGAATGTGCTTATTCTGGAAAATTGACTAGAAGATTGCTCCCAGAAAGATAGTGATGAATTCTTCCAAAAGGTTACCATAAAATCAATTTCACAACCATTTTCACTGATACATTATACACCATAGCCAAGTTATGGAAACAGCCCGATACCCTTTTGTGGAGGGATGGTTGGAGAAAGTGTGGCACATATACACAAGTGGATTTCACCCATCCATTATGAAGATCATTACATTATTTGCAAAGAAATGGATAGATCTCATAATATGTTAAATAAACTAAGTCAGAGCCAGACACACAAATAACCCCTGTTCTGTCGCATATTTGGAAGCTAGAACTTAATGCAAGTTTACACAACAGTATTAAACAAAGCATGCTATTTTCAGAGGAGTATTTAAAAGGTGTAATTTCTTTTATTTTAAATTTAATTTAATTTTATTTGTGAACATATTGTACAGAGTGGTTACAATTACATGGGCAGGATAATGCGTACATTTCTTAACAAGCATTGCAGCCTCCTCCTTTGTTTACCCTTCACCTCCCTTCCCAGCCTCCCCCCTCCCCCCAATCCCAATCCTTCTCCTTTCCCCCCTTCCCCCCCCCCACACCGACGTTGTAAAGCTCGTTTTGGACATGACAACTTGTACTTCTTATTGTTGCAACAGGTCCATAAAAGGTGTAATTTCTTATAAAATTGAAATTTATAAAATTGAAAGTAGGGTGAGGTTTGGAAGGGTGTGGGAAAGTTATGTAAAGATCCACTGTATTTATAAACTGATTTGTTGAATGGAATTTCCTTTGTACAACTATTTAAGATAATAAAAATATAATTAAAACAATGGAGACAACTGATCTTAAACTGCCTTCTCTTCAACCATGAGTCAATATAATAGTTTCCTCCTCAGAAATTTTCTTTGCATGTATTTTCCTTATGATGACAGAAAAGTGACCAATGCAATGAATATCAATACATCACATTGCACATCATAAAGATACAAAATATTAAAATCACAATAAAAAACGTTAGATTTCATCACATGATAAAATAACAGGTAGAATGTATCAAATGCTGATTGATTGTTTTTCCAAGTAATTTACCTATGCTATCTAATTTCAACATCACAATAATCCCATAAAGTGGAACTAATTCCATTTTTACGTCTCAGATGATGATATGGAAGTCTTCAGAGTTGGAATTACAGTACAACATTGCACACATGGTAAGTTTTAGCCTGATTCTCATCTCCCACTGTATCAAATAACTTCATTCTATTTTATGACTAAAATACCAGCACTTAGTAGACTAATTCTAGGAAAATTTCCCAGAATTATTGTGTACACTCTAATAATATTTCACTTTATCTTTGTTAGAAAATAGGTAACTGTAATATGAAAACTCCAAGTTCATAATCAATTTATACTTCCCTGATGAAAGGAACTGCTAAACTATAACGTTCTTGATTTCTAGCTCAAAATAGTAGAAATCATATTCTATCCCTTCACTCAACACTGCGCTGCCTGGGTACCCCATCTCTGTTTAACACAGTGTTATGGAAAGAATGACCTCCCCAATTCCTCATGGAAACAGACTGCAGGTCTTATGGACCAATCATTTCCACATCGTAGTTCACCTAAGTTGTTTACCATGAGAAGTATTTTGATTTGTATTTATACCCAACATTTTGAGAGAAATGTGCTACTTTAAAATGCTATTAAAATAAGACTTAAAGAAAAATCACCTTTGACCCCAGCTAAATATTTTACTTTTCATATACCAAAAATGCAGTGTGACCTATCATTAATATTAGGAAGGACAGGTTAAAAATCATAGACACCAAGACCTAAGCATGAATCAAAGACTCTACAACTTGTGAATACAATTGGTTTAAAAAGACATCAATACTACTGCATTTTCTCAAAATTTCTTATGATTCAATTATAAACTATTAACACTTGAAAATAACTCATTTTCTTGGGAGTAGGACACAAAACACAAGATTAATCCTAATCTTTTTTAAAGAACTTCATTTATACTACAAATTCATCCCTATAACTACAAAGATTCTAAAAATAACAAGTACAGAGAAACAAAGGAAACAATTTAACTGCATCATCTACATTAAAAGGACTATGTTAATATAAAACAAAGCTATACTAATAATTAGCTTACCAAATTCACTTACATTCTTTAATCCTATTTCATTTACTTTCATAAAAACTGGGTTTTCATTAAATGATGCATAAGAAAGCCTATATACCCACTTACACTTTCAGATCTTAACAATATTTATTTCAGAAATGTCTTTAGATCTATAGTCAATGAACTGAAATAATAATAAAATATTCAAAGTCTTTTCAGAAATTTCAAGTCTTCCTCTGGGATGTTATTTATATTGGAAAAGATATTCAAAAAACCGTATTTGTTAAAGTTGCCATAGTTACTCCCATAAAAGAGCCTTTAGTGAAAATACGTTTACATGTACAAAACAACTTCAAATACATCCACTATCTGGAAATGACACATGTTTTTTGTTTGTTTGTTTGTTTTTGAAAGTAATATCTAAGAAGCATATCCACAATAAAGTTTTTCCGTCAATATGGTGGGATATGCAAACGTAATAAATATGGTTTTATCTCTTAGTCAGAATAGATATGATCTTACAAAGAAATATATTTTCACAGAAATACAGAATTAATCCACCTTGTGTTTCATGGGAATAACCAGAGAGTAATACCGGTTTGGTCAGGTCGGTCAAACTCACTCCATGAGAATATTTTAAAAGTATATCCAATTTAAGAGGTCAAATACATATTTTGTACTGACAGTCATCTTACAGCAATAACTTACTACCTAATTATGTCTGTATCTTCTCACCTAACATGTAATAAGAGCTGAAAGCAGTCCCTTTTATCTAACTTGAGTAAATGCATTAATTATGATGATGTTATTATTTGACAAGTAAAATATACAAAAGGGTGATTCCACTGAAAAGACATGACAGAACACTGATAAATAAAAATATTGCAACACAGTTAGCTCTTTTCAGCCTCACCCTGTCCACATTGGCAAGCAACATTGCAAAAGCACACACACACATATACACATACACACATGCACACATGTACATACATATACATGCATGCTAAATTCAGGGTTTATTGTACAAAAAAGTTCAAATAAAATATTCGTGATTAGTACAAATGATAATTTGCCTTATTAAAAAATGATACACAATTCAGTCACAAAGGGTGTTTCATTTTACCTGCCTTCCCCATGTGACCACTTAATTTATTTTTAATTAATTAAATAAATAAGTAATGCATTCATTTCTTTGGTGGTAATAGGGGCTTGAGGGCCTGGCTCTGTCTCAGAATTTAGTTTTTTTTAGTGTTCTCAAGCCTAGCATTTGACTGCTTTTGCCACAGCTCCATTTCTAGCTTTTGCTGGCTACTTTCAAATCAGAATTTAATGGGAATTTTTTGACTTGGTCTGGTTTCAAACCACAATCCTCAGATTTCATTTTTCTAATTACCTAGGATTAATGACATGAGCCACCAGTGTGGCTTCTACTTTTTCCTCTATATTCATCTAATGCACATACTTACATAGAAATTTAAAACTGAGTATAGAACCAAGATGTACAGTGATGATATTGTCCTGTCAGAAATTCAAGTTAGTAATTTAAATTTCTTAAGACCATACAGAAAAATACTATGATATAGTACAAGAGAATACACTATTGAACATATGAGCTTTAAGAGTTTTCTAATAGGTCAATTATTTATTGTTACCCAATATTAGAAAAAAAGTATAATGCAGAAGTAAAATAGCAGTCCTTTACATGACTACTTAAATTCCTTGTTTTTTTAAAAAAAACACTAGTTTTCATCTAAAAAAGTAGTCCTATCTATTCTCTTCATGTGATTTTTATGACTGAAGGTGCTTAATGAGAAGTCAAAATGTATTAGTAATCCTTTGCTATCAATTAAATCTCACTTTTTCTTCTTGGAGAATATAATGATCAACACACTAGTTCAGAATCAGCAAGCAATAGTTCAGAATCGTGCTTACAGTGCAAGTAAATCACCAGTAAGTAATCCTCAATGCCATTTTCCACAAAGTTTTGTCATAGATATAATCGGCCTGCCTTCTCTAGCTGCTTTCCTAGCCTGGACCTATTTCTTTATTGTACAGAAAAAGTGTGATTTAACCGTTTTCAGTCAGATCTGCTCCTAGAATTATCAAAGATTTACATTCTTGTCTGTAATTTGGTCAGAGCTACGTCTCTTTATGTAGACTACTAAAATGTATTTACTAATTTCAAGTAAATACATAATTCTATTTCCATCTTTTTTAAAAAATAAAATTCTATTTGCTCTATAAATTAATCAGAGGCATGGATTTTGTGGCTAGCTAGGTCATTGCACATTGCAGTCTCTCTCTTCCTCTCTTTCATGGTTCTCATAGATAATAAAACTGCTCCATAATTATCCTAATTTTGCTTTTATATTTTGGTTGCATCATTTCACTTTCTGCTCTGTCATTTCCCAAATATTTTATATAGAAAGCATTATTTCATATTTTCTCATTCCTAAAAGAAGCTGCACACGAAGACACTACTGGTTCTCCTTTTCATTTGGTACCTTTGAATACGGAGGAACATCTTTCATCTGCTCTCCATCAATTCTCTACTTTCCAGTTAGAATAATTTAAAATAATGAAAATGGAAAACGAGAAAATAAATCATGGTGAAAAAAACAGATGTAGAAAATTCACCGGATTTTTCTGACCAGTTCAACCAACGTGAACTATTGGCGAAATACATGGAAACCTCATTTCCACTGTCACTGAAAGTTTCTGCTTAGGCAATTCTGATTAAGATGAAGAAAAAAATGAAAAAATGATGAATGGTATAAATTGCAAGAAAAAAATGGAGTAGGATCCAAGCAAATTTCTTCTTTGGGCTGCTGAAAATAATTGGCTTACTACAGTGCAGTGACTACTTTCCAAAAAGGCCACTCATGTGAATATTAGGGACGAGGATGAGTATATATCCCTTCATCGGGAAGCCTACAGTGGACACTTAGACATCGTCTGTGAGTTGGTGGCTCAAGCAGCAGATATTCATGCAATAACTGTAGATGGGTGGACACCGTTGCACAGTGATTATACATGGAATAATACTAGTGTGGCCATTTTCTTCATCATGATGCAGATACCAATGCCAAAACTAAAGGCCTTTTGAACACCTTGCACCTTGCTGCTGGGAATAGAGATTGGAAAGATATGTTGGATCTCCTTCTGTTGCACCATTTTATCAAACCAGGTCTGAAGAACAACTTGGAAGAAACTGCATTTGATATTTCCAAAAGGATAAGTATGTATCACTACCTCTTTGAAGTTGTGGAAGGCTGTACATATTGTTCTCTTAAGTTTAATGGTTCGGTTAAATTTCTTTTTTTCCCTCTTTGTTTTTCTTTTTCTCTTTTTTTTTTTTTTTTGGAGTTTTTTTTTTTATTAAGAAAATACCATACAGGAGAGTTACAATTACATGGACAAGGTAATGAGTATATTTCTTATGAAGCATTGTTGCCTCCTCCTTTGTTTTCCATTCCCATCCCTTCCCATCTCCCCCTCACACTCTCCTCCTGCCCTCCCACTACCACCCAAAGCCAAAGGTGTAAAGTTCGTTTTTCGACATGACGTCTTGTACATCTCATTGTTGCAATGGATCCACCTGTATCTCTATTTAAACGGTTTGTTTTTTTTCCTTCTCCACCACAAATCACACCAACATCAAATACAGTGAAAACAGGGGTTATACCGTGGGAGGGAAATACAAAACAACAAAGAAATCATCTTAAAAATATAATAGAAACAATCGCAAGGAAAAAAAAAAGATTTGAATCTTTATCTTGGGGTTCATTTCACCTAACATCAACTTATCTGACCGTTTCTGCTTTTGTCAGACATATACTAGTTATTACAAATAAGGGAAACCATGGGACCTAGGTTTCCTTGGACCTGGCTTAGTTCACTTAATATAATTGTTTCAAAGTCTTTCCATTTCCTAATAAATGGGGCAATGTCATTCTTTCTGGTGGAGGCATAGAATTCCATTGTGTATATATACCACATTTCCTTGATCCATTCATCTACTGAGGGGCATCAAACATGACCATACGAAAGCTACCAGAACAAATATATGTATTGCAGCATTATTTACTATAGCTAAGGTATCAATTAAGTTTCTTAAACTTCAAAATGCCAGTCCATTCTTTTGTTTGTTTGTTTTTCATTGTGAAAATGCCATACAGAGGGGTTACAATTGCATGAGCAAGAAAATGAAAACATTTCTTATCAAGCATTGTTGTCTCTTCCTTTGTTTCTGCTTCCCATCCTTTCTCATCTCCCCCCTCTCCCTGTCCTCCCACCCCAACCAAATTTGTAAAGTTCATTTTTTGACATAACTATTTGTACATCTCGTTGCAATGGGTCCACCTGTATCCCTATTTAAAGGTTTGTTTTTTTTTCCCTTCCCAGCCACAAATTATACCAACATCAAATACAGTGAAAGCAGGGGTTATGCCATGGGGGAGGGACATACAAAGCAACAAAGAAATCATCTTATAAATATGTTCGAAACAATTGCATGAAAGTGCCAGTCCATTCTTTGTGTCCATAGAAAATATTTTCACAATCCAAATAACAGCAATATCTTCCTGTAAAAATTCTGGGGAATTCTTCCAAGTGAATTGTCTGATTTTGATGTTAAAGTATATTCAAGAGTTTGTTTTTGTATACATGTATAATGATTTCTGCAGTTTGTGATTTTTTTAAATCAGAAATAATTTGAATTTATCTGTTGAAATGAGTAGTACAAAAACTAACGATATTTCTTGTGCTTGTCTGAAAAAGGATATTTTAAAATAGTCTATATTCTGTGTTTGCATAATATCCATAATCTATTTCATTCTCTCCTAGATATAATTTGAATTCTACATTGTTTTGTAATACATAGGTTCATTAATAAATGTGTCCTGTAAGATTGCATTCCATATATAAAGTTAAAGATTCCTTTTTTTTTTCTACGTCCTTATACTAGTATATTTCTTTGGGATAAAATGAGAATTTAACTAATTTCAAAAGTTTTGTAAAGGTTATGCTATGTAAAGGCATTTCTGAGGTGAAGATTTAATACACTGATATGAAACTAACCTTTGATTCTAGGACTTACATGTATTGTTACTCTTGTAATTATGTAATCAACTTTTTAACAACTGCTTTTCATTTCTTGCATCTGAAGAATGAAAAATATGGAATACTATACAAATTTTCATTTCATCCTTGTGCAAGTGCCATGTTAATCTCTGTATTGTTTTAATTTGTGTAGACGTGCTGCTGAAGCATGTAGTATCCTCTAAATTTAAGTAGTTAATGATGCAATCTTCATATAGGCTTATATCTTTGCGTGCCTATTTGTAACAAGGAAACCTTATTGTTCCTAACAATACTATTGATCGTTTTTTCCTAAAATTGTGTATATAGTGGAAAAATTATATTGTTTCGTCGGTTGCTCACATTTGCAATTTTTTTGTCACTGACTATTTTAAGTCTTTTTCATTTTAGATTTGATCATACTTTGAAGCATTTATAGCTAGGTCCAAAAGTGATGGCTTTTTCAAGTACTTATTTGTCCAGCTGAGTTAGCTTTGTTGTGCTAATGGATCCAAAGTAAACCTTGCTTAAGAGCTACTTCTAAACTTCTCCAGCTTAAAATTTCTCAAATGAGGTCTTACTGGCACAAATGTCTACCTGACCCTTTAACCTTCTTCCATGTAGGAACAGACCAAGCAGAATATCTTACCCTGAAATCATACTTTGTCTTACTGGAAGAAAACTAATCTTAGTTACAAGGGATCATAGAGAGATGAACAGTTCAGACAGAACTGTTCAGACCAGAAGGTATTTTATCAAAATATAATTGTTTATGATACCTACCATTTCAAAAGTAGCTAAAGCCAAGAAGGTGAAAAATTGTTCACATGCATGATTACCTAATGTCATGGTCTGTCTACCTTCCAACCAGGAAGGAACTTACACTACTGTCTTTCTATCAACAAATATTTCCATAGCTCCAGGAGAAGTCCATGTGTTTCTCCTCGATATTAGGCCTTAAATTAGTAATGCTTTAATCACAGTGTTTCCTCTTGTCTCCAGACTGTAAATCCACAAATGGTAAAACTTTAGGTCTAGCTCTACGAAATACTGTGGTAGAGATAATGCAATATTACTTTAAAACAAAGTTGTCTTTAATACCCTAACCACCACAGAACAATGTAAAACATGTGCTGTTTTTTTATTATATTATACATAGATATATATTTTATTTTATATTTGCTGATTTTATATTTCACACAGTGAAACTTACTAGAATTAATTGATAATTTGATAAATAAATTGATAATTATTTATTCCAATGAATAGAATTGGAATATAAATAATTAGGTTTAGGGCTGGGAAGGTGGCTCAGTGGTAGAGCGCTTGCCTTGCATAACTGAGGCCCTGGATTCGATTCCTCATCACCACATAAGCAAAAAGAAAAAAGCCAGAAGTGGCGCTGTGGCTCAAGTGGTTTGACCGCTAGCCTTGAGCTGAAGAGCTGAGGGACAGCACCCAGGCCCAGAGTTCAGGCCCCACGACCGGAACACCCCCCCAAAAAAATAAATAAAATAAAAAAAAATAATTAGGTTTAGAATATATATCGGAATATAAAAAGTATCGATGTAATGTCTTGAGTATAATCTTGTGATACCTTCTAAGTGTTCTTGGTCTTCTGAATTCACATGGTAAAAAAATGTTGTTTTCCTCTAATCTATAAGGGATTTTAGTCTGCTGCCCTGTTCATGGTTTTAACTCGCTGGTCCCAAAATGTTTTTCTCCATATTTCTGAAGCATTCCTACTGATTATACCCAAATTTTGCTGATATGATCTCTAAAAGATATTATTCTTCTGCAGGACCCATGGGTCCTAGGATCCCAGGTCCCAGTTACCTGCATCATCAGATAACAGGTGCAAGACTTCTCACCTAGGCCCATACAACATGCCAACAGAATGTAATTGAAGACCCATCTTAATTTCTCATTTCCTATAATATTTTAGGGCCTCAATTCTTTGAGAAGAAGGAATTAGCAGTAAGCAATTGTGAAATGCAAGGGAACTTAAAATGAAGGATGAGATCATAAAATCTGAGAGAAATTACTGTAATTCAAATTTTCAATTTACAGATGACCAGACCATATCAGAGAACAACATCACAAAGTGTCGCAAAATTATTTTTAATACCCCTCCCCTAATGATTAATGAAAGATTTCAGCATTAGTGGGCCCAGAAAATATTACCTGGAAAAATAGATCTGTAATTGGTCTAACCAGGCCCGGAAAACTTGACTTAGAGGTCAAATGTAATCCAGAAAAACATTAATTGTGAAGATCCTTAGTGCTTCAAAACTTTGGTACTCCAGTAAAACTTGGTTCTGTGGTATAAAATGTTGTCATTCTCAAAACATTTAATCTCCTAAAAGTGTATTTTTTTTCAAATAAACTTTTAAATATCACAATCGCCAAAATAACATTTGACAAATAGATGATACTCAGTGACATTATAAGCTTTTCAAGTGTAAGGAGCAAGTTACAATAGAGTTGATTTATTTACCCAACACTAATGCCATTGTTTCAACCACTCATTAAAGTGTAGAAATAATACCACCCACCATTTGTGTTGTTCAGTAGGTGCCTTCCAGAAATATGTTAAATAGATCAACCTCCCAAATTTCAAACGCAAACATAAACTAATAAAGTAAATTTCATCACTTAATAAGGTACATTTTAAAAAGCCACAAAGAGTTGCCTTCTCATACGTTGTTTTATATTTTCCCTATAAGTCTAACATAGTAAGTCTTGAATATAGATACTCATCAGAGATGTGACAAACATAAAATCTGTCTTCTATTTCTATCACATTCCTCTATAGTAGTAAATTTTAATTTTCTTCTTTTTCCAAAACTTATAGGTAGTAGAAAATATTATCCCATAGAAAGTAAAATAATCACACACCATTGTACATAGACATTTATAAAAACTGATAGTTAGGAATACATTCTAAGCCATTTTTAAACTTTCTTGTTGACTAAAGATTAATCTTTCAAATGAATGAGAATAAAATCAAGTCTAGGGGCTTCACATCTCCAGTCTTGCACATTATTATTGCAGATGAACAAATTATGGAAATGTAAGTTGACATAAGTTCAAGTATATACAGGATTGAATCTCCAAAGAATGAAAACAAACCTTTCAAAATATTAACAGACAGTTTAACAGAACGATTATCAGGAAGTTGAAAGCAGAGAGGAATAATAGTAAAGACATAGAATGAATGAAAAATGGAACAAGGGACAAGTACAACTAGAATAGTCAATGTACACATATGATAAAGGAAGTGGTAAATCTGAAATAAATCTTGGAGAAGGGGTTGATTGACAATGATAGAAGGAGTGAATCTGATCCAGGGGCATTGGACAATTAAATGGACATATTTAATTGTAACACACTTGCACAACCTTTTGAAATTCAGTTAAAGAACACACAAAAATCACAACCAAACAGCAATCTTTTTTTTTTTTTAAATTTAATTTAATTTTATTTGTGAACATACTGTACAGAGGAGTTACAGTTACATGGGCAGGATAATGCGTACATTTCTTACCAAGCATTGCAGCCTCCTCCTTTGTTTATCCTTCACATCCCTTCCCAGCCTCCCCCCTCCCCCCTAATCCCAATCCTTCTCCCCCCCCCCCCCCCCCCGCACCAACGTTGTAAAGCTCGTTTTGGACATGACAACTTGTACTTCTCATTGTTGCAACAGGTCCACCTGTATCCTTAAACAACTGGTTTTTCCCCATCTCCTCCACAAGTTATACTGACATCAAATATAGTGAAAGCAGGGGTTATACTGTGGAGGAGGGACATACAAAGCAACAAAAAGAGATAATCTTATAAATGTGTTAGAAACACATGCATGAAAGAAAAAAAGCTTTAAAATACACATCTAAGGGTTCATTTTCCTGACATCACATTATCTGACCTTTTCCGCTTGACTCATACATATACTATAAGAGTATGAGCATGACCTCTCAAAAATTTAAGCTGTTAATGGAAGGCAGTTTTGGGAAAAGCAAACAAAGATATTCAAAGAGGGAAGTTTACGGTAGGTGAGAATTTTGAACAGATTTAAATAGATTGTCTAAAGTTATAAATCACCTACATCTGCTGCAAATACTATCTTTCTTCTGCGAGTTCTCTTTGTCTGAAGTGGACACTCCAGTACTGAGACATACTTGATAGCTTGTGAAGATAGAATGAAATAAACAAGATCAAGGACCCGTTACTACACTGGAGAGAAAACAATTCTCTATGTTTTCTTTCATCTCTCTTCACTACTCTCTCTTCATACTTTTAAGTCAATGATTTTGAATTATATATTTCCTTCTTTGTACTGACAAAGTAATTGGTCAAAGTAATTCACTAAATATTATTTTCAATTTTTTTCTTTTCTTTTCTTTTCTTTTTTGTCGGTGGTGGGGCTTAAACTCTGAGCCTGAACGCTGTCCCTGAGCTCTTCACCTCAAGGCAAGCACTCTACCACTTGAGCCACAGCACTACTTCCGGCTTTTTTCTTTTTACTTATGTGGTGCTGAGGAATCGAACCCAGGGCCTCATGAATGCAAGGCAAGCGCTCTACCACTGAGCCACCTTCCGGGACCCATTTATTTGTTTGTTTTTGTTGGTCATGGGGCCTGAAGTCTGGGCTTAGGCACTGTCCCTCAGCTATTCAGTTCAAGAATAGCAATCCACCACTGGAGCCACAGTGCCACTTTTGGCTTTTTTTTTTTCTGCTTATGTGGTGCTGAGGAATTGAACCCAGGCCCTCATGCATGCAAAGTAAGCACTAAACTATTGAGCAACCTTCCTAAACCTACTATATTATTTATTGTGTATTTATTTTACATCTTTTTTTTTGGGGGGGGGGGGTCCGGTTGTGGAGCCTAAGCTCTGGGCCTGGGTGCTATCCCTAAGATCTTCAGCTCAAGGCTAGCACTCTACCACTTGAGCCACATCGCCACTTCCAGCTTTTTTCTTTTTGCTTATGTGGTGCTGAGGAATCGAACCCAGGGCTTCAGGCATGCAAGGCAAGCGCTCTACCACAGAGCCACCTTCCCAGCCCCCATTTTTTTCTATCATGCTGCTTACTTATTCAAGCGAGTCCAATAAACTTCCCCCTTGCACTTGTTGCCATGAAAACCTAACATTTATGTTAATCAGGACAAACTCTAATGTAAAACTTTGTCTCCATAAAACCAGTCCAAGAATCTGTGATCACAAATATATGGCTATTCTTTTTTCTTTTACCTTGAAAATCTTCTGTGTCTAAAGTGCCAACAAAAATAAGTACTCCAACACTTTTTGGTTCAATCACTTCTAACTCAAAGTTATATTTTGCTAACAAGATACTTAGGGGAAACTGAAGAATACTCCATTTTATCTTCTCTCTTTAGATTCTCCTTAGATATCATATCAGGAACAGAGAAGTCATTTTTGCAAAATTATTTCAATAGATTATTTTTCTCTTAGTATTGCATTTGCTCAACAAGATGAATGGGGGAGAATAGAGTTAAATCACCCATGCCTTGGATGACAGTGTCTGTTACAAAGGACAATGCTTGCATGTTCTACTTCTATGTCCTCTTAACTCTTGCCTGATATCCAATTAATCACAGCTTCTTGGCTTCAAGTCTAGTGAAGCTGAAGCACTATAAGGCCTTCCCCACTGCTAAACCTTCATGGTTTCTCCTTTAAAACTCTTTTAAGTTGCATCATTTGGATGTGGAATTTATTTTGATATTCCATTCAATCAGTTCTGCATTGTAGTGAGCCAAATTGGCTCTATAAAATCACTTTAGGTAGCAAAAATATTAAGACAATCTATATCAAAAAGTTTTGATCTCCCTCCACTGATGAAGCCAATACACTTAGCTAGGGCTTCTAAGAACACTGTTTTCTAAGCTTTTCCATTTGCTCAATTATTTCGTGACCCCCAAACTTTTAGGCTTTTGTACTAAGAGACGTTTTCACTATCTCATGATAATAAGGGTATTATTTTTTGTGAGCCACTTTGAAATGTGAAATCACTGGTGTGAAGTATCTAATCAGATTTTTTTCTGTGTTTCAGTGCTTCACATGCAAAGACCAAATGGAAAGTATTATAAACAGAAATGTGTAAGCCCAATGCCTTCTTTCATTGTGGAGGGCAATTTGTCCCTAAATATTT
The DNA here is from genome assembly GCF_019054845.1 of Dipodomys spectabilis. Lineage (NCBI taxonomy): Eukaryota > Metazoa > Chordata > Mammalia > Rodentia > Heteromyidae > Dipodomys > Dipodomys spectabilis. The sequence continues at coordinate 246,058 of NW_024871009.1, read as the reverse complement.
TGACCCAAATTATCTTTTTCAAAGATTTACTGTTTGTTAAGTAAAGGCCAATTCACAAATTTTGATTTCTTTTTTTTTTTAAGAACTTTGAATTTAAATTCCACTACAACCTTGTTTCACACAGTGAGAGTATATTTCCCGGGTAAGGACATTCTCACGGAAACTTACAGGATTTATAGGAAGGTTTCTTAAGTTTGTTTGTTTAGTGTGAAAATGAGCCATCTTCACCCACATTGCTTCCTCTCCACTAAGTCTCCATGGATTTCTTTGCACGAAAGCCTATTTTCCCAGGCAATTTTAAATTTTCTTCATAAGCTAAGTTGTTAAAAATTAAAATTTACCTGTCACAATTTTAAAACTCTTTTGAAATTCCTTTATCAGAACCACGAATTCACCAATCCTAATTCCACCTTGACCATCAAAAACAGTTACCATGTTGTTTTCACAATATAGTGTCCATGCAACTAATATTTTCCAGTGGCTTTGTTATGCATACATATGACCATATAAGATGATACTGAGCAAAATTAACTCTAAGATATGGAATCAGAGATTTTTATTTGCAGTTGTTGTTTTAAATGTATTAAGTGATTTCTATATTCTTTGGGTTTTCCCCTATGGTTTATCCCTTGCTGTATTTGACTTTGTACCCTGTGCATTGTGTATACATTTATCTTAACTAGGGAAGGGAAGAGGAACAAGAAAATGGCGACACAAAGGATAAAGTGCAAACCAATGCATTAGTAATACTCACAAGACAATATGTTGGAAATATACATTACAACTAGTGAGGGGTATTGAGGTGAGAAAAATTGTTAGAAAAATGAGGGAGGGGATAACAAATTTAAAAAGTTATTTATTCACTACCTTACAGTTACTATAACCCCACTGTACATCACTTTGACAATAAAATTAAATTTAAAAAGTGAGCTGCATAAAATAAAATTTCACTGTATTTGTATAGTGTTATTATTTATATAGTAACTTTTAAAAATCATTACTCTTTGGCATCTAATTTGAATTAATTACTCCTTCTTTATCAGAGGGTCATCAACTCGAATGTTATCCAGCTAGACAATATTGTCACAATATACTTGCCAATATTTTGAAAAAAGAATAAATTTAGTACTTTTACACACATAAAACCGAAAAAAGTTTAATTCTATGGAAACCCATAACTTTTAAAAGTAAATAAGTTGTTAAGAGAACAGAATATATGTGTTCTTCAAAATTCCTATGACTAATAACTACTCATTTTCAAATTCTGACCGTTCCATACCTGAGAAATTCAAAACAATACCTGTTTGCATGTTATGTAATTCTTCAATAGATGCAGTTTCCAATGAGGTGTTACAGATTGAGAAGTCAAAAGAAAAATAACCACAATTGGTAGAGCATAAAACTATGAAGCATCTGTGATAATTATTCAAGAGTAAGCAATCCCAACATTTATGCCATAAAGTCTTCCTAGCCCAACAAATTCCAACTTGTAAGGTACACCTGAAAATTCCCTTATTTCACATCATGAATAGCTTTTCTTTATTGTAAAAAATACTACACCTCTGCTAATGTGATGTCCTCATTGTTTTGGAAAGAACCCCAATAAACTGGGCTGCATCATTTTTACCCCAATGGTATTCTTGAGATCAGAACACTTGAAAATATTATTTATATATTTTTTAACTATTATGGATATTCAGGATGCTAAGATCAGAAGATTACGATTCAAAGCCCACCAGGGCAGGAATGTTGCTGACATTCTTATCTCCAATAAACTTCTCAGAAAAAGACAGACACAAGTGGCACTGAGGTTTAAGTGGTAGGGCACGAATCTTGAGCTCAGAGACAATGTCCAGGACCAGAGTTCAAGCCCTAGGACAAACCAGTAAAACAAATACAGAAATAAAAACGAACCCCAAACCTAGCATTTTTATCATTGTATACAGAGGCACGTAATTAAGGAAATTTCTTCCTGTGTTACATATAGATAGAAGAAACAAGTTATCACACAATTATTCTCTTCAGACCATGTTATACCACACCCTCAAAAAATTGCTCTTTTTCTAAATTTATAAATAATATAATCCGTTTGTTGGCAACTCTGTCTACATTATTCACATTATCATTTGATACATGAACAGTTGGAATTATCTGTTAACTAAGTTCTAACTTTCTTGAAAGAATATTCTAGGCAAATAGAATGTTAGAATAATTTGTGAATTTGTTAATTAAACCCTCTACTTAAAAAGAATTTTGTAGTATCATATAGAATATGGAATTACAAACAAAAACAAAATACTTATTTTGAAAATAAATTCTAATTTAGCAAGGTCCACAAAGTCCTATATTTGACAAAGTTTTCTATTTCTCCAGGCTTAAGTTTTGTAAACCTTTATAATTTCTTTGGAAACCAGCAGAAGGATGCTTACTTACTTTTTCAAATTTTGGATGGGAATCATGAGCTACTTTGTATCTAGGAATGTTCTGTAATGAAGACAGCATTTAAAACACAATTGAGGATTATATATGAGTTGCATTTCAATAGGAAACTTGACTTCTCAAAACATAATGACAAAATTAGCCCAAACTTACAACTGTGTATTCCTTTCTTGTTATTTGGTTTGTATTATTGAGACAAAATTTTACTACCTGGTCCAGGGAAGGTATCACTATGTAATTCCACTCAATAATATCCTGTCTTATTCTGAGTGCAACAATTCCAGGCCTGTATCACATTGCCCTGCCATAGTTTGTTGGTTTATTAAAATCTAGAAATTAAGCAATTCTCAACTTCTATGAAGATCTTATCCATACAATGACTGCCAAGACTATTTATGTACTATTTTCAAAGATGTTCTAACATTTGACACAAGATATGAACATTTTCAGATGCACCTGCTGTGGACTCTGATTCATTCCTCCATGGATCTGATCCATTTAATAATGATATACTTGACTTTCTTACTACCTCTGGTCCCTAACTAAGCAATAATCTTAAACTTTTTTGAAGATAGTTCACTTGAGGACTTTCTAATACTTTCTAATAATAAAATTTATCAACTGATTCTAGTCTTACTCAGGACATATTTTCTATTGTTTCTAACTTTCTTATATATTCTGACAGTTTTTATTTGTGTATTCGTGTGTGCACAAATAAGTGCCTCTGTGTGTATGTGTATATTTGTATGTATGTATGCAAAAGCCTCAAGGTCTTATCCAGCAATCTTTATCATGACTGTTATTCCATCACTTGAACCATTCTTCCAATGCAACTTTATCTGGTTAATTATTGATAGTGTCTCAAAGACTGTTCTGCCCATGATGGATGCAAACTGAACTACCCAGACCCCTTTAAATTCTTAGGTTTATTTTTCTAGAAGTATCTACTTTTAAACTACAAACATTTAAGTTTAAGTGGTAGCCCAGATTTTTAACTCAAGAATTCACATACACATTACATACACATTACATATCCTGAGTGTATACTGTTAGAAATGTGATCTTAAGCTGGGTGGCGGTGAGATCTGAGGATTGAGATTCAAAGCCAGCCCCAGTAGGAAAGTCCTCGAGACTCTTTTCTCCAATTAACTACCAGAAAACTGGAAGGGGCACTGTCGCTCAAGTGGTAGAGCACTAGCCTGGAGCTGAAAAGCAGAGAGACAGCACCCAGGGTTCACGTGCCACAACCAACAAAAACATAAAATATATAAGAAAAGGTATGGCTAGTGTAATCCCTGCTCTCTCAAGATGGACTTTTTTTTTTCCAGTTAAGTCCATTCTCCTACATCTGACTTGAATGGAACCAGAATCATTCTTCCATTCTACTTTTTACAAATTTTCATGTTTAGCAAGGGTGATTTAGAAAGGGAGTGGCCTCATATTCATGTTCAACTTGGGAGTAATGCTTTCTCTATGACACTTCTATAAATCTACATACTGGACTTGGCTTTATTGTTTCAATGTTGTCTTTTTTGTAGAGTCTTCTATATTGTATTGAACACTAAAACACAGAAATCCTCTTTCTCCTATTATTGCTAATTTTTCTCTTACTGTTAACTCATGTACACTTGGGAAATAATGCACAACATATACACTCACAAAAAATGATCTGAGAACTTTTTTCCCATTTAAAATTCACCTTAATTTATGGAGCACTTATGAAGTTTGAACTCAATGTACTCTTGGATAATGTACTTATAAGGAATTTAAAATTTATATTTTCTCTTTACTAAGTTGTCTCTGGAATACTTGCTACCACATGTCCAAAGATTTCCTTGTGCTATTTCAGTGAAGACAGAAAACATTCATTATACCTCAAGCACCATCATTGATTGTTACTGGAAGTAACTATTACTGGATGTGGAAACTGATCACAGGAATGGAATTGAACATAGAGGAATGACAAAGTTCAACTTAACTTGTGCTTTCCTTTTTACTGTACAAAAAAGAATCCAAGGCCTGAAGGAAACTCTGTCCCTGACTTTTTTGAGTGTGTTCCTTACTCATATAAAACTTGTCTGTAAACTTCTGGTTGAGAGTATTACAAAAGGAAATAATGTGCCATTTGAGGGCAAGCATAGAACAAAAGGAAATAACGTTGTTTTAAAAGTGTTCTACTGCAAATAAACAAAGACATGGGGGTTTTAAAGTGTTTTATGGATGGATATTTCATGCCTGAGATGATTCTTCTGTTGCAGGAGTCAGTTATCCATTCCTTTACTCTGGTCCTGATTACTCCATAGCAATAAGGATTACAAAAAAGCTAGGTCCAGTGAGTATAATGAGCAATAGCAGGCTCTTCTAAGACCAGTACTCCTTTAAGGAGGGTCCTAAAGAAAGACCTGGAGTTTTTTGTTTGCTTGTTTGTTTAGTTGTGCTGGTTCTGGGGCTTGAACCCAGATGCTGGACCGTGTCCCTGAACAATTGTCTTCCTGCTCACCTGCCCCCAAAGCTAGTACTCTACTGCTTGAGCCAAAACCCCACTTCTGGCTTTTCTTGTGTTTAAGATAAGAGTTTGACAGACACTCCTGCCTGGGTTGGCTTTGAACTGAGATAGTAAAAAGCCAAGTGACATCAACTGTATCAAGACTTCTGTTTTGAACCAAGAAATAGTAGGTGAAGTTTATTCTAAAGCTAATATTTGACAATTTTTAAAAGAAGAGAATATGTCCAGCTAAGAAGCCATAATTTAAATAACTCAGGAAAAGTAGGTGTACTGAATCATTTTGGAATTTTTTTCTGATTTGAAGATTACTGTTGACCTTGTTGTTCCTTTTGGGGCAACTTAAAGTAATATTTGCACTTTTTGTCGGTCATGGGGCTTGAACTCTGATCCTGGGCACTGTCCCTCAGCTATTCAGCTCAAGTTCAGAGCTCTACCACTTTAGATACAGCACAACTTCTGGGTTTCTAGTGGCTAATTGAAGATGAGTCTCACAGACTTTCCTGACCAGGATGGCTTTGAACCATAATCCTCTGGTCTCAACCTCCTGAGTAGCTAGGATTATAGACGTGACCCACCACCACTCAGCTCATATTTCCATTTAGTGCACTTAATGACACTATGTAGACAAAGAATGGTAATTTGAATCAAATGATGACCTTGCAGCTTTTCAGAAAAATTGAGGTAGCAATAAATAACTCCTCCTTTTCCATGTTGTTACATTAATGACTCATGAGCTATGGGACCTTTACATTAGTATCGTCTTCCATCTGTGTAGGTATATGTAGTATCAGGAAGTGTTCATAGAGAAATAGAGAAAGACAGAATTTTAGAAAGCAACAGAGATCAGGTATGAAAAAACTGCGTAGAAGGAGATACATTTATCACACAGAGATTAAGAACTAGCACAAGATTTAGAATGCTAAAGGCAATAAGGAATAATCCTAGTTGATAAGTAGTTCTTCAATAACCAAAAATGGTTCCCTAGAACGGTTTCTGGTATACCTTAGTTACTATCATTTGTTCCTTCCATCTGGAGTTAGTCCTTCTCTTGTCACAACTGTTAATTAGCCTCTTCCTTTTTGGTGCCATGACTGACCAAAAAGTTTTCCAAATGTGACTTGGACTACCCTTCTCATTGTTATTAGCAGTGACCACTCAAAAGTCTGGAATCTTTGAATTTTCAGAATTAAACTTCATTTGACATATAAGCACATTCCTGGCATTAATTTCTGTGACCTATTGAACAAAACTTTTTGTCAACACAGTATACTAATGTAGGTAAAGTACATGAATGAGGTACTATTGTCAGGTATCAGTATGGAAGGAGCAATTATATATTCCAAGTATGGCTTACTTTGCATTTACTAACTAAGTGTTCGTTTTTTTGCCAGTCCTGTAGTTCTGGGGCTTAAACTCAAAGCTAGGTAATTATTCCTGTGCTTCTTTTATTTTTCTCAAGGTTAGCACTCTACCACTTGAGGCATAGCACCACTTCCAGTGTTTCTTTTTCTGTTTATGTGGTACTGAGGAATTGAACCCAGGTTTTCATGCAGCTAGGCAATCACTGTACCATGAAGCCACATGGCTAGAGCCCTAAATGACTTTATTAAGATGGTATTACAGGGCTGGGAAGGTGGCTCAGTGGTAGAGCACTTGCCTTGCATGTGTGAGGCCCTGGGTTCGATTCTTCAGCACCACATAAGCAACAAGAAAAAAGCCAGAAGTGGTGCTGTGGCTCAAGTGGTAGAGCGCTAACCTTGAGCTGAAGAGCTGAGGGACAGTGCCCAGGCCCAGAGTTCAGGCCCCACGACCGGAACTCCCCCACCCCCTGCAAAAAAAGATGGTATTACATTTTCATTCCATAATTATGTATCATATTTTTGGCCTGGTGCTAGAAAAGGACATAGAAAATAATACTAACTAAATAATAATGGTCACTGTCTAGCCAGGGCACAGGGAGGCTTACCTCATGGAGCTGGTTCAACAGGCTGACCCCCAGCCTACCTCCAGAATGAGATGACCACCTTGGGTTCCAGCCACATGGGGACTCTGGGCCACCTCTTCCAGCACCCATTCAACCAGTTCCTGTGTGTGAGAGAGAGAAAGTCAGAATTACATTTAAGCCGGTGCTGGTGGCTCAGGACAATAATCCTAACTAAACAGGAGGCTGAGATATGACAAACATGGTTCATAGCCAGCCGGGGAAGGAACATCCATGAGACCCTTAGCTCCAAAGAACCACCAGAAAACAGGAAGTGGCACTGTGGCTCAAGTGGTAGAGCTCTAGCCTTGAGCTTAGGAGCTTGGGAGTAACACCCAGGTGCAGAGTTCAAGTCCCACGACTGACAAGAAGTGGACTGAATAGGTCATGAGTTGGTCACCTGGCTTCTCCAGGCCTCGTCTTCCTTAGCTGCAAAACTGAACACAGTGAAGGATCCCCTCCCTCATGGGAATAGGGTAAGGATGAAAGAGAGCCATGTTCTGTTTCATAATCCCATAACTGTCTCATGACTAATAACAGGCCTCATCTGAGCCTTTTCTGGGTTATCTTCCTGTTATATGTTCAGAGAATTGGCGAGAACCATATCTGACAGCCTCTCCCTCTGTGCCTGGACCTGCTCAAGAGATCCCTCTGTATTAATCCCTTGATTTCTCACAACTGTCCCATGAGGAGACTGAGGTCCAATGGTGGAGGCCCAACCCAAAGCTTTACCTGTGGTCAAGGATCGGTTGCTGTAGACTGAGAGTTTGGGACAATCATGTAAGCATCAGCTTAGACTGAGCATGGCACTATATGTCTACCATCCCAACTACAGACAACCACTCCTGGTGGTGCATGCCTCTCATAGATAGGAAGACCGTGATCCAGCCCAGCCTGATTACAAATTGAGTCTCTATCTCAGAAATGCCCAAAACAGAAAGGCATGGTAGAAAACCTGACTGACAAGCCTAAGGACTTGAGTTCAAACCCTAATATACCAAAAAGAATCAGAGGTCTGGTGCCAGAGGCTCATGCCTACAATCCTAACTACTCAGGTGGCTGAGATCTGAAGATCACAGCACAAGATTTAAAATAGGATTGGCCTTGCAAAGGTCATGATGAGAAAACCTGGAGTCTAACCTATGCTGTTGCACTCCATACTAGCAGGGCTCACATCTTTGCTAAGTGCTGACCACACTCTCTGTCCCCCTAGGAAGCCACCCCTGTGGGCCACACTCCCAGGTCCTCCCAAGCTCCCACTGACACTAACCAGGCCCAAGAGAGTACACAGCTCCAGGACACAGAGATCCCTTGTTCTTATAATTTAACAATTGTGGGTCCACTTCAAGCCTCTCACTATTCCAGGCCCCCAGACCTCAGCTGTGAAGCCCATTCACCCCCCCCAAAGATAGCAGGCAGAAGTTACCAAAGAACCCAGCTTCCTTGTTTCAACCCACTTCTACACACACACACACACACACACACACACACACACACACACACACACACACACACAGACTCGTCCATGCAGCACCTGCAATTTTCCAAATGATCACTCATCTGAGCACAGTCAGGCTGTACAAGGAGGAAGATGATCTCTCTCTTTCTCTCTTTCCCTCTCCCCTCTCTCCTCTCTCTCTAGCTCTCTCATGCGCACACACTCTCTAGCTCTCTCATGCACGCGCACGCGCGCACACACACACTCACACACACACACACACACACACACACACACATATACACACACAGACAGACTCAGAGCAGTGCTTCTCCAGAGTTTGTTGGTTCTTCATTTAGTACAATGTGCAAGCTGGAGCACCGGGTTCCCTTGGAAGAATCAGGGGCTTCTACTCAAGAACACCGTTCTAATGACTCAGCACCACCCTGCCTCTCCTTTTCTCCAGGGCCAGAACATTGACACCCCATTCACAAAACCCTAGGCCAGGAAGCTGGGTAAAGGTGTCCTGAGACAGGTTGCTCCTCAGAGCCAGGAGACAAAACAAGCACAGAGTCATGGTGTACCCAAATGAGTGTCTTACCTGAGGTGGGGGCAGTGTTGGGGAAATGGATGGGGTCCTAAAGTCTACATATATGGACTTACTCCCTACTTCCAGCATATATGCTTCTGGGCCACTTGGCGGATTCTTGGGAAGGACAAGGAGACCAGATGGACTGGGACCACCAGAAGAAGCTGACAGAGCTGGGAAATGTGATCACCCTGTGAGAACTGTTGACAACTGAGGAAAGGAGCAGGCTGGGTGTATGTGTGTGTGTTGGGTGGTGTTCTTCCCAGATAATCACCTTCTATCTGACCCCCAGCACCCTCACCTCCCAACTGGGCTTTAATTGTATCCTCTTCAGGTGAAAGCATGACTGAGCACAGAGGACAAGGGCTCACACAGCAAGGAAGACCTATCTTCTGCACCCAACACCCCCCACCAGCAGCAAAAAGGAAAAGACCCTAGAAAGCAGGTGTGGAGGTGCTGTTCCCCACCTCTGACTAAAGCCACCATGTTCCCACCAGGGAGAGGAAGGGTGCAGATGAGTGGCTATGTTGCTCCCAATGGTCCAGGCCAGGGGCCCTGTGGTGCCCCCTCCTTACCCATCTCTGCATCTCCCCATTTCCTGGGACATTGACTGCTACGGATGGGTTTGGGATCCCCTGGTCGACACCCCCCCCACCCCTGGGACACATTTGTGGCAGAGTATGGGCTGGAGTATAAGGCACAGATGAGGTGGGTGTCTGGGTCGGAAGGGGAGGGGATAGGTGGTGCAGGGGTCAAAGGGTACAAGCCTGGGAGGTGGACACTCATGTGCTGCTGGGAGAAGCTGTTGGCTGCGGCTCCAGGTGGGTCTAGCAGTGACGGCAGTGGCAAGGCAAACACTCAGGCCTGGAGCAGAGGACCCGGGACCTCAACAGGTCGTGACCACAAGCCAGCCTGGTGCTTGCCATCACCTGAGGACTCCGAGAGGCACCGTGGGTCCAAGCAGGCAGTGTCAGGTTTGAAACGTGGCACTGGGCAGAATGGGGAAGGGGGCTAGGGCATGGGCGGGGCATGGCAGAGCTGAGCCAGGCCTCTCCTCCTAAGCCTTGAGTCTCTTGCTCACCACTCAGCCACCTCTACCTTCCTCAACTGCGGGTAATGGTGTAAACCAACAGAGGGAATCCCGGTGCTACCTAGCAGCATGGAATATAGGTGTGGCCACAATTCTTATATCACATTGGTCAGAAAAAAACATGAAAGCATGGGGGTGTGGCCAGAATCCTGTGATGCAGGCAGCATGGGTGGAGTCAAGATGACAGTGGTTCCCACAGCCCTTTTCCCAGGGAACTCTGTCCAATTCAGTTGGAGACAAGAGGGTGACCTGCTTTAGCTGGATGGCTGCACAGATTGTTTTGTATGACTGTTTGTTGCCAGTCCTGGACCTTGAACTCAGCATCTGGGCACAGTCTGTGAACTTCTTTTGCTCAAGACTAGCCCTCCACCACTGGAGCCACTCAGCTCTACTTCTGACATTGTTGGCACTGAATTTGGGTCTCAAGGACTTTCCTGCCTAGGGTGACTTTGACCATGATCCTCCTATCATAGCCTTGTAAGTATCCAGGAGGACTGCTGAGAGCCAATGGTGCCTGCCTAATCATTGGTCTTGCTGATGTTCTTGCACAGACTGGTAAGTTCCCTATCCTCGGGTTTAAGTGGCGGGAGCTGCAGTCCACAGTTCAAATCCTGGTCCTTCGACCTCCAAATATCAGGAGATCCTAAGAAACTCGTTCCTATCCATATGATTTCCAATGGAATGTGATGTATGTCATGATTGAATGAGCAGTTCTTCGATGATTCTAGGATAAAATTACACACAATTATAGGACACTGATCGATTTTAGTTAATACTTTATCATTTAAACAATCACATACATTAAATGGAGGCATAATGAAATATCTAAGAATTGGGCTTCACATAGTATAAAGGTGCAATTTTTTCTGCCAGGATTGGGATTGGAACTCATGGTCTGGGTAATTCTGTTTCACTGTGTGGAAAGGAGAAGCTCACCTCCTTGAAGTCAAGAAATTCAAGTCTGTTCCTTAGGCCTGAATTCAATCTCCAGCACTAGAAAACATGCTATTCATATACATTTGAAATATTTGATTTCTATTTATATACATATGTTGACTCCATATTGAATTCAGTGTAGTTACTCGTTTTATATTTTGTTTTATTCATGTATTGACTGTTTATTTTATTAACTATTATGACACATAGAATATTTATTACATTGATTACATAGGATATAAATCTGTTTATATATTCCACTTCATAACGGACAATCCGAACATTCACAGAAAAGGAAAACGTGTCACTATCAGCTTCTTACTCCATGATTCATTGTTTGGAAGTGCTGACATCTGAAACCATGGCCTACAAGGCAAAATTAATGAATGGATGAGTGTCAGCATGCCATCCATGGCAAATTGAACTGACAGGCAGTTCCCACAACTTGAGATTGAGCCCCATGGGTTGAAAAAATAAGAACAGATTGACATGCAGATGGCAGTACACTAGTAAATATATATCTTTATAGAGTGCCAGAGATGTCTATATATTCAGTTATATAGACTACATTCTTACCAAGTCTTGGGTATTTTTTATGCCTCCATGTAACTAATGTTATTGTTTTCATCCTTAAAAACTATTAACTAAATCAGTGTCCTGAAGTTATTGCATTACTGTATGTAATAGTATTCTTTTGATGCTTCATAAATATTAAACAAAATCACTCACCCTCCTGAAATCATGCTGTCTAATTATATAGGAGCATCATTCATGATCAACTCATTTAACCATGACATCGATAACACTCCATTGTTAATTCTATGGGTGGGAACGAGTCTCTTAGTATCTCCTGACATTGGTAGGTGTCAGGATGGGGATTTGAAATTAGGGCCTATGATTCCACGTGGTCTTATGGCTACGCTTATAGTCTGCAAGCCTTCAGCAATGCAAGGTGAAGTACCCTTTGCAACAGTGGCATTCAGACCCAGGAGGGTCACCTCACAAAGGAAGAAAACGTAAAAAGACCATCTTGTCACATTTTTTCTGTGCATTTCTTTCCCCACAAAACCTAGGGATCTAGGATCCCAGGATCAGCTGTGGGTCCAGTTGCTTTACCTCAGCCTATGGTGATCAAAGCTGAGGCAGAGTTTCCATGACCTGAGTTCAAGCCCCGTTCTGGAAAAAAAAATTAGCTCCCTGGCTTGCAATTCACACCAGTTATTCTGCTAGACTTTGGATTTGAACTCAGGGTCTGCGTGAATCTGCAGCACTGTAGATGAAGGGGAATTTCATCGTACTTGAAGATTCGAAAGTCAGGCCTGTTCACTAGACCTGAATTCAAGCCCCAGCCTTGGAAAACATACTATTTATATAGATTGTAAGATAGGATTTGTTATTACCTATAGATGTTCAGTCCATACATGTTTGGTGTGGTTGTTACCTGTATTTATTGTTTTATTCATTTATTTAATATTGATTTTACTATGATGACACTCATTGCGTTTATTACATTGATGACATCCTATCACATGGCATCAAGATTTGTAGACCTGTTCTCCATCATGCCTGACACCCAGGACTCTCAGAGAAAAGGAAAAGAAGTTTCATACTCAGCTTCTTACTCCACGATTCCATTGTTGGTAGTTCAGGACCAATCGGCAAATAGGTCAAGGTGAACACACCAGTCTGTCAACAACTAAGGAGACAGGCTATTCCCAGGATATGACATTGATCCCCAGGGTGGGCCATGATAGTCATAAATTCATTATTTAAACACAGTATCTATATTGACATACATGTGTTGACAGCATCTTGCGTTTGTTGTACCTCTTCTCTTTATTTTCTGTCTTATCCATGGAAGTATTGTGTATTTCACTGAGGATGATGACAGATATAACAGTGCTTACATGGATGACAACCTATTGCCATGGCTATAGGTTTTCCTATGCATTCTCCATCCTAGCTGAGACCCAGGACTTTCATAAGACAGGAAAATAGGTCAACTGATTGGCTTCTCACATCAGGATTCATATTTTGGCAGTGTTGGGATTTGAACTCACAGCCTATCAGGCCAAATTGGGGAAAGGGTCAAAGTGAGGACAAAGGTCTGTGAGCAGGATTACCCTCAATACCCTCCAAGTATGGTGGCTGAATTCAAGCCTCGGGTCTGGAAAACATACTTTTTATATACATTTTAAAGACAGTATTTATACTTCCATACAGTTGTTCAGTCCATATCATGTTTGGTGTTGTAGGATTTATACTTCCACATAGATGTTCAGTCCATACCATGTTTTGTTTGGTTATTTTATTTCTTGTTTTATTCATTTATTTACCATTTATTAAATTGACTCTGATAATACCTATACCATTTATTACATTGTTTATATCCTATCACATAGCATCTAGATTTTATAGATGTGTTCTCCATCATTTCTGACACCCAGGTCTCTCCCTGAAAAGGAAAACATGTGTCACACTTGGCTTCTTACCTCAAGAATATATTTTGGCAGTGCTAGGATCCGAACTCAGGGCCTAGAAGGCCCAATTCATGAATGAGTGAGTGTGAACATGGCAGCCTCTACCCAATGTAGCTGTCAGGTGTTTCCTAGGTGCTGAGATCGAGCCCCAGGTTTGGCCAAAACAGTGATACATGCATAGGCAGACGGTGATATACAAATAAATATATATTGTTAAAGAGTGCCAGAGCCATCTATCTATGCTTGAATGACATCTACTACATTCCTACCAACTCTTAGGTATTTAATATACTGTCATTGAAGTAATACTATTCTTTTCATGCTTAATAAACTATTAATTAAGATCAATTAGCATCCTAGGATTACTGCATCCAATTTTAGACTAGACCGATGCACGAACTACTCTTTCAGTCGGTATTTCTATGCATAGGAATGAGTCTCTGGTGATCTTGCGCCATTGGTAGGTGTCAGGACAAGGATTTGAGCTCTGGGCCTATGTTGACAGGTTGGGCTATGGCTTCCCTGATAGCCTGCCAGCCTTCAGCAATGGCCGGTCAGGTCCACTTTGCATCTGTAGAACCAGGATGGTAACCCTGCAAAGAACTTCAAGATAAGTAATCAAATGTTTTTTTTTTCTTTCATGCAATTGTTTCTAACATATTTATAAGATGATTTCTTTATTGCTTTGTATGTCCCTCCCCCACAGTAAAACCCTTGCTTTCACTTTATTTGATGTTGGTATAATTTGTGGAGGGGAAGGGAAAAAAACAAATTGTTTAAATAGGGGTACAGGTGGACCCATAGCAACAATGAAATGTACAAGTCATTATGTAGAAATCAAACTTTACAACTTTGGTGGGGGGGAGGATTGGGTGGGGGGTGGGCGGGGGGTGGTAATGGAAGGGATGTGAAGAGGAAACAAAGGGAAGGCAACAATGCTTGATAAGAAATGTACTCGTTATCTTGCCCATGTAATTGTAACCCCTCAGTATGGTATTTTCATAATAAAAAGAAAAAAAATCAGAAAACCCCCAGCCCTCTGCAGCTCACTACTTTTTGTGCTGTCCCGCTTTTTTTTTTCTTTCTTCCTGCAAGCCCTCTTGGCCTAGGATCCGAGGATTGGCTATTGGTCCAGAGGCTGCATCCCAGCCTAGCGAGATCAAGGCTTAGGCAGAGTTGCCACAATCTGAGTTCAAGCCCATGGTTGGCAAAAGAAAAAGAATAAATAATTAAGTAAATAAATAAATAACTACATTATTTAATGAAAATAAAAAAGAAATAAAGCTCTCTGGTTTGGAATTTCTGCCAGTTTTCTTTCCTAGCCTGGGATTTGAACTCAAGTTCTTGGTAAATCTGTAGCAATGTGAGGGAAGGTGAAGAGTTGCCACTACTTGAGTTCAAACCGGGTGTCAAGCAAAAAAAAAAAAAATTAAGTCACTGACCTCGGAAGGGGGAGGTATTTGTGGAGATGGGAGAGAAAGGATGGTAGGGGGAAAACAAAGGACGAGTCAACAATGCTCAATAGGAAATGTACTCATTACCTTGCTCAAAAAACTGTAACCCCCTGTACATCATTATTACAATAAAAAACATATATAAAAAGAAACAATGTAGAGCTCACAGAAGCACTTTGGGGGGTAAGGGAAAGATGTCTAAATAGCTGTACAAAATTCTACACTGCTTTTGTTTAATGCTCAGTATGGAACTGAATAAACATAACTGTTTTCATTTAAAAAATTAAGTCACTATCATGGAACTTGGGCCAGTGTTTCTGACATTGCTGGGATTTGATCTTACCGTCCAGATAACTCTTTTACACCATGGGTGAAGGCAAACCTCACTGTCATTGAGGAAAAGAAATTCAGGCTAGAGTTCCCAGGGCCTGCATTAAGGCCCTGCAATGGAAAAAATGTTTATATACATGTGCAATATATGATATATACTTACATATGTATGTTTATTACACATTAGGATTATTGTTATTGATTTTGTATTTATTTTATTTTTATTTCATTCACTTATTCATTGTTTATTGTATTTAGTACTATTACACACATAACATTTTGTACATCTATTATAAAATTGTACACAAAATTTAGGACATTGACTCATTTTTCATTAATACATTATTAAGTGTCAGAACATGATACATAATTAAATGGAGGCATCTTTCACAGTCATCACAAGTTTAGAGTCTGTCCCCAGAATGGGTTTTTCTTATTCATCTTTGGACAACATCCTATAGGGTTTTCTTTAGATGATTTATACTCAGAAGCCTTTTCTTGAAGATAGGCAATTTGAGGGATAAAATAGTAAGAGTGAGGTTGGGAATGTGGCTTAGAGGTGAAGATCTCACTCAGCATGCATGAATGCTAGTTTTTGAATCCTCAATGCTACATATTCAGAAAATGCCAGAAGCAGTGGAGTGACTCAAGTGGTAGAGTGCTAGGCTGGAAAAAAAGAAGCTCAGAGACCGTGCTCAGGCCCTACTTTCAAGACCCAGTGCTGGCAAAAACAATAGGTCAGATGCCGGTGGCTCACATCTGAAACACTAGCTTTTCAAGAGGCTGAGATCTGAAGACCACAGTTCAAAAACAGCCTCGGCAAAGAAAGTCTGTTAGACTCTGTTATCCAATGAACCACCAAAAGACCCCACCTGGCGCTGTGGGTCAAGTGGTATAGTGTTTACCTTGAGCTGAAGGGCTCAGGGATAGTGCAAAGCTTCAGTTCGAGACACAAAACTGGAAAAAAGTGAGGGTTAATCAAAGTACTTTTCTTATTTGCTAATTAGGAGAACATTTTCTGGAAAATGAATGTTGATGTACACAAGAATTGGAGTCAGAACTACAGGTTCAAGTGTAGCAGCTCCATAACACCAGCTTCTCAGACTGTAGCATTATAGCCTTGTGTCCTACAGGGTTCAGAAAGGTCCAATGTTGAAAGGCTTAATATGCTCCCCAAGCCCTTTGTGATGTGCAGTTAACTTGTATTTTCAATGTCATCACTGTTCTGAACCTAGCAGAGCACCAGAAGCTCACACCCATCACCCTAGCTCAGGAGGTTGAGGTGTCAGGATCACAGCATGAAGCCAGCCAGGGAAGAAAAGTCTATGACACTCTGACTTCCACTTCACCACAGATAAAGCAGAAAAGGGCTCATGTGGCAGAGTGCTAGCCTTGAGCCAAAGAAGCCCAGGGACAGAGCCTAGACCCACAATTCAAGCCCCAATACCTGCAAAACATTTAAAGCAAAGGACAGAAAAGAGCAAAAAGCCAGTAACTCCCTTTGGTTTTGATCAATCTATTTCTATCTCGGAAGCTCCTGAGGAGCTAGCAGGATAAGCACCAAACTAGGACATGGACTAGGAGTGGAGACTGAGTTTCACGGTCAAGTGTAGTAGATCCATCTGCCCCACCACACAGGAGAAGATTGTAATCATCTTGTGTCCTACAGTGGGCTTCTGAAAGGTCACATGTTCAAGAGCTTCCTAGGTTTCCCTTGGTGATGAGAATTTACTTGCATTCTAAATGTTCTTAGAGTTCTCGAGCTACAGAAGAAGGAAAGAAACATTATTGACCCATCCTGGGTTCAAATGTAGTTCTCAGAATCCAACCCTAGCCCTGTTAGCAGGAAGAATTCCAGTGTCACAGTGTATTTGTAGGATAGAGAACAGTTGCAAAAGCAACCTAGGTGAAGAGGCCTAGACCTGAAGGATTAGGAGGCAGAATGTACACACTCTACAGGGAAGTGAGCTGCAAAATCACTTCATTCATTCCAGGCATGACCAGCAATGAGGTGAAACCTGAAACGTTTGCTAGAGTTACACCAGGGTCAGGCTTTTCTCAGCCTTTTCAAACAATTAACCTTCCTCCCTCAGGTGAAGGGAGCCTCAGACTATTTTAGGTTAACAATAGCCAGTTTAGTGGAGAAGAGGGGAGGAACATAGTAAAAAAAATACTGCTCTCTGGTCTTAGGGAGTGGGTTTTTGATTCTCTGTCTGTCAGATTTGAAGGCCCTTCTTAGCTTTCATTCTCCTCCTCATTAATGCAAATCCCCAGTCGAAGGAGAGAGGCAGGGCCCTTTCTCTTCTGTCTCCAGGCACCTGGGTTAGAACCTGGCTCTACTCTCTTGGCTCTGGGGCCTCTGGCTGGTGAGAAGTGGGACAGAGACCTTCTTTCTGCTCTATGGTTGTGTGAAGGCAATGCTGGTAGCCTGGCACATTGCAGAAGACCTCACCATTGGAAAGTTTTCCCTTCATTCCTCCTGACTTCCAAGACCAGATACAGATACATCTATTATCTATGTATCTATCTAGGTATCTATCTAGGTATCTATCTAGGTATCTATCTAGGTATCTATGTATCTATGTATGTATCTATCTATGTATGTATCTATCTGTCTGTCTGTCTGTCTGTCTGTCTACCTATCTATCTATCTATCTATCTATCTATCTATCTATCTATCTATCTATCTATCTATCTATCTATCTATCTATCTATCTATCTATCTATCTATCTATCTATCTATCTATCTATCTACCTACCTACCTACCTACCTACCTACCTACCTACCTAACTACCTAGCTAGCTAGCTATTATCTCTGTGCCAGTTCTTGGGTTGGTCTCAAGGCCTGGGCACTGTCTCTAGCACTCTGCTACTTGAATCACAGCACCAATTTTGGATTTTTCTGTGTATGTGCTACTGAGCAAACGAAACCAGGGCTTCTTGCATGCTAGGCAAGCACTCTTTCACTAATCCACATTCCCAACTCCCTCATCTTTTTCTTAATGGTAGTTTTTACATAAGTATGCCACCATTTTATGTCCCCAAGTTTAATTTTCTGAATACCGGTTATTTCTATGAACCTTGATCGTCTCTTCCCCTGCCTGATTTGTGACTGTTCCTGCATTGACCTCAGAATAAAATGTAAATAAAGGCTCCTGAGAGATTAAGTGCACATTATATAACACTGGAAAAGAAAAGCCATAGGCCTGAAATGAATAGAATGATGCAGTATGCACAATGAGCATATCTGAAAAATAAATCAGTAAATAAAAGCAGCAGAAGCATTGCATATGGTCTGTGGCACTCAGGGAGGTTATATACACACATGAGTAGGTAGGGCACTGATACATAAGTTGGCCATCTCTTTCCGAATTTATTGTGGTTATCCCAAGGCTTAAACTCACGGCCCAATGTATTCCTGAGCTTTTTTGCTCAAGGCTTAGGCTCTATCACCGCCACAGTTCCACTTCCAGCTATCTGGTCGTTAATTGGACATAAGCCCCTCCCAGGCTTTCCTGCCCGGTCTGGTCTGTATCTCCTGCTCAGCCTTCTCTCTCAAAGTTGGAGCTGTAACCTCTGGGCCACTGCTCCACTTCTGGTTTTCTGGTGGTTTATTGGAGGTAAGAGGACCACAGACTTTCCTCAGGCTGGCTTTGAATGGCGATCTCCTGACTAGGATTCAAGTGGATTTCCTCAGGGATTTACCAAGGAGCTGCTCCACACAAACCTTTAGTCTAAATCTTGAGAGGCACTAGAGAAAAACAGAAATATCAAGATGCATGTAGTTTGTTCTAGATAATTAAGGATGAAGACACAATACACTCATAATTATTAGGTCATTTTATAAGCAAAAGGAGCAATGCAGACAGTATGAAGATTGCTCCAGCTTTCAGTCCTCTCATCCTGAGACAGTAAATTCACTGCAGCTCAACGCTAAGTGAAAGAACTGGCAGGTCCTATGGACATTTGCTCCCAAATCCCGTGACACTTATTTCTCACTTTTGACTTCAAACCGGTGACCAGAGGAGAAGATGAGGAGACAATATCCTTGTCAGAGAAAGCAGCTATAAAGAACATTGGGTAGTTTACTTATAAATTCAAACCATTGGAATGACCCTGTTAAAAAGACAGATTGTCCAGAGTAAAAAATGAAGAAAACAAAGGCAGCTGCCAGTAGCTGCTGACTGTAATCCCAGCTCCTAAGGAGGCTGAGATATAGAGAACCTTAGTTTGAATCCAGTCAGTGTAGGAAAGTTCATGGCAACGTTATATCTAAGAGATCAGAGAAAAAACCAGAAGTGGGGCTGTGACTCAAGGCTAATGCACTACCCCTGAGCAAAAGGAGCTCAGAGACAATGCCTAGGCTCATAGTCCAACTCCAGGACCTGTCCCCCCCCCCCCACACAAAAAGCATGTAGCTCTAAGTCTTTGTGTATGGATGGATGTATTCCTATGGATGAATCTCCAGAGTAGCTATGATGAATGGCACCAAACTAGAAAATGTGTTTTCAATACAATGATTTCATAGCACAGAGAGGGTTTTCAAGACATTGCATGTTCCAGGGCTCCCCTCACTATTCCCAGTGTAGCCTGAGGGTTTCTCTGCATCCCAGGACTGCTGAAAGAAGTTTCTCTCATTGTCTGGAGAGGCATACAAAAGGAATCACTCCTGTACATCTGTGTAACAAACAACTCCGTCTGCACCAATTAGTGAGGATGAGTGTGGGTAGGCTCTGAAAGTCAGGAGAAAAAGGACTCTTTGTACCTCAAGCTATCTCTCTCCCCAGTGCTCTGTTTTGACAGGAAGCCTCCATTTGTGCCACCTCCCGTGGCAGGCCAAGTTCCCTACACTCATCCTGTCTTTGTTAGACTATATTCCAGTGTTGAAACAAACTGCTATAATTAATTCAAGAGTCCTTTTGGCAGACAACTAAGGAGCTGAACCTAATGAAAAGATTCCTACTTTGCAATGGTGCCTCCCTTGGTTTCAGGAAGCTTGTTAAATCTAAGCACATGCAAAATCACAATGCTTCCTATTATCTATAGCTGGTGAAGCTAATCAGATTTTGAAATCTTTAACCTCTCCTAGTGGGGCCCTGGGTGGCTAGGTTTCAGGGTTAAACACAGGGCCAGGGTGATGACCGTGACCTCAGAGCACAAGCCCAGTGCTTTACCATTTTTTGTCACAACTTCACTTCTGTTCTCTGTGTGTGTGTGTGTGTGTGTGTGTGTGTGTGCATACACCAGTCGTGGAGCTTGAACTCAGTACCTGAGTACTGTACCTGAGTTTCTCCTGTACAAGGATAGCATTCTACCACTTGTGCCACAGAACCACTTCAGGATTTTTTTCTAGGGATGTGGTACTGAGGATGCAAACCCAGGTTTTCATACATGCAAAGCAATCTACCCCTAAGACACGTTCCCAGCACTCCACTTCCGGTTTCTTTCTTTCTTTTCTTATAAGTTGGAGGAGTTGAAGTTTGGGCCTGGGTGCTGTCTCTGAGCTTTTCAGCTCAAGTCTGGCGCTCTACCACTTGAACTCCAGCACTCTTTCAGGCTTTCTGGTGATTCATTGGAGATAAGCAGCTCATGGAATCTCCTGCCCAGGCTTGCTTTGTATTGTGATCCTCAGCTCTCAGGCTCCTGAGTAGCTAGGATGACAGGCATGAGTCACCGGTGCCCAGCTTCCACATCAAGTTTCTAAGTGGTGAATAGGAGACAATAGTGTCTGGGATAGTTTGGAACCCAGATCCTCAGCTTGCTGAGCAGACAGGATGACAGACCTCAGCTTAAAGACACCTAAGCCGAGACACTTTGCTCCAAGGGGTTCCTTGGCTCCATGTGGTAGAGCGCTAGCCATGAGCCCAAGGTGAAACTCAGCGCCTAGGTTCATGATGGAGAAAACTAAACCAAAACAATTGTCTGCAGGAGACAAGTCACTAGAATTCAGTACATACATAAATTTGGCCCTGCCTTGGGGATATATCTGAGCTTCAACTTTCTCATCAGCACAATCGTCTTATTTGTGGAGCTCTAACAAGGACCAGATGAAAGAATACACCCCGTGAAGGGCTCAGTACATAGCACCTTGTAAAGGACTCAGCACACAGCAACCCGTGAAGGACTTAGCACCCAGCACCCCAGGAAGGACTCATCACATAGCTGTATCTCACAAGCTGTCATTAGAATTCGGATGCTTTCATTAGTATCATCATTCTTTCAGAAACCCATCACAAATCACACAAGTTCACATCTAACCATTTAGAGGTGTGGTTAATGGCGGGTAGGGTCGTCAGCTTCAGGGATTGCACTCATAGATTGGGGGTACTGTCCTAAGACCTTTTCCTCAAGGTTAGAGCTCTACCATTTTGAGCCACAGCTCAGAGTCTCTCAGACTTCCTACCAGGGCTGAGTTTTCAACCCACCAGTGTCAGATCTCATCCCCCAGCAGCTAAAGGGGATCCAGCAATGTCTGGCTAAATGGAGTTGGTTTGCAGCAGTTGACCACTGGCTAAGTCAGGTTAGATGGCAGCCATCAGCTTTAGACCTTCGGTTTGCTCTGTCATGAGATATTTGAAATCCTGGCCTTCTATAGTTGCAGTGAGAACTTTCTAACTTGTTTTTTGGTGCTTGAGTGACAGCACCTCTTCTGGCTTTTTCTGTTCATGTGATAGTGTGGAAACGAACCCAGGGTTTCATATATACTAGGCGAGCACCAGGAGTGACAAGTGTAGTAATAGATATGTAGATTGTTATATATATATATATATATATATATATATATATATATATGCATAAACAAGAGAGCGAAGTGTGTTTATTATTAAATTATATATACTATATTACTACCAATTATCGATAAATTATTTCTTCCTTTATTTAAGTATTATGGTTGAATACATAATAAAGTATCAATTATAACATTCCATTAGCATTCACATGAACAGGAATGAGTTTGACAGGGTCTCCCTCCATTTGTGGGTGGCAGTCCTAGCATTCAAACTCCAGGCCTGGGTAGTTTACTTCGAATGCAAACCATTGGAATGACACTGTGAAGATTGCAGATTGTTACGATTTTAAAAACGTACAACAAGAAGACAAGAAAGCAAGGTGCCAGTGGCTTCTGCCTGTAAACCTAATCCTAGCTCCTCAGGAGGCCGAGATGTAGAGAATGCCAATTTGATTTCAGCTGGGGTGGGAAAGTCAGTGAAACTCGTCTTTCTAAGAGATCACAGGAAAAATAAGACATGAATGGGGCTGTGCCTCAAGAACAGAGTGCTCCCCTTGAGCAAAAGGAGCTCAGGGACATGGCCTAGGCTCATAGTACAACCCTAGACCTGCCAAAAAAACAGGGAGGCAATAACTCCATATATCGGTGTATGGATGATGGACATTTATCAGGTTGCCCATGCCTAGTCCCCAACCTAGGCAAGCTCAGACATGCCCTCAAAGAGTACTAAGTCTGAGCAGGCAGCTTGAAAAAAGCTTCTTCTCTGGCATTGAAGAATGGAAGCCTTATGTTCTTGCTGAGATGTCCCATCGGGATACCTAATAGCCAGTCACTGCCTCCAGGGAGACCACAGTTCCTAGGCTGTAAGAGTTATCAAAGGTGCTGGCTCCATATTCTGTATCCCTCTGTAGGATGTGAGCCTAGACATCTGGGGCTTGGTGGTTATCATTCATTTATCATTCCTCATTGCCAAGTCACAGGCCGGTCCAAAGTCTTGGCAAAGATATGAAATAGTCAGCGATTTCTACCCTGAAAGTGGTAAGCCAATAAACC
Organism: Dipodomys spectabilis; assembly: GCF_019054845.1. NCBI lineage: Eukaryota > Metazoa > Chordata > Mammalia > Rodentia > Heteromyidae > Dipodomys > Dipodomys spectabilis. The sequence goes on along the minus strand of NW_024871009.1, from coordinate 223,031 downwards.
CCGCCCTCATAATTCCCATTAGAAGTGAACTTTGGGCTGTGAATGTGTCTTAGTGGTAGAGTGCTTATGTAGCACCCACGCACGAAGCCCTGAGTTTGATTACTCATTACCACAGAAACAGAAAAAGCCAAAAGTGGCACTGTGGCTTAAGTGATAGAGTGCTAGCCTTGAGCAAAAGAAGCTAAGGAACATGCCCAGATCCAGAGTGCAAGCCCCAAGACTGGCAAAAAAAAGTCAGCCTGATGAGATACATTGTTCTGGGACTCAGAGGAGGGCCGAGGTTATAGGTAAGAGGTAGGGTAGAGGGCAGGTGCTCGTAGCTCACCCTTGTAATCTTAGCTACTCAGGAGGCTGAGTTCTGAGGATACCAATTGCAAGCAGGAAAGTCTATAGGAGACACTTCTCTAATTAAACAACCAAAAAGCCAGAAGTAGAGCTGTGGTTCAAGTAGAAAAGCGCTAGCCTTGAGCACAAAAGCTCAGAGATAAGAAACCATCTAGACCATGAATTCAAACCCAGGACTGGAACACACATGCATACGCATGCATGAGCTCGCGCGCGAGCACACAGACAAACACACACACACACACACACACACACACACACACACACACATACCAACATAGAGCATTTTCCAGTCAGCCTTCACAAATTCCATCTCTAGCAACTCAATATTTTAAAAAAGAGGGAGCAGGGAAGGAAAGACTTGCTCCAGGAGGTGATATAACCAGTACCAAAATTCCACAGGAGTTCTAAGATGTGGAACAGGATAGAGAGCCTCAGGCAGAAGGTACAGCATGGGCAAAGGTCCTGAAGTGTGGTGTAGAGCAGATGGTGTGGGTGGAATGAAGGTTCTGTGGCTTCAGACAAGTATGGAAGAATATTCAAGGCTGGGTCAAGGTTTGTACTTGAGTCACAAGTAGGGCAGAGGATGGGGTCCCAGAATGGGGCGCAGGGGAGGATTAGCTTGTCTTTTCACCATGGACCCCAGTCATTTCCTGTGTCTGGAAGCCTGTTTTTCACAGCTCTGGACCCTCAGGCCTCCTTGGCATGGAGGAGTCAGGGCAAACGCAGGGAAGAAAGCTTGCTTAAGAAAACTTCTAGCCCAAAGCCACCAGTGGCTCAACCTCTGTAAATCCTAGCTACTCAGTAGACTGAGATCAGAGATCGTGGGTCAAGCCAGCTCAGCCGAGGAAAGTTAGCGAGATTCTACTTGATGATGAACTACCAAAAGCCAGAAATGGAGATGTGGTTCAATTGATAGAGTGCCAGCCTTGAGGGAAAAAGTTAAGAGACCAGAGCCCAGACCCCTGAGTTCAAGCCCCCGTATTGGCACTTAAAAAATAAAGAAAACTTTTCAGGAGCTCCTAGTCCACTGTGGTGAAAGGCTAGATCAGCCGAGCACTGGTGGCTCTCTTCCTAGCTCCTCAGGAGGATGAGATGTGAGGATCGTAGTTCAAAGCCAGCCCGGGCACGAAAGTCCAGGAGACTCTGATCTCCAAGGAACCTCCAAAAACCAGAAGTGATGCTGTGGCTCAAGTGGTAAGCTGAAGATATGGGGCACAGCACCCAGGAACAGAGTTCAAGCCCCATGACCAACACTTGGCCTGCCTGGACCTCACTCTGTGGCTCTAGGCAGGGTATTTTCAAGTGGGCCTCTGAGGGTCTCCCAATGTCTAGGTGTGCTACAAGTCTTGAGAGCAGCCTCTTTGGAGGCCTTTGCCTACAGAGCAGGCCACAGTACCAGAAAAGGGTTGATCTTTGGGGCATGGAGGTCATTGGTCGGGTCATCAGAATGTCATCAAAGCATGGATGCAGTGTCTATCTGAGTATTAAATCGATGTCTCAGACCATGATTCTGGGCTAGGAGGGGCAGGAGCTGCAAAATGGCACACCATTTAACACCCACTCACACGGGTATCACAAGAGTGAGAATCTGTCAGGCACACCGTGGGTGAGTGTTGAGTTGGGTTCATGAAAGACTTGTAGGCTCAGGAATCCACAGCTGGCTGGGTGCTGCTTGTAGCAGTCGCTATCTCTGGAGTCCCAGGGCTCGGAGCCCTGCTTTTCTCACCAGTGCTCAGGGGGCAGATGAAGGTCTGTAATCATGGGCCAACTACAAAGGAGCATCCCTAGTGTCCTTCCCTTGGTCCTGTGGCCCCATGCTCGGATGGAGGGGCAGGTTCCATGGAATTTACTGTCATGGCCCAGAAACCTCAGCCCAAGAAGGACTTAGGGAGAAACCACTTGATCTGCCTTCAGAGTTTTCTCTGACTAAGCCTTAGGACTGTCCACAGTTGTAGCTCAGCTCATCATTACCACCTTCCTCTGTGTGATGTGTGTGTGTGTGTGTGTGTGTGTGTGTGTGTGTGTGTGTGTGTGTGTGCATGCCTTTTGGTACTAGGGCTTGAACTCAGGGCCTGCGCTATGTCCCTGAATTTTTTCATTCAGGGCTAGCACTCTACCATTTGAGCCACAGCTTTTCTTCCAGATTTAGGGTGGTTATTTGCAGAAGAATGTCTCACAGACTTTTCTAGCTGGGATGCCTCTGAATGGCAATCCTCAGAACTCAGCCTCCTGAGGAGTTAGGAATATGAGAGAATGACCTATTAGCATCTGGCCACATTTTCCTTCTTTGCTAAAACATAGTACCTCTCTCTCCCAGCCGAGCACCCATGTACAGCTATACTTCCTACCTCAGGTGTCAGAAGAAACATACCCTCCCCTGCGGACAAAGAAATGGGATCAGGTTTGGGCTTTATGTTCTCTGCACACTCAGGGGCTGCTGGGAGCTGATATGGATTTCAGAGATCTATGCCAGGGCAAATAGACAACTGTTGGAACAGAAGAGAGGATGAAAAGTTATCTTTGCATCTGGGTGCTAGTGGCTCATGCCTGTAATCCCAGCTACTCAAGGCTGACAACTGAGGATCTACAAGATTCAAAGATAGCCTGGGCAGACTCTAATCTTCAATGAATCACCAAAATGCTGGCAAGCGGAGCTACCCTAGTTCAAGTGGTTCAGCACCAACCTTGTGCAAACAAGCTAAAGGATACCACCTAGGCTCTGAGTTCAAGCCCTGGAACACACACATACACACACGGGCCTGTGCACATGCACACATCAATATCCTTAGGACAAATCAATGGCTCATACCAGCAATCCCAGCTACTAAAAAGGCTGAGCTCTTAGGGGGGCAGCTTGAAGCCAGTCCAGGTAGGAAAGTCTGTGAGACTCTTCTCTCCACTAAACTACTAAAACAGATAAAAAGTGAACTGTGATTCAAGTGGTAGAGTGTTAGCTCAGGGACAGTGCCTACGCCCTAAGTTCCAGCTCTGAGATGTTTTTGTTTTTGTTTTAATAAACACCCTTTGCCATCCCAACCCCTACAGGCAATAAATTCAGATTTTGGTCATCCTAGATCTCACTTCAGTTCCTGCCACTTCCACATCACTGCCAGAATTGGCTGGTGTGTGGCCAGCACTGGGTTAAGAAGTGAAATTACACAGGGGGGAATACCCAGGTCAAGGCTAATGCCACAAAACATTGAGGTACTGGACATACCAGTCTCTCATCCCCCATTTCCCTGGCCCTGGAATCTAAAGTCTGTGCCTCAGTATTTTGGGCATCTGGAATTGTCTAGAAGGGCCTGAGGGGCCCAGCTGGGGCCAGAAGATAGACTTGCTTGCGATAAGGTACATTGACATTTCCTAGACAACAACGGATACTTACAAGCCACCTTGGCCTCACCTCCATGTAGCCCCAGATCCTCCTTGTTTGGGCAGCCTTCAGTCAGCTATCAAGCTCAGGTTCGCCAGAGCCACTGGCAACCATCCTACCCCCACTCCACTGCCAGCCTGCTGAGAGGGACATGCAGCAAGAGGCCCAGCTGAGGAAAAGGACAGGACATCTCATGAATGAGTGCCACCCCTCCAGAGGCAAGAGGAGAACCTATGCCAGCCAGACCTGATGACCCAGAATCCCCTGGAGGCATACAAAGATATGGACAGCTGGACATGGGCCTCAAAGAAAAGCTGGAATATGCAGGTCTCTGGCGATTTAGGACTCGTTGTAGACACTGATAGGGGGCTAAAGGCAAGGTTGCCGTGGAGGAGGGGCACCATCCAAGGTCAAGAAGAGGTAGACAGGTGCCCAAGAAGGGGACAGAGAAAGATAAGAGAAAAATACACACAAAAACACACAGGGGTATCCCAAGGCCTCCTTAGTCACTGAGAACCTGAACATCCCAACCCCCAAGAAGATGTTACTAGTATCCTCAGACCAAATGTAGAGAAAATTCAGAGCCTCTCACACATCTGGAATGGCTCATAACACAGCATGGCATTTCCTACTGTACACACCGCTACACATAAAACTCAGCTACCTTATTTTTGGTTGTCAGTCATGGGGTTTGAACTTTGGGCCTGTGTGCATTTCCTCAGCTCTTCAGCTGAAGGTGCACACTCTACCACCGGAGCCACAGCACCACTTCCAGTTTTCTGGTGGTTCATTGGAGATAAAGTCTCACAGACTTTCCTGCCCAAGCTGGCTTTGAACTGCGATCCTCAGCTCTCAGCCTCCTGAGTAGCTAGGATGACATTTGTGAGCCACTGGTAGCACCTGGCTTCAGCCACTTTTCTACAACCAGGGGAAACCCAACTTGTCATGCCACCAACCACATGCAACCCTTCACTTTAGACTTTGACACCAGGATCCCAAACCATTATTCCATGGATGGAGAAAATATAATTGACACTACCCTCCCACCCCTGCTCCCATTCGCCCACTTCCTGCCTAAGACAGGCCACGACCTCTGAGTTCTTGGTAAAGCAGCCCCTACCCTGCTGTGACTTCACACTTGGGCAAACTTGGGGAGTTCTTAGAAATGTCTGTACACTGAGGCCAGCACGTGGTCTCCCAACAACTGCACCCTACTCATTCACCATCTCTTTCAGGCAAGGGATGTCTTTCTGTATTTTTTATTTTTTTTTGGTTGAGAGGCTTGAACTCAGGACTTGGGTACTGTCCCTGATGATGATTTTTCCTCTAGGCCGGGGCTCTAACATTTGAGCCACAGCGCCACTTCCGATTGAAGATTGGAGATGAGACTCTCAGGGAACTTTCCTGCCTCGGCTGGGAAACAAGATCCTCTGGATCTCAGGCTCCCAATTAGCCAGGATGATAGGCGTGAGCCACCAGTGCACGGTTTATGGTTTCTCATTCTTTATAATTTCCACCTAGTCCTTCTCTAGACACTACCACCTAGACTCTCCTCTATTTCCCTCAGGGACAGCAAAGGGAGGCTCAGAATCTGGGTAGGGCCATGGGCATTAAAGGGCTCCCTCCACATCTGTACCCCTCTCTAAGCTCTCATCTGCCTCCTCTGGATGGCCTGGTCGTCCGGAGCAGATCAGTCCCAATAGGACTTCTGGAGCCTGCACTGTATCCCCCTGCCCCAATCAATGGGTACGTGAGGATTTCTGGGGCCAGCTCCATGTCCCGGTGGAAGATATTGGGAGTGTTGCTGATAACTGGGTCCAGGGGTGCCCAGGGCAGAAGGAGTGTCCAGATCCTTTCTGTCATAGAAGGAGACACAAAGCATGGATGGATCTACTAAGAACTACAGGGCATAGCCATCCACCTGTCACCAAGGTCCCTTGGAGTGCTGTTTTATGTTGACATTCCTGGGGCTTGAGCTCGGGGCCTGGGCACTGTCCCCAAGCTTCTCTTGCTTGAGGTGATTACTCTTCCACCTGGGCCAAGGTGCCACTTCCGGCTTTTTCTGTGTATGTGGAACCTAGGAATCAAACCCAGGGTTTCCTGTGTGCTAGGCAAGCCCACTACTGCTAAGACACAATCCCAACCCTGGATAGCTCTTCTTCTGTGACCCCTCGGGTCTGTCTTGGGACAGTTTTGAACATCTGTACCGAGTTACCAGCATTCCTGGCTGGAAATGAACACACTCAGCTATGTTGTCCTTTATCTACAGCATCATTGCTCTTTGTTCTCCCTGTCAGATCCTCCTTGTTCAGCAAGATCCCCTTTCAACTGTTGCCTCTAAGAAGTCCACTTCAATTGCTCTGGCAGAGGAGGATCTTCTCCATTCTGCAGGCTACCAGTCTTGTCTCATTGTGCCTTCCGGCTGTTGTGGTTTGAGAGCACACAAAGGAGAAGGACTGGCTTACACCAACCAATTTCTGAAGGCTCTGATACACTACCCAGGGACTGGTGCTGTATCGCCCTCTGTGAGAGGGCACTAGAGACCCAGACAGTCTGGGGGCAACAAGATTGGGCCATCATTTTTTGTGGGCTTGAACTCAGTATGTGGGAGCTGTATCTCTGAGTTTTGGTGCTCAAGGCTGCTGCCCTACCAATTGAGCCAGAGCTCCACTTCTGGCTTTTTGGTGGTTCCATGGAGAGAAGAGTCTCACCAGCTTTCCAGCTTATGGCTGGCTTTAATCTTTGATCCTCAGATCTCTCCCTACTGAGTAGCCAGGATGTCAAGCATGAGCCTGAGCCAAAGGTAATGGGCAACAGAGCTTTCTTTTTTATTGTGAAAATGTCATACAGAGGGGTTACAATTACATGGGCAAGATAAAGAGTACAGAGCCCTTCTTTTCAGTTTCTGTTTATCTCATGTCAATTAGCAAGCCCTAATTAAAAGTCATTTACAGGGGGTCAAGTTCCTTTCCTAGGTCAGTTAATCTAAGGAGATAAAGAGTCTTTGAAAAGGATAGTTTGAGTTGGCCTAGATGAGTGTGTGTGTGTGTGTGTGTGTGTGTGTGTGTGTGTGTATGTGTGTGTGTGTGAGTGAGAGAGAGAGAGAGAGAGACAGACAGACAGACAGCCCGACAGACAGACAGACAGCCCGACAGACAGACAGAAAGACAGACAGACAGAGAAAGAGTATGAGTTCCAGGGATACCTACCCCCGTCTCTGCAGTGCCTCATCTTCCTAGTGGTGTGTCCATCCAGGATCCCCACCCCAAAGAAGATGGGTAGGGGAGGGTACATGAGGTCACATCGAGTGGGATGATCTGAATTCTATCCTGCAACTGAAGCCTGGAGAGATAATGGAGAGGAGAGGTTTAGAGGAACATCGAGGGAAGCCCCTTACCTTTGGCTACAAGTACTAGAGAGAAGACTGAATCCATCCTTTCTGGTAGTAAGATAACAAGTGCCAAATATTCATTTGTTATTTTTTGTGAGGCCTAGGGCTTGGATTCAGGGCCTTGGTGTCATCCCTGAGCTTCTTTTTAGACTGAGGCTATATGACTTAAGCCACATCACCACATCTGGCTTTTTTTCTGGAGGAGGGGAGTTGGCTTATGGGAGATAAGTCTCTCACAGACTCTCCTGCCTGGGCTGGCTTTGAGTCACGACCATCAAACCTCAGCCTCCCAAATATCCAGGATGACTGGTGGGATCCACCGGCACCTGACTGCCACCATCCATTTATAATCCCCTAAGGCCAGTGCCGGGCCACCTGCACTGCACCCCCATGGTTGTGAGTGGGAAGCAGACATGGGTGGGTTTAATACTTGAACAGCCTACCTACCTTTGAACATTGTTCCGGGTCAGTTTGATGGAGGCTTTCTCCTTATTCACAGCAATCACTTGGCTCTGTCACAATAACAAATGTCCTCTAAGAGGTGTCAGGTCTGGGGTCTTTTCTCTGCACACCAGCCCCCCCCCCAAAAAAAAAACAACACATCCCAGCCAACAAAGTAGAGAAAGAGTGAATTCATTTTTTTTAATAGCCAAGGTCTGGCCAGATAAGGGGTGGTGAGAATCAGAGGCCTGGGATTGTGCTGGGTGGTGGGAAACCCAACGCCTCCTTATCCATTTTCCTTTCACTATCTTAACAAAGGGTAGTGGGGAAGGACTCATGGGATGGATGGAAAATGAATAACCATCATGATCTAGCCCTGGCTTACCTCAGGGAGCTAGTTCAATCAAGTTAGGACATTCAAGTACAATCTCATATGGGATCCCCTGAACTGATTTGCATTTCTTTTATGACCAGTGATGCTGAGCATCTCCCTTCTCTTTCTGAGAGGCCACACTATTACAGGTTTGTAGTGTCTCAACAGAGGCATAGAAACTTGTAATATTGTGTTCTTTGTAGTAAATTCACTTCACTTGGAGCTTCCAATGACTCCTATAATTTATAGTAAAGGTTTATACTATTTCCCTTACTGATTAAAAAAAAAAACACTGATTTTCTAAAAGCATATGAAAAAATCCCTTTGTCAGGGGTCCCTGTGAATACTAAGGAAAATTTTTTACTGGGAAATTTTATTTGATTTCTTATTCTTTACATCACTTAAACACATGTTGAATTTTTGGTTTCCCCACCAAATCATCAACAAACCAGAGACTATGTAGCTTCATTGGATTTTGCTTCAAAATTTACAAAATATTTTGACATATTTTTGATTTGGTGTTTTGGGCATTTTTGGCTTTTGGAATGCTAGTGGGCCAGTACTCAGGCTTGAACTGAAGTCCTAGAGCTCTCACTTAGATTATTTTACTCAATGCTGTCACTGTGCAACTCAAACCACATCTCCACCTCTGGCCATTTGCTACTTAATTGAAGATAAGATTCATGAGGATTTATTAGCTTTGGTTGGCATCAAACTGTGTTCCTCAGATCCCACCCTCCTGAGCAGCTAAGATTATAAGAATGACCCATAACCTGGATATATTGTGCTCCCTATGAAACCTAAACAAGGGCACATAATTCTGAAGCATGTGTGTATGGTTATGTTTTTCTAAATTAGTTAGAAAAATATAGCCCTTTCTGTGTGTGTGAATGTGCTGAGGGAAATGAGGATGAATCTTCTGATTTTGAGGAAAGATTTCACCTAGGGCTTTTCACACACTGAGCTACGCTGTACAGCATTCTTGAGACCAAAGATGAGGTAAATGATGTCATCATCCCATTCATCTACACCCCTTGCTAACATATGCATACACTGTGGAGTTGTCATGAGTATTTTGTGTATGAGAGCCAGTACTGACGCTTGAATTCAGGACCTAGATACTGTCCCTTAGCTTTTGTATGCGATGCTAGCACACTACCATTTGAAACACAGCTCAGCTTTCTTCTTTTACTGTTTAATTGGAGGTAAGATTGTAATCTGCTATCCACTGAAGTGCCAAGCCTCAATCCCCTGGTGAAAATCACAACTGGTGTGCAAAGTAGAAAGTTGACTTTGATTCAGAAACCTCAAAGATACCAAGTTTTAAAGGACAAAACTTCTCTTTGTGCCAACGTCCAGTTACTTTTTAACTTGTGTATCTTCCTCACAGTTATACTAGAAGGATCAGTACCAATGGGGGGAGAAAAGGAAATTAACTCTATACTTCTCTTTTTCTGAACTAACAGGACACACATGGGACTGGCTAAGTTCCACTTGGTAATGTAAACATGACAGACAAAAAGTGGAGATATATCTATACAATTTCATGGAAATTTTGTGAGGATGCTTATATGCATCTGTCCAAATAAATGCACAATGGCTCATGCCACTAATCCTACTAATCAGGAGGGTGAGATCTGAAGATCACAGTTTGAACCTAGTCTACTTTGTAAAATTCTAAAGACACTTATCCTCAATTAACCAGCCAAAGGCCAGAATTGAACCTGGGGCTCAATTGGTAAAGTGCTAGAAATGGGACAGCACTCAGGCCCCAAATATAAGTTCAAGTTGCGTCCTTTCTTCTGTCTATATTCCTTTAAAGACCTGCAAGACAGTGATTTTCTAGGTGAGGGTTGATGCTGGCTCATTCCTTTAATCCTAGTCTCTCATCAAGCAAATTGCTAAGGCTCCACTAGCTTATGAGGCAAATTAAATGTTCTGGCAGCCCAGTCCTAAGGAATTAGCTGGGGAGTGCACTTCTTTTTCTCAAGCCAAGCTCCTTTGATAAGACCCCAGTGAAACAGTCTCAGAGACGTACCAAGTATTCCAATATTATGCCAGGGGGTCTCAGCCCTGGGTTTGAAGGAGGAACACTCACTTTTTTTTGTCGCTCATGGGGCTTGAACTCTGGGCTTGGTTGCTATCCCTCAGCCCTTCAGCTCAAGGAAAGAACTCTACCACTTGAGCCATAGTACCACTTCCAGTTTTCTAGTGGTTTATTGGAGATAAGTGTCTCATGGACTTTCCTGCTGGGGCTGGATTTAAACTGTGGTCCTCAGATCTCTGCCTCCTGAGTAGCTAGGATGACAGGTATGATTCACTGGCACCTGGCTTAGGAACACTCACTTTTTAAACAGAATATCCAGCAACTGCTCCATTGTACCCCACTGTCTATAGTGGTGGAGTAAGTTTCCAACATGGAAGGGATCACTTTTCTGGTAGGCAGGGACCAGGTCCATTATCAGAATTTGCAGCAAACATGAGTCTAGGTTCCATATATTATAAGGCATATTCAGGGTTTGGTCTGACTCATTTTGACACTGAGGTGGTAAAAAGGAATGGATCTTTGAAACATGGAAATGGGAGTACACCTCAAATTGAGTAATTGTAATAGAGTGGATTGAAAACTACACAGTAAATATTTTCTCAGTCTACACATACAAACACACACAAGAAGAAGGTTTTAGTGTGGACTAGGATGAGATTAAAGAAGTTTCCTGTCATAATTGTACCTGGCCTGAGTTGCCTTGTGATTCCCTTGGTTTCTTCTCATAAAAAGGCTTGAGACATTGTATTCGTGGTTTGGCACTGATCCAATGTCTGCAGCATCGAGTGAGGCACTCACACTTCTCATGACTGAGACCTGAGTCCCTTGAACTTTGAAAAGAACACAGGAACATCTTTCTTTTTCCTGAGCCACAGGCCAAGTGAGCTGGCTTTAGCTGACTGTCAGTTACATTCACCTGGCTCTCAGAGTTCCACATTCTATTCCATTGTGAGGGAGGTAGTGTCATCTCTTGGAGACGAATGATCTAAGCTGCCTGCTCACATAAGACCATCCCAAAGACAAACTGGAGGCTGAAATAGCTCTTTCTACATCACTCTATACACATGTGGACATTTTCAAATCCCAACATCCTCAGCTAGGCCTAGATACCAGCATGGCCTCAGCTTCAAAGAGCGTTTCCAAGGTCAGATCCATGCCTTATTTCTCACTTATTTCCCTCATCCTGCACAAATCATTTTGCCTCTCAGGACCCTCTCAGGCTTTCATGTGCTTCTCACATCTATTTTTGACATCTATTTCCGAGGACATTGTTAGGTTTTTGTTTCCTAATCTTCCGTTTGCTCTTGAAGCCCCTGTGTGCTGTCATCTTAAAAAAAGGTAAGTACTTAGAGGTGTGAAAATCAAACAAGTATTGAAAAACAAACATTACACATACAGTCAGACATTTTTACAGGTGTACATTCTTGTAAGATAAAAGAGTATTTTTGATAATTTTGTTATATTTTATGACAGAGGGGAAGGGGAGAAAGGAAAAGGTGCTGCATTGTCTTCTCATAATGCAATGATTATTATTTAAAAATAGTATAGTTGAAGGAATATAAGATTTAAAGGTAAAAACTGTGCTCCTGTTCTTTTCATAAGCTAGTCATTTTAAAAGTATTTCTCACTAAAGTCTTGTGGTCTGTGTCCCATGAACTATCCTCCTCCTCCAAAATAATCAAGGAAAAACCTTTACAAATAAGTGGGCTGTTTTCCAATCTCTGGATAAGAATTTAAGGTACAACATTGTCTGCGATTTTATGCATGTACATGTGTGTGGGAGTATGTGTGTGTATGTGTGTGAATGTGTCTGTACATATATGTGTGGGAGTGTGTGTGTGTATGTGTGAGAATGTGTGTCTGTGCATATGTGTGTTTTAGGATTTGAACTCAGTGACTAAATGAAATGCAGAAGCATCTTTTCCTTGACTGTAGTGCTCTACCAATTTTGCCACAGTTCCACTGCACACTTTTTTCCAGTGAACTGCAGAGGAGAGGCTCATAAAATTTCCTGCTTAGGTTGAACTAAATCTCAAGTCTCAACTTCCTGATTAGCTAGAGTTATAATTATGAGCCTCCAGAACCTGGTGATAAAGCATTGTTACTGGAGTCATTGGGGTTGCAAATTTCAGTCCAGCTTCACAACATTCTATATCATAAAACAGCAACAGAAAAACCCTAAGTTAAAATACTATAATAACATGTAATTACAATAAAATTTAGTGATATAGTCTGCTAGCAAAACTTTCAGGAAACCTTGGTCTTAATGATTCAGCAACACAAAATCAAACAAAATGAGAATTTCAGTAGACTCTATGAATTTTTTAATTCCATCTTATTAATTTCAAAACATAAGAAACAAAAGCATTCATACTTATAAGGAGAATGTAAAAAAGATAAAAGATGGCAGATTAGGAGGAAAATTCTACACTGAAGGAACATTTTGTCATGGTGAATATATGGTGGTATTCTCATGGTGAATATATGATAATGTTCTTCAGAGCAGCAATAGATAAATATATATTTACTACACATAGTCTAACTTGTCTATCCTTACCAACTTCTAATCTTCTAGCACACATTATCAATATATTCCAAAAAATAACTAGCAGAGTCAGGAGGTTGCCAAAATACATAAGCTTCAATGTGTTAGGTGATAAACGTGCTAATTGTATTGACTATTCTATATATTGAACATCTAGGGTGTTATCATTGTATCTCTAAATATGTACAAACACTACTTCAAAGTGAAACAAAATACAAGAAGGGTTTGAAGGCATATGCCTGTAAACATAGCTATTTGGGACAATAGTTCAAGACCAGTGTAGTTTTATCTGCAATGCTCCCCAACCACTGTCTCTGCGAGATGGAATATGTCTATCATCCCAGGTCCATGGGGATCTGAGAGCAGAAAGATTTCAATTCCATGCCATACTAGGCAAGAACTTCCACATGGCTCCATCTCAACCAAAGAAGGTTTAACACTGGCTAAGACCTATCTCCCCTACCCAGGTGAAAATGAAAATAAGAGCATTGTAGTATAAGAAACAAACAATATTGAGGGCGTTCCAGGGAGATGGTGGAGGAGAAGCTGGAGGCTAAACAAGCTCTTGCATAGAAAGCAGTTTTAGAGTTCCAGTGAACAGTCCTAAGCCAGAGAACCACACCAAGTATGCCATCACAGGACAGAGAGTTAGGCCAGAGAGGGAAAATCCAGGCAAGGAGACAGATCTGAGCTCTTGCCAGCAGCCTCCACCACCACGGCGACAGCCATGATGGCAGTGGCCGACCCCCCATACCTGAATCACAGAGAGTGTGGGACAAAGGAGCCAGACGCAGCAGGCAAGCAGATTCTACTCAACACCAGCAAGAACCGACAAGGAACAGACATATTCATCCTGCAGTTCACAAACCAGAGACCACCCAGGAACCTAGAAGCCTGACATCCTCACTCCTTCTCAGGGAGCAGAGGAGGGAAGGCCACCCCTCCCCCCCCAGTACTGGAGATCTCCATCTTGGATACTGACAAAGCTTGGCGGAGCTGCAAGCTCCAATTCAGGCCTTGGAAGAAAACAATACAGTCATTTAGCAGGTCACAAGAAGCTAACCTGACCTGACCTGCCAGACTCAGCTACATCAAGGGAAGTCACCCCGCTCAGGTGCCAGCCCTAGGAATGGCTTTCTTCACTGGGTAATCAGAGCCAGAGGCTGCCCCTCCCTTTAGCAGCTTTGACAATCAATTGAAATTCAATAAACAGAAACTCTGAGAATGGCTCCAGGCTGGGCTCTGTGAGTTTCTCACAAACTAGCCCCCAGGAAAAGCTACTGTTTGATGAAATGCTTCAACTCTACCCAGAACCTAGCCTCATCACATGATCTCCAAACTTGAGGAAAAAGCCATCTCCCTCTTTTGTGATACTCAGAGCAGATCTACCTCCCATTGAACTAACCTGGGAGGAGGATCGCAAAATCCTGGGTAAAGCAGAGCATTTTTTTGCCTGTTCGAACAAACGGACTTAAGAAATCAACCAAGAAATAGGACCACAAGCAGACCAGAGTCTCCAACAAGAGGCTGCTTACAGACACAAGGGAGATACAGGATTTTGCCCACCCCTCCCAAAAAAAATCAAAGAACTTTTTTTCTTCTTCTTCTTCTTTTTTTAACTTTTATAAATTTTTTTTTCTTTTCTAAAACTTTTTTAAATTTTTAATTTTTACCTTTTTTGAAAAAGATTGTTTTCTAGTAACTTTTTTTCCTCTTATAATTTTTATTTTAGGGATACATGTGTGTGCGTTTTTCTTTCTTTTTTTTTCTTTCTTTTTCTAAAAATATTTTTCTTTTTGTTTTTTGTTTAGCTCTACTGAACTTCTGATCTTTTTTTTCTTCCTTTCTTATCCTTTTCACCTTTTCTTCTCTTTTGTTCTTCTTTTGTGACTTAATTATTGTTCTGCACATCCTCAGATAAACCCGGAGTTGACTATTAGACCCTATCCCCCATTGCGTACACACGTAATCCACAAATTTATTACTCATTTCAAAACTTAAATTCCTTAATAGCAGTACAACTTCTTTATACCTTTATAATATTTTAAGTATTTTTATTTTTAAGTTTTTCACATCTCCTTTATATCCCTCCCCTTCTCTCATTATATTCACTTTCTTCTCTGAATAGTTTGATTTCTGTTTACATGATATTAATTTTTCCTCTTCTATTTTTTCTGGTCTCTTTTCTTTTCCCTTTCTTCTTTTTTTCTCTCTTTCTACTTTCATCTTATCCAACCTATTTCCTGCTTTGAGATTATTAGGAATTAGTTAACTCTCCCTGTGCCTTCCCATCTCTCTATTCCTATTTTTTACCCACATCTCTCCCTAACCCTAATAATTTCTGGTTTTCTAAATGTATCTTTGCGGTTGGTAGCACATTAATATATAATTGCTTGATGTTGAATAGATGTATCTGTTGAACTACATTGTATCTGCAGACTATTGACTGTGCATATTCAGACTTTGGTTGATGCTTGCCTTAAGAAAGTGTTCTAGACAAAACTGGTGTTATTTTCATCCCAAACGTGCAGAGTAAGCCGGAAAAACACAAGAAAAATGGTAAGTCCCGGTATCTCAACTCCCACTCATGATAATAAGGGGAAAGAACAGATAATGAGTAATCCAGAAGACAGTTCACAAATAGCTCTACAAACACTGCTGGCAAACATGATAAATGAAAAGATTGAAAACATTCAAAGGACTCTGTATGAGCGTGATAGGGAGAGAGAGGAGGCAAACCAAAGGTCAATGCAGGAAAAGAATAAAAACCTACAAAGGAATCTGTATGAGTGTGATGGGGGAGAGAGCAGGCAATCCAAAGGTTTATACAGGAATATCATGAGCATGAGGAAGCTACTCAAAAACTGATACAGGATTTGCTTGAACAGATTGAGAATACTCAAAGAAAAAGGCAGGAATGGAGTGAACAGGCTGAGAACACTAAAAGAGAACTACAGGAATGGCATGAACGGGAGCGGGAGGAGGCTAAGCAAAGAGTAATACAGGAATTGAGAGAGCAAGATAAGAATACACAAAGATCACTAAAGGCATTCATGGGATCCATTAACAAAGAGCTGGAGGAAGTAAGGGAGACCACAAAGGGAATGCTGAGTGGAACCCAACAGAAGGAAAGGGAGTCCATGGAAACCATAACCAATCAACTAAGTGATTTGAGAATAAACACTAAACACCAAATTAAAGAAGTAAAGAAGTTCATACAAGATCTAAAACAAAGCTTCAACAAAGAATTTGAAGCCATCAAAGCTGAACAATTAGAAGGAAAAGAAATAATAAACAAAGTAGAAAGTCTTGACAGCAGGTTAGACCATGCAGAAGATCGAATCTCAGGGATTGAAGACAGTCTAGATATTATAGAGAAAGAACATACAGCCATGCAAGACAAGCCCAAAAATATGATAGATCTATCCAACACTTGGAAGACACCATCAGAAGGTGTAATCTAAGGATAATGGTTGTAGAGGAGCACCTAGAAACATAAGTTAATGGTCTAGGAAATTTGTTTAACAGGATCCTAGCAGAGAACTTCCTAAACATGCAAAAAGATAGGCCTATTCAGATACAAGAAGCTGTTAGAACTCCAAATAGACCAGACCAGAATAGGACATCCCACTGTCACATTATAATCCACACAGGATCAATCCAGAAAAAGGAAAAGATCCTTAAAGCTGTCAGGGAGAAAAGGTTAATCACCTATAAAGGGAAACCAATTAGAATCACCTCAGATTTCTCAGCAGAGACAATCAAAGCAAGAAGAGCCTAGAATGATATATGCCATGCCCTAAAAACAAACAAATACCAACCAAGAATACTGTACCCAGCTAAACTCTCCTTCATAACTGAAGGCCAAATAAAAACCTTCCATAGCAAAGAAAAATTGAAGCAATCTTCTCCACCAAACCAGCCCTACAAAAGATTCTTAAAGATGTCCTACACATAGAAAACCAATAAGACCACAATAAAGGCCAAGAAAATGCACCCAAACTGAGAATCCAAAACCATTAGGAGAACACAGTTTTCACAGTCCCCAAGAAGGTGGATAACATGGCAGGAAATCCCAAATACCTCTCAGTCCTATCTATCAACATTAACGGACTTAACTCTCCAATTAAGCGACATAGACTGTCTAGTTGAATTAAAAAAAAAAAGATCCTTCTATATGCTGCCTTCAAGAGTCATATCTTGCACATAGAAACAAACAAATTTTCTATGTTAAAGGCTGGAACGAAATCTACCAAGCAAACGGCCCCCATAAACAGGCGGGAGTTGCAATCCTAATATCAGCACCACATGGATCATTTTCTAAAGTAGAACACATTTTAGGCCACAAAGCAAACTTGTCCAAATTCAGAAACATTGAAATTATATCTTGCATTCTCTCTGAACACAAGGGATTAAAATTAGAACTCAACACCAAAAGCCATCAAAGAAAATCTGGAAACACGTGGAGTATGAACAACACACTGCTGAATCACGAGTGGGTCATGGAAGAGATAAGAAAGGAAATTCAAATGTTCATGCTATTCAACAAAAATGAACACACAAATTACCAGCTCCTCTGGGACACAGCAAAGGCAGTACTCAGAGGCAAGTTTATAGCTCTGAGCTCCTACATCAACAAATAGGAGAGATTTGAAACCAACAATTTAATGACATATCTAAACCTTCTTGAAAAAGAATAGCAAGATGAACCCCAATCCAGCAGACGGAAAGAAATTATTAAAATTAAATCAGAATTAAATGAATTAGAATCCAATAAACAATAGAGAGAATCAACAAAACAAATAGTTGTTTCTTTCAAAACATTAACAAAATTGAGAGACCCATAGCAAATCTTATCAGAAAAAGAAGAGAACACACCCAAATAAATAAACTGAGAGATGAGAATGGAAACAACACCACGGAAAAAACCAAGATTCAGAACATTATAAGGGAATACTTCTCAAAATTTATGCTAATAAGTTTGAGAACTTAGCAGTAATGGACCTTTTCCCTCAAATATTGACATGCCAAAACTAAACCAAGATGAGTTAAACTATTTTAACAGGCACATATCAAGCATTGAAATAGAAACAGCAATAAGAGACCTCCAATCTAAGAAAATTCCAGGAACAGATGGTTTTACAGCAGAATTCTACAAGGCCTTCAAAGCAGAGCTCACACCAATACTCCTCCAACTCTTCAATGAAATTGAAAGAGAAAGTTCACTACCAAACACATTCTATGAAGCCATCATAACCCTCATCCCAAAACCAGGCAGGGACTCATCAAAGAAAGAGAACTATAGACCCATTTCATTGATGAACATTGATGCAATACTTCTCAACAAAATTTTGGCCAACCGACTTCAACAATTCACCCAAAAAATCATAGAACACGATCAAGCAGGATTCATGTCAAGGATGCAAACTTGGTTCAATATACGCAAATCAAATAATATTATTCATCACATCAACAGGAGCAAGAATAAGAACCACATGGTTATCTCAATAGATGCAGAAAAAGCATTCGACAAGATGCAACACCCCTTTATGATGAAGGGTTTGGAAAAATTAGGAATCCATGGAACATTCCTCAATACAATAAAGGCTGTATATGACAAACCTACAGCCAGCATTATACTTAATGATGAAAAACTAAAGCCATTTCCTTTAACTCAGAAACAAGACAAGGATGTCCACTCTCTCCACTTCTCTTCAATCTAGTATTAGAATGCCTAGCTACAGCAATAAGACACGATGCAGACATAAAGGGGATCCAAATAAGGAAATAGAAGTAAAACTCTCCCTCTTTGCAGATGACATGATCTTGTATTTAAAGAATCCCATAGACTCCACTCCCAAATTACTGAAGCTGATTCAAAACTTTGGCAAAGTAGGAGGGTATAAAATTAACCCCCCAAAATCAATGGCTTTTCTGTATGCCAACAATGAGAAAAGTTTTGGTGAAATTAGAAAATCAACTCCATTTGTAATAGCCACACAAAAAATAAAATTCCTAGGAATTAACTTACCCAGAGAAGTGAAGGACCTCTATGATGAAAATTTTAAAATCTTGAAAAAGGAAATCAAAACAGAAAATGGCTAAACCTCCCATGCTCCTGGATTGGAAAGAGTAACATCGTGAAAATGGCAATACTTCCCAAGGCTATCTACAAATTCAATGCGATACTTATCAAAACTCCAACCTCATTCTTCAAGGAAATAGAAGAGGCAACCCAAAAATTCGTATGGAACAATAAAAGACCCTGAATAGGAAAAACGCTCCTCAACGGAAAGAACACTGCTGGAGGAATATCAATACCAAATTTGAAACTCTACTATAAAGCCATAATAATCAAAACAGGTTGGTACCAGCACAAGAACAGACCTCAGGAACAATGGAATAGAATTGAAAACCCAGAAATGAACCTAAAGACCTGTAGCCATCTAATCTTCGATAAGGGAGCTAAAATAATAGAATGGAAGAAAGGCAGCCTCTTCAGTAAATGGTGCTGGCAAAATTGGTTAACTACCTGTAGAAAACTAAAGCTAGAACCTTATATATCACTCTGCACCAGAATCAACTCCATATGGATCAAAGACCTCAGAGTCAAAGCATACACTCTGAAAACATTACAGGATGGAATAGGAGAAACCCTAGGTCTTCTTGGAGCAGGCCGAAATTTTCTTAATAGAGACCCGAAACACAACAAATCAAAGAAAGGTTGGACAAATGGGATTCCATGAAGTTGCAGAGCTTCTGCACGGCAAAGGACATAGCTAGCAAGATCAATAGAAAACCCACGGATTGGGAGAAGATCTTCACTAGCCAAACAATGGACAAGGGTCTCATATCTAAAATACACTCGAAACCCAAAAAATTAAATCCCCCAACAACAAATCCTCAAAGAACAACTGCCCAATAAATAAGTAGGCTAAAGACTTAAAGAGAAACTTCTCTGAAGAAGAAAGAAGGATGGCTAATAGAAACATGAAGAAATGCTAATCTTCCCTAGCCATAAAAGAAATGGTAATCAAAACAACATTGAGATACCACCTCTCCCCAGTTAGAATGGCAAAAATCAAGAACTCTAACAACAGATGCTGGAGGGGATGTGGACAGAAGGGAACACTACTGTATTGTTGGTGGGAGTGTAAACTTGTTCAACCACTTTGGAAAGCAGTATGGAAGTTTCTCAAAAGACTTCACTTAGAGCTCCCCTAAGACCCAGCAATCCCACTTTGGGGCATTTACCCAAATGTTTACAAACAAGACCACACTAAAGCTACCTGCATAACTATGTTTATTGCAGCATTATTTACCAAAGCTAAGATATGGAACCAACCCAGAAGCCCCTCAGTAGATGAATGGATCAAGAAAATGTGGTATATATATACACAATGGAATTCTATGCCTCCATCAGAAAGAATGACATTGTCCCATTTGTTAGGAAATGGAAAGGCTTGGAAAAATTGTATTAAGTGAAGTAAGTCAAGCCCAAAGAAATATAGGTCCCATGATTTCCCTTATTTGCAATATCTAGTATATGTATGAGTCAAGCAGAAAAGGTCAGATAATATGATGTTAGGAAAATGAACCCTTAGATATGTATTTAAATGTTTTTTTTTCTTTTACTCATTTGTTTCTAACGCATTTATAAGATTATTTCCTTGTTGCTGTTTATTTCCCTCCCCCACAGTATAACCCCTGCTTTCCCTATATTTTATGTCGGTAAAACTTGTGGAAGAGAAGAGGGAAATCAAGTCGTTTAAGGATACAGGTGGACCGGTTGCAACACTGAAAAGTACAAGTTGTCATGTCGAAAACGAACTTTACAACTTTGATGTGGCGGGGGGTGGGGGGAGGATTGGGTTGGGGGACTGGGAGAGGCTGGGAAAGGATGTGAAGGGTAAACAAAGGAGGAGGCTGCAATGCTTGATTAGAAATGTACTCATTATCTTGCTCATTTAATTGTATCCCCTCTGTACAGTATGTTCATAATAAAAATAAAAAAATGAAAAAAAAGAAACAAACAATATTAAACCTGCCAAAATAAACCATCATGAACAACACACAACTGTTTGTTCCTCATACCTTTCATCTGAACTATAGCTTGGATTATATATGTGAACCAGGGGCATTAAGCAGTTCATCATTTTACAAATGAGTATTTGAGTGTCTGCTTTGACTCCCAAGGTTTTGATCCATTTGGAGTTGATTTTGGTGCAGGGTGATAGATAAGGATGGAGCTTTAGTATTCTATAAGTAGTTAACCAATTTTGCCAGCACCATTTACTGAAGAGGCTGTCTTTCTTCCATTCTTTTTTTAGCTCCCTTATCAAAGATGAGATGACTATACATCTGTAGGTTCATTTCTGGGATTTCAATTCTATTCCAATGGTCCTGAAGTCTGTTCTGTTGCCAGTACCAAGCTGTTTGGATTACTATGGCTTTGTAGTTGAGTTTGAAATTTGGTATTGATATTCCTCCAGCACTATATTGTCTGTTAAGGATAGTTTTGGCTATTTGGGCTCTTTTATTATTCCATATGAATTTTTGGATTGCTTCCTTTATTTCCTTGAAGAATGAAGTTGGAATATTGAGAGGTATCACATTTGTAGGGAGCCTTGGGTAGTATTGCCATTTTAACGATATTAATCCTTCTAATCCAGGAGCAAGGGAGGTTTTTCCACTTTCTAAGTTCTGCTTTATTGTCTTTTTCAGGTCTTTAAATGTTTTCATCATAGAGGTCCTGCACTTCTTGGTTAAGTTAATTCCTAGGGATTTTATTTTTTGTGGGGCTATGATGAATGGAGTTGCTTTCCTAATTTAAGCCATGCTTTTCTCATTGTTGGAATACAGAAAAGACATTTTTTGAGGGTTAATTTCATACCCTGCTACTTTGCCAAAGTTTTGAATCAGCTGAAGTAATTTGGGAGTGGAGCCCGTGAATAGGAGAAACCCTAGATCTCCTTGGCACAGGACAAAATTTTCTTAACAGAGACCCAGAAACACAAATAATCAAAGAAAGGTTGGGCAAATGGGATTGCATGAAATTGCAGAGCTTCTTCATGGCAAATGATATAGCTAGGAAGATCAGTAGAAAGCCCACAGACTGGGAGAAAATGTTCGCTAGCCATACAATGGACAAAGGTCTCATATCTAAAATATACCTGGAATTCAAAAAATTAAATCGCCCAACCACAAATCCTCAAAGAAACAACTGCCCAATAAATAAGTCGTCTAAGACTTAAAGAGAAACTTCTTTGAAGAGGAAATAAGGATAGCCAATAGACACATGAAGAAATGCTCAACTTCCCTAACCATAACATAAATGTAAATCAAAACAACATTGAGAGACCACCTCACCCCAGTTAGAATGGCTAGAATCAAGAACTCTAATAACAGATGCTGGAGGGGATGTGGACAGAAAGGAACCTTACTGCATTGTTGGTGGGAGTGTAAACTTGTTCAACCACTTTGGAAAGCAGTATGGAGGTTCCTCAAAAGACTCCACATGAAGGTCCCCTATGACCCAGTAATCCAACTTTTGGACATTTACCCAAATGATCACAAACAGGACCATAAGAAACTACCAGCATAGCTATGTTTATTGCAGCATTATTTACCATAGCAATGATATATCCAACCCAGATGTCACTCAGTAGATGAATGGAATAAGAAAATTTGGTCTATATTCACAATAGAATTCTATGCTTCCATCAGAAAGAATGACATTACACTTTTTGTAAGGAAATTGAAAAAGCGTGGAAAAAATTATATTAAGTGACATAAGCCAGGCCCAAAGAAACAGAGGTCCCATGTTTACTCATATTTGCAATAACTAGTATATGTCTGAGACAAGCAGAAAAGTTCAGATAAGTGGATGTTAAGTGAAATGAACCACAAGAGAAGGATCCAAATGATTTTTCTTTCTTGTGATTGATTCTCACATATTTATAAGATGATTTCTTTGTTGCTTTTTATGTCCCTCCCCTACGATATAACCCTGCTTTCACTGTATTTGATTTTGGTATAATTTGTGGAGAGGAATGGAAACAACAAATGGTTTAAATAGGAATACAGGTGGACCCGTTGCATCAATGAGATATACAAGACGTTGTTGAAAAACAAACTTTACAACTTTGGCCGGGGGGGGGGGGGGATGGGGAGTGCGGTGTGTGGTGGTGGGGTGTGTGGGGGGGAGATAAGAAGGGATCAGAAGGGGAAACAAAGGATGGGGCAACAATGCTTGAGAAGAAATGCACTCATTACATTGCCCAAGTAATTGTAACCCCTCTGTATTGTATTTTCACAATTAAAAAAAGACTTTTTGAAGACAGGTGTCAATGGCTCATGCCTGTAATCCCAGCTTCTCATGAGGCTGAGATCTGAGGATTGCAGTTCTAAGCCAGCCCAGGAAGAAAAGTCCCCATAAGACTCTTTTTCCAATTAACAACTCAAAAGCCAGAAGTGGCTCCTTGCCTCAATTCGTAGAGTGCTAACTAACTTGAGCACAGAGTCTCAGGGACAGTGCCCAGGCCCTGAGTTCAAGCTGCACAGTTGACAAAAAATAAACATTTCAAAGTCTGAATTACTTGTGAATTAAAATGTCAGCATTGGTATAGAATTCTATAATCTTCTACAGATTTCATTATATTTGTGGTTAGAAAAAGTAGCACTTGAATAAAGGACTTTTTTTTCATAAATTAGGACAGATTGTTCTCTAACTAGAGGAAATTGCTGGACTCATACATAATATTTTGGTTGGTTTTTGTTTTGTTTTTAGGACAGGATGAGAAACCTTATTTCTGCCAATGGCCATTTGGATATGTATAACATCATTCACAGGCCATGCAGAATTAACAGTAAAGACAGGACACAGTCAACTGGCAATAAACTTATTTGTCTTTATGCCATGTTCCAAATGATTTGTTTAGCTTATATTTCCCCATGGCCTATAGTTTCCTATTCCTGATTTCCTCAAAATACAAGCATGTTCCACCAATTCAGATTTGAGCCAGGCAATATGTAGTATTAGTGCCAAGAGTCGAAGAAAATTGTAATACAACCAGGGAAGCACGAAACCAACACTTTAGCAGCTGGACACTGAGGACTCAGGCCTATAATCCTTGCTACTCAGGAGGCTGATGATCACAGTTCAAAGCCAGCTGGAGTGAGAAAATCTGTGAGACCTTTTTCTCCAATTAACATCCAAACAGCCATAAAGGGAGCTGAGGCTTGAGAGGTAGAGTAACCTTGATTACAAAAACTCAGGGATAGCACCCAATCCTGAGTTCAGCTGAAAGTCAAGCACAAAAACAAAACAAGCAACAACAACAAAAAAACCGGGAGAAAGCTCAGTAAGGGTGGCATTGTCTACAAGACAAATGTACACATTACATGAATTGTGAAATGGTAACATCGCTGTACACACCTTAGTAACAATTACATTTAAAAAATAATCTGAGAAATCCCGAAGCCATGGAGCCTAATGATGCGCATCTACTTTCTAGAATTTCAAAGTCCCATTCTCTGACCTGGTAGCACACAGGTTGTAGCCCAGGGTGATGAGAAAATATGAAACCAGAGATCCTTTCAGATTGTCCTACCAACTCTTTTATTACTTTAAGCAAAAAAACAAAACAAAGCAAAGTAAACAAAATAGACTTTATGGTTAATTAAGCTGCAATTAAATATTCCAGGCCAAATTATATTGTTAAATGATGAGTTAGTACATATGTTTTGTAGATACTGAACTCACATGTGTCACAAAAATATCCATGAATTCATAACTAGAAACTTTGAAGTGTAAAGTATATTAATTAGGTGAGTTTCATTAGGTAGCCAATGAAGAGAACACCGGACTGTATTCAGTCTGGTAAAATCGTTTATTTACTGAACTGCTGCCCATGCCATATATGGTGGAAAGGCATGTATAAAAAAATAGAGCGACCCAACCTTGAGCCAGGATTCATCTAGGCGAAGGACCGAATGAGGTGTGGCCAGGTGGGGGAAAAGTCTGGCCACACTGGATCTAGATGTGACTTCAAGGCCTGGGACTCTTCTCTGGTCAGATGGAAAGTGTGACCAGAGGCTGACCAGGTTGTGACTTAGCAGGAGGGGGAAGTGGCTGCCTCCAGGTGTGCCAGATACCTAGATAATACATGAAGGGTGGAAACTAAGCCAAGAAGTGGGGAGGTGTCTGCATAGAGTCTGCATGGCCTGGAGCAAACCTAATACCAAATACAGGTAGTACCTCTGCCATGTGACTATTGACTCCAAACAGTTCATTCTCAATTATTTTCTTTCTTTCTCTCCTTCTTTCTCTCTCTCTCTCCTTCTTTCTCTCTCTCTCTCCTTCTTTCTCTCTCTCTCTTTCTTTCTCTCTTTCTTTCTTTCTTTGTATCTTTCTGTCTTCCTTCCTTCCTTCCTTTTTTCCTTCCTTCCTTCCTTCCTTCCTTTCCTCCTTCTCTGTCTCTGTCTCTCTGTCTCTCTGTCTCTCTGTCTCTCTGTCTCTCTGTCTCTGTCTCTGTCTCTGTCTCTGTCTCTCTCTCTCTCTCTCTCTCTCTCTCTCTCTCTCTATTTCTCCTCTCACTCATCCTCCCTCTCTCCCCTACTGAACACTTTCTGAGTTGAACTCACAGGCTTGGAAGAGCAGCTCAATTGACGAATGTGAAATTTAATTTAATGTTACCTTACACCTCAACAGCATGGCATCTCATGCCATTTGGAGGAGGAAAGCAAGCACGCTCACTGCATTTTCTGAGGTCCATCCTGGGAAGGTGTGGAAGATTCCACCGTCCTCTTGGGGAAATCTCAGCCCAGTTTCTGCATCAGGAGATGTGACTGCCTCCAAGTGTGCCAGTTACCAAGTGACGCAGATACTAGTCAGAGACTTAGCCTCGTGTGGTGCTGAGATTAATGGCATGATTCACCATGATCCACTAGATTGTTAGGATTGGGACTTCCTAAATTTTTGGTTAGGCTTTGTTCAAATTGTGATCTATTTATTTCTGATTGCTAACCATGATTAAACATGTGAGCCAGCACATCAAACCATTTAAAGTCCTTTATCACACATGGAAGACATGAAGTTTCTTTTCCCAAGTGACATACAGGTTGACAGACAGCAAAAGTAAATCCTTATTTCTGGTCTAGATGTGTTTTTAATGTGAAACAAAATTACTTAGCAAAATATCTGACTACTGTGATTATACTTTCAAATTTACCCTATATTTCAATATCAAATCACCTATATTAGCCAATGATTAACTCAAATTACCTGTAATCATTTATTTCTGTCATATCTTCTAAAGGTAGGCAGAACAAGAAAGACTAGACTTGTTAGGGGCGGGGCCTCTTGTGGAGTAGGTGGGACTTTAGGATGGAGGCTGGCAGGTGGACAGGTTTTCAGTGGAAGAACGTGGCGTCACTGTGGAGGAGGCTGTTTGGGGCAGAGCTTGGAGGAAGAAGATCAAGGTTACAAAGGAAGAGGTTACTTAGAGGAGAGGTTCTGGTGGAACATTGTGAGCTCTAGTGGGTATGTAGGGTGGTGATTCACATAAGGCAGGGAAGAGAAAGGAGCCTGACAGAAGTTGGGGTTTCTGATGCAGTAATGTGGAACTATTAGGGAGAGGCTTTTTGGGGTCTGGTTTTGAGAGGATAAGGCGATGCTAGAAAAACGTGGGCTAGAAAGTGACGGGGTTCCTCGTGGAGAATGGCAGGCCTTTGGAAAGTGTGTTAGGGTGGAGGTGGGGTTTCTGGCAGAGCAGGATGTAGTTGCAATATATGGAGGAGTTTTTCAGAACCAGGGCTTGTGACAGCAGGGATAGGATACAGTGAACTAGACTGGTTAGGATGGGGTTTCTGGTGTAGCCAGTCACCACTTCGAAAAGAGGAGTAAGTTTGGGTGGGGAATTAAGTGCTGCAAGGCAGGACAAGGACTTTGGACAGGGTTTCCAGTAGTGCAAGGCAACCTTCACCAAGGGACTATTGAGGGACAGTGATTTACAGTTGAGCCTGTGAGGCTTCCAGAGGGAAGCCAACTGGTGCAGTGTTTTCCAGTGGAGCAATGTGGGTGTTGAGAGATGGGATAGTGTGGTGGGGGTTTTCTAGTGGGGTTTTTCTGGAGCAGGGCAGGGCTTGGATCCATGGGCCTATTGGAGGAAGGGCTATGAAAAGGAGTGGAAGGTCTACAAAGGTGTAGGATATTATGGGCAGGATATCTGGTGTAGTACCGTGTGTATCTGAGGGAGGACCCAATAGAGGGAGGTTTATCTGGGGAGCAATGCAGGGCATTGAAAAGGTAGATATGGGAGGTGGAGAGGCTTGTGGTGAAGCAAGGCTGGCATTCCAGGCAGGAGATGGGCTGTGTGACAAGCTTCTGACCAACCAAGGTGGGGCTTCAAGGGCAGTTATAGGGAAGTGGACGTGTTTGGTATAGCATGATGGGCTTTGTGGGAAAGATTATGTTTAGGGCTAGATTTAAGAGGTTAGGCCACTTAAAAGTAGACTAGTTATAGGCGGAGTTACTGATGAAACAAGGTAGGGCTTGAGGAAGAAGTCTGCTTGGGGGTGGGGAATGAAAGAAAAGGGAGGAGCTTGGCGGTACTACGATATGGGAGCAATGGGAATGTGAGGGACTAGCGTAGTTAGGGATGAGTTATATGGTGGATGAAGTGAGAATTAGAGGGAAGAGCCAATGTAGGTGTGGTTGTTGGTGCAGCAAGGAGGGACATAGAAGGAGGCGATATAGATGTGGCCTGGTTTCTGGTGGTGCAGAGCAGGGATTCCAGGAAGGGGTGGAGTAGAGGAATGCTTTCCCTGTAGCAGAGGAGGACTTTCAGGAAGGTCGCAGTCAGGACTTTGAAAGTTTATAGCAGGACTACCAGGGGGTAGGTTACTTAAGGTTGTGCTTTTTAAGGAGGAGAAATGTGTTTCCAGTGGATTCAGTCAAGTTTTATAGGAAGTAGGGATAGGAAAGTGGCAAGACTTATTGAAGAGTGGAGCTACAAAAAGTAAACCGTTACTGTTAATAGAACACAATTTTCTGTAAGTTTTGAATTATATTACTTTTATGTATGCGAGAGATACTGGAGAAAGTAACCAAGTAATAATTCCTTCCTAGTGAAATTTTTCTTTATTCCAATTGAGTGAAAATAAAACCACAGGTCACATTAGGCTGAGAGACACAAAGTGGACTAAGACACATAAAGCATTGGAATTGATTCCCTAGCACAACCTTTAAGGACCACAAATAAAATTTTAAAATGTCTCACTTAGTCACAATGGACACTCTATTGTCTTAAAATTGTGAATGAATAGAACCTTTTCTCTGACCATTTTAGAAATCATAAAAATAAGTGGCAATGTTTTAACTTTATATAACATTGGAAAGTATACTAAAAATAATTAGGAAAATCTAAAATTGTACACAGAATGTTTGTTCTCCAGCAACAATTTTAATCTAAAAGAATTTAAAACCAGAAAATTGCCAAATAGTGAGTTTGCAGCATTGTTTCTTTTTAGTTCTCAAAATGGTGACTTAAGCATTGTGTCTTTATCATTGGATGCATCGATGTTAAAACATATCTAAGAATGTGAAGCACTACTATACAAACCCTGAAGAAATTCAGAAGGATCTGTGAAATGATGTTGCAATAAAATTGATGACTAATTACAGTAGGAATTGATCTTCACTAGGCCCAAAAATATTTTCCAGAAAAGGCTACATTGAAAAAAAAAAACAATGAAAAGAAAGCAGGGAGGCAGACTTTGAAGTAAACATTATCCAATGAACAACATCTATTGAGCCATGATTGCAATCTTCTTTTACCTAAGTTACAGTTACTGACCCATGTTCTTCCCTAATGCCAAATAACAATACCATGACAATGCAGTAATCATTTTCAAGGCATTAGACTTTACAGAAAGAATTCAATGAATGTATTGCTAGAAAATAAAGATAGATGTCTGAGATAAAGATTGAAGAAAATATCCTGAATTTCTGTCCCTTCGAGGTGAAGAGGGGTACAAGCCAAAGCACAAGGAGAACGGATGGAAGTACAGTAGTGCACACCAGTAGTTCCCAAGGTGCAATGTTGAATGTAACAGGGGAGAAAATCAACATGACCATCAAAGGACTTAGCACTTGAGAGTAGAGGGAATTACATGAAAATACATGGAGAATTACAAAGGATGCCCTTGCATATTTGGCAGAAGTGTGCATGGCATAGAATTCTAAAATATGTGGAGATATTATAAGAAACTACTTGTACTCAAATGGTGCGATGATCAGTAATAAACATGATTACAGGACATTGAATAATCATAAAGGTCTTGCTTCAGTAGTAGATAAATTCTGTTTTGAAACACCTAACACACTATAAAACCAAGAGAAGAAGTTTCAAATTATATATAAGTGACTTGACTGCAACAAGAGAGTTCAAAAAATAAAATCACATAATGTGGATGCAAAAGGTTAACATTATAAAGGTAATCTTTAAACAATTCATATTTTATGTGACTAGTACTGATTATAAATTATTTTTTTCCTTACATATTTTGGATTCACAAAACAACAAACAACAAAACAAAACAAAACAAATGACCCTTGACAATAAAGCTGGATGCCAGTATCTCTATCTCACTAGTCTGAGATTGGAAGCTCATGGTTCACACACATGGCTGGAGTAGCAATCCATGAGACATTTATGTTCAATTGTTCAATCAAAGACAGAATGAAACATTGGTTCAAATAGTACAGACTCAGTCAGTCATGAGTGAAAAAAAAAACTAGCAAGAATTTGAGGCTCCAAGGCAAGTTTCATTACTGCACACACACGCGCGCGCACACACACACACACACACACACAAACCCACACACACAAATGGAATCAGAGAGGAAGAGGGAGAGAAAAAAGGGATTGTTAATAGTTTAAAAAGTGAACCTTTCTGATGGAGGCATAGAATTCCATTGTGTATATATACCACATTTTCTTGATCCATTCATCTACTGAGGGACATCATGGTTGGTTCCATATCTTAGCTCTGGTAAATAATGCTGCAATAAACATAGTCGTGCTGGTAGCTTTATTGCGGCCTTGTTTGTGATCATTTGGGTAAATGCCCAAAAGTGGGATTGCTGGGTCATAGGGGAGCTCTATGTGGAGTTTTTTGAACCTCCATACTGCTTTCCAAAATGGTTGAACAAATTTACACTCCCACCAACAATGCAGTAAGGTTCCATTCTGTCCACATCCCCTCCAGCATCTGTTGTTGTTAGAGTTCTTGATTATAGCCATTTGATACAGGTGGATCCATTGCAACAATGAGATGTACAAGTCGTTATGTGGAAAAACAAACATTACCACTTGGGGGGAGGAGGAGGACATGGTAGGGGACGGGGGACTGATGGGAAGGGATGGGAAGGGGAAACCAAGAGGAAGGCTACAATGCTTGATAAGAAATGTAATCATTATCTTGCCCATGTAATTTTAACCCCTCAATACAGTATTTTCACAATGAAAAAAATAAAAGTTAGCCTATCTGCCAGGACTATCCTAAGCATACATTAATTAATGAAAATGAGGGAAACCATGGATCCTATGTTACTTTGAGTCTGGCTTCCTTCACATAATATGATTTTTCCAAGTCTTTCCATTTTGTTAAGAAAGAGGCTCTGTCATTCTTTCTGATAGAAGCATGAAATTCCATTGTGTATATATACCACATTTTCTGGATCCACTCATCTATTGAGGGGCATCTGGATTGGCTCCATATTTTAGCTATGATAATAATGCTGCAAAAACATAGTTGTGCTGGTAGTTTTAGTGTATGTGTATGACAAAGATATGACAATAAGTATATATCTAAAGGTGGAGGCATGAATATATTAAAAACAGGAATGAGAAAAGGATGTCCACTCTCTCTACTACTCTTCAATATAGTAGTGTACTTTCTAGCAAGAGCAATAGGCAAGAGAAAACCATAAAGGGGATGCAAATAGGGAAGAAGTAAAACTATCCCTTTTCACAAATGAAATGATCCTGTATATAAAGGACCCTATAGCTTCCTTCCTCAAGTTAGTAAAGGTGATGCTAACTTTCAGCAATGTAGGAGGGTATAAAAACCACAAGAATCAGTAGATTTTCTGTGTTACCAACAATGGGACTGATAGATTAAACCATAATATTCTGCAATTGTGGCCAGCCTGAAGCACATTTTCCCAAGAATATTCTGTAGTGTAAAAGAGGAACAACTATCAAAATAAAGCTGAAAATACTTGTCTGCTACAGACTGATTCATGTTGCTTATATCGGTTGTTGTTTTCATTACTTCAAACACATGGATAATTTATATTGGGATTACAAAAATTGCAAAGGATTAATGGAATCAACATTCAGTTTACTTTCATATATCCAATATAATACACTTAACCCCTTACGGAAAATTATGTCCAACTGTATAAACAATGTCAGGAATATAAAATAAGCCTCAGTAAGTATTATCTGGCACAAATACACCATCATCTACTCAGAAATTCAGTCTCTCTATAAATATTTATTTGGTACAAAATAATAAAAATTTAATTAATGAATATGACTTTTAAGTG
Source organism: Dipodomys spectabilis (assembly GCF_019054845.1). Taxonomy (NCBI): domain Eukaryota; kingdom Metazoa; phylum Chordata; class Mammalia; order Rodentia; family Heteromyidae; genus Dipodomys; species Dipodomys spectabilis. The sequence goes on along the minus strand of NW_024871009.1, from coordinate 191,897 downwards.
TCATCTGAAATACTCCTCGTGTATATAATTTATATAAATGTATAGATGTCACCTAGACAGGAATTTAACATGCGTGTAGAAATCAAATTTCCACAATTTAAGCTAGATGAGAGGAGTCATACCTTCGTGTACTGTGTGGTGTGAATTTTACCACAAGGCTGCACCCTTCAACCTAATACCAAATTCATGTGCAATAATTTCCTATTTGATGTTGAGTGCTAAGTGTAGAATACAATTTGAATTACCACATCAATTTACATAAATGAAACAATAATGATGTATTGTTTAAATTTTAATGCTTCTCAATTTTACAATTCCTGAAATATATCATTAAAATTAGTTTCACATTTTTCTTTTCTATAGCTACTAAAATTATACATTAAACATTCAATATTAAGAAATCAATAATAAGTAACCTATTATTATAATGATATACTATTAAACTGTGATTTGAAGTATATTTCTAACAAATTGTGATGTAAAAAACATTTAATAGAATTATGGGTAATATTTTTTAAACTCACCAGCTTGTTATTTGTTTCCTAGTTGTGTCATTTGTTATTGTTCCAAGTCATCTCTCCATGTTCATTGTTTTTTTATATATTTTTGGGGGGGGCGTCCAGCCGTGGGGCCTGAACTCTGGGCCTGGGCGCTTTCCCTCAGCTCTTCAGCTCAAGGCTAGCGCTCTACCACTTGAGCCACAACACCACTTCCACCTTTTTTCTTTTTGTTTATGTGGTGCTGAGGAATTGAACCCAGGGTCTCAGGCATGCAAGGCAAGTGCTCTACTACTGAGCCACCTTCCCAGCCCTCCACCTTAATTGTTTAGTTTTCTATTTTACCTCTATTGGTTTGCTGATTGTGCATTTTCCCCTTTTTAGTGACTGACATGTGGATGAAAATCTGTATGATAGCTTATTACTTCCTATGTTACTGTAAAATTCCTGTTGTCTACAGCTGTTCTACTCTTTATTGTATAATACAGTATTTCCCCCACTTCCATCTCCTGTATTTCTGCTCTCATGTATGTTATTTTATTATTTAAATTTTATTGTCAAGATAATGTACAAAGGGGTTATAGTTACATAAGTAAGGTAATGAATTCCTTTTTTTCTAACTTGTTATCCCTTCCTTCATTTTTCTCCCTCTTCCCTCCCAACCCCCCCAAGAGTATTTCCAATATATTGTCTTGTGATTATCACTTTTGCATAGGTTTCCCCTTTGTCCTTTGTCTCTCCATTTTTTTCACTTTCCCTTCCCTAGTTGAGACCAACATATTTACAAAACCCAGGGTATCAAAATCAAATATAGTGATAAGTCAGGAAAACACAAAAGGTTAAAAAGAAATCACATAGTACATTAAGAACAACAACAACAAATAACATGTCTTGGAGTTCATTTCGCTTGGAATCACCTTATATGGTCATATGTACCTAACAATTGAGCTATTCTGCTCATCTACTAAGATTATCCTTGATGTACACAATAATCCTCCCCTATTACCCAGTAATCCCACTTCTGGGTATTTATCACAGTGACCACAAACAAGGCACAATTATGTTTATCACAGTATTATTTACCATAGCTAAGATATGGAATCAACCCAGATGCACCTCAGTAGATGAATTGATCACGAAAATGTAACACACACACACACACACACACACGCACACACACACACACACACATACACACCTATATACACATGGAATACTATGCTTCCATCAGAAAGAATAATATCACCTCTTTGTCAGGAAATGGAAGATATTGGAAAAAATCACATTAACTGAAGTAAGCCAGACTTAAAGAAACATATGTCCAATGGGTTCCCTTATTTGTAATAATTAGTTTATATCAAAGATAATCTCATGTATTTTAATTTGACATTTTGTTCTATGTTGAGCATACAACATTATTGCTATCTTATTTGTTATTATTTCTACAAACCGGCAGGTATATTTAAAGAATTATGTTAATCTCATCCATTACTGAAGGAGAACAACTAAAAGAGCAACCCCTACAAGGAAGAACAACTCCTACTTAATTAGCTTCATTCCTATGTAAAGCCAGTGTTGTCCGCTGCATCCTCATATTGTACATTACAACTCTACACTTGGTCATCCTGTATATCTACTATCATCTATATTGTGACATAAATGCCCCAGAAATTCCAGTTTGCTTTACTTTTTGAAAAATTTCTCTGTTGTTTTAGGTTGGTGTGTGTGTGTGTGTGTGTGTGTGTGTGTGTGTGTGTGTGTGTGTGTGTGTGTGTGTGTGTGTGTGTGTGTGTGTGTGTTTGGACAAAGATCAGAAGACAACATTTTTCTTTATTTAGAATACATCTTTCAGGTCATTGTAAGTTGTGGCTAACGGGAGAAGTCTCTTGCTAGTTTAGGGATGAAACAAAAATATATTTGTGCATGCACCACAGTTGCTTTATTAGTCTGTAGTTGAACACATAACTTTGACTTATATCTTGCTTGTTGTGGATAATGTGAATAACAATGAACTATACATGTATTTACTAGTTACCCAGAGAGAAATAATCATATGATTGGTGGGTCAGATGATATTTCAACTCTGTATTTCTTTAGAAAACTCCATACTACTTTCTAGAATGAGAATAATAACTGGTATTTTAACCACGAGTGGAGAAAATTTCCTTTTCTCCACACTATCACCAACATAATTACGTTTTGAGTTTTTTGAAAAGGCAGGTTTTTATTATGTGCAGTACCCAGACTGGCCTTAGGCTCAAATCCTCTTACTCCAACCTTCCAAATGCTTGGAATTACAAGCCTTTACTACCACACCAAGTTCCTTTGATTTTTTTGATGAGTTATAATAGTTATGAAGTAGTATCATAATAATTTTGAATTGCATTTCTCTAATGACTTCTGTTCACAAAGCATTAATCCAGCATAGAAGTGGTATTAAACACAACTTTGTAAACCCACTGGTGATTTTCAGGGCATTTTGCAAAATATGGCTATTCAGAACTTTTGTCGATTTTTAATCAATTTCCTTGTTAATCTCATCTTTAATCTCTATATACAAAATCAATAATTAATTCAATATAGTAGAAAGGAAAACAATTGAGCAACTCCTCACAATTTTCAATTTTCAATAACATGATATTGCTTAAATCATTTTCTGTTTACACTTGAGACTATATAACTCAATTTATTTAGATCTTTTACAAGGCTCTCTGTATTTTATTTATTTTATGCTGATTGCTCTTTCCAAATCCTGTATGTCTAATTCTCCTTGGTTTCTTGCAGTCTCATGTAGTTCAGGTTTCAAACTGAAGAATAAATTGAAGGAAGCAACCCAAAAATAGAGTTCCTCTCATCTGATGATGCCTCTACAAGAATGAGGAAAGAGTTCATCCTGCTAAGGACCTTTGTATGATAGGATATCAAAAGGAGAATTCATTCTTCCATGTCTTCCCTGCCTTTGCAATTTACCTTAAATGATGTAAAACTCAATATACTGCTCAGTTACTTTTACGTTTTATGAGTTTTGCACATTATCATATGGACTTCACCCCAGTCTACAGCATTCCTTCATTATTCTGTCACTGATAGTTTTACACTATCAAGACATAAGATAACCAGTTTGATTTACAGCATGAGAAGTTATCCAGCTGGTTTCCTTGGAAGCACAGCATAGTCAATAAATAACATTACTTCTGGTTGCTCACTGCATGTAATGATTCCTGTGATATATATCACATTCTGTTTAATATTAAAAAAAACTACTGGGTAAACTGAAAGCTCATTCATAGAAGTTTATGTTAAGTATTTCACAAGTTTTATGTCTCTTAGGTCTTAAAAAATTTGCTGTAATGCTAATGTTATTACCATTTTAGTGTTGAGAAAAATTGTAATTCAAGGCACTAAGTGCATTGCCCAAAGACATATAGTGAGGAAGGAAATGAGTTAAAGTTTCCAAAAGCCTTTCAGCAATACAAAAATGTAGGTAAAATCTTTCCATTCTCTTATACTCTCAATTCAATATTCATATTGTCCAATAAATAATAGCATAAAAAATATTGCCCACGGTAATTGTTTTCTATCACATTTTGTCTTCAACACAGACTGAGTTGGTGACTTTGGGTTATCATGCACAGTGCTGAGATTATAAATTGAGGTCCAAAGAGAGCCAAATTTTTCTGTCCCACAGTTCCAGTATCCTTTTTAAAAAGTACTAAAACTTTTAAATACCATCACTTACTGTCTTTTAAGTATCCCAAAATGTAAACAATTCACATATAGTCACTCCAAAATGCTTTAAAAGTAGGAAATAATAAAACAGGCCCTCCTGAACTAAAGTTTCTTCTACATTTAAAATTATTCCTAAAGCCTTGTACTGGTTTGTCATACCTGTAATCTTGTCTACCCGGCATACCTACAAAGGAGCATGGGATCTGTGGATAGGAGTTGGAAGCCAATTAAGGCAAAAAAAATCAAAATATTATTTTTCAAAAATTTAAATGAACTAGCAAAGGTCCAGGAATGGAGATGTAGCTCATATAATAGCTCACAAAGCTAGAGAGGAAAGGCCTTGCAAATCCTTGAAGCTCTGAGTTCAAACTCTGGGCATGCCAACATGCACGCACACACACACATGCACACGCACACACGCGCGCGCAAAGTAATGAGTATATTTCCTATCTAACATTGTTACCTCCCACTTTGTTTTTCCCCAACTACCTCTCCCTTACACCTCCACAAGTACACACTTGACCCCCCCCCCCCCGCACCCTGCCTAAATTGTAAAGTTAGTATTTCAACATAGTGTCTTGGGCAACTCATTGTTTTAATGGGTCAAACAGTATCTCTATTTGAGCATTTTGGTTTTTCCCTTTCCCTCTCCAAATTAGAGAAATGTATATAAAAGATGCAGGTGCATCAACACCAAATACAGTGAAAACAGGGGTTATACCGTGTGGGACGACCAAATTAAAAAAAAAATCTCATCGTACATTATAAGTGCATTAGAAACAACAGCAAGAAAGGAAAAACACACACTTGTGTCCCTAGCTTGGGTTCATTTAGTTTAACATCACCTTATCTAGTCATATGCACATAGCTTTTGACCTTTTCTGCTTTTCCCAGACATATATAACTTATTGCAAATAAGGGATACCATGGGACCTATGTTTCTTTGGACTTGGCCTATTTCAGTTAATATAAATTTTTCCAAGTCTTTCCATTTTCTAACAAATTGGGCAATGTCATTCTTTCTGATGGATGATAGAATTCCATCACACACACACACACACACACACACAATGTTTTCTTGATCCATTAATCTATTGTGGGGCATCGGGGTTGGTTCCATATCTAAGCTATGGCAAATAATGTTGCAATATACATAGTTGTGCTGGTAGTTTTAGAATGGCCTTGTTAGTGATCATTTGGGTGAATGCACAAAAGTGGGATTGCTGGGTCATAGAGGAGCTCTATGTGTAAAGCTTTGAGGAACATCCATACTGCTTTCCAAGTGCGTGAACAAGTTTACACTCCCACCAAGAATATAGTAGGGTTCCCTTCTGGTCACATGCCCTCCAGCATCTGTTGTTGTGGAACGCTTCATGAATTTGGGTGTCATCCTTGCGCAGGAGCCATGCTAATCTTCTCTGTATTGTTCCAATTTTAGTGTATGTGCTGCCGAATTGAGCACAGAACATTTTTTATATATAAAGTGGAATTGATTTTTTTAAACTAGATAATTCAACAAAAAGCAAGTTCAAAAGAATTGTGAAATTTTAGAACCAGATATTTGTTACATAAGCACACATTTAAGAATAAAGTCAAGATTGATATGACAAAAACAAAATGAGTCCAGATGTTTGTTGTTCAAGAGATGTGTAGGAGGAGGAATTCAATTATTCTATACAGGGCACCTCTCATAATGAATACTGCAGCAAGTGTTAAGGTGTGTTAAAAGTTTTAATGTTTTAAATATGTTTAATTTTGGTAACCTGCTTATATATGCCAAAATTAAGACTGTCAGGTCATAAAACTTTTCCATAAAGTATTTAAGATTTATGGTAGCTGAGATATATTACTAAGTATGTACATTTCAGAGTTTATAGAAAATTTATTAATGAGAAGTTGCAAAGTCTTTGTGTAAAGAAACAGAGCAAAGAGAGATAAGACTTTAACTACACAATTTCTGTTGAAACTTTAGGGCTTCTTTTCTTTATATGTTAGCAAGGAACAAATGATTATATAAGCCATGTATCAGTGATGAGTGAGACATAAAAAGTTATCTTACAGTGTAAATTTAAAGGGTACTCATACCTTATAAAATTCTTGTTGAACATCATAATCTTAGCCAGTTTTAAATGTACAGGAATATGAGCAAATTGTAAAATCTAATATGTAGTATACATCAAATATTGGAAATACTGGTATTTGGCTTTTATTTTATTAATCATTAATATTTAATTATTGGTTTTCTTTATTTTTTGCATTGTTTTCTTTTTTGCAATATAATACAACTTTTTTAAGTCATCATTACGAGTTATTTTGAAAATGTTACTAGGATGACCATTTTTTATAGGTGCATGTGAATTCACAGCGATCAAAATTAAGAACAAAATATTGATTAAAAATTTTCTCAATTAGAGTCTGAATCAGGAGTGTTGATAAATGTCCACACATAAAATCTTAGCCTTAAGCTGAAGCAGTGGTTTTACAGAGTTGAGGCCACAAAAGTGAGAGACTGTGTTTTGATTAGTTTTTTGGTTTGGTTTTTGTTGGTTGTGGGGCTTGAACTCTGGGTCCTGGGTGCCATCCCTCAGCTCAAGTCGAGTGCTACCACTTGAGCCACAGCATCACATCTGTCTTTTTCTCCTTATATGGTGCTGAGGAATCAAACCAAGGGCCTCATGCATGCAAGGCAAGCACTCTAACACTGAGCCACCTTCCAAGAACCGGAGAGACTGTTCTTTTAAAAATCATCTGAACAACATTTACTTTCTGCTTTGGGTTATATAATGAAATACATGAGTATCTTTTTATGTTTTTGTGAATTGTCATACTTCTAAATTTATACTAACTTCAGCCACTTCATCCTTTTCAAAGTCATGAAATATCTCTGAGAGTTTGCTTCTGTGAAAACTGTTTTTGCATTTATAATTTCTTCTGAGTAATCTTTAATTTTTATCAAAATTACTTTATATTTTTATATTGATGGATTATCAGACATCAAATACCTTCAAATGTACATGGAAAGTCTAAAGATAGCAGTATGAAGGTTCTCATACAGCTCTTGTTTATCTGTTATGCACTTCCAGTATTATGATATTTCTCTCTCTCTTTCTCTCTCTCTCATTTTCTCTCTTTCTCTTTCATGCTCCATGTCTGCTATTTAGAATTTCTGCTGGTCTACTATTATCCTTCAGGATCCACTGGTTTTGTGGGAACATGATAGGGACCATCAGTTACCCTTGCACTCTTTAAAAGTTATAAGAGTAACGTGATATTATTCTTTGCCATTCTAAATGGCAAAACAACAGATCTAGGAATTCCTTTTCACTTTTATTTCTATTATAATTTTATCTCATAGGCATCCATTTGTGAGCTAAAAGTTCTTTTTCTTTTACAAAGAATGTTTTTCTTTTATTATCAGTCAGTAACCAAAACAAAGCTATCCTAGGGAAAGTAGGCTGAAGTTGTTCACAGGGATGAAAAACAAGGTAATGGGGGAAATGAGCACAGATCCTCAGAGCAGTTTATCATGTACACTTTGTGAGAATGGCAATGTGCTGGGAACTCTAGATTAAATCACTGAACAGCAGATATATATACACATAAATTTATATATTTATATTTATTTATATTTGCATATATGTGTGTATATGCCCTTATATATGTACACATGTATGTTACTATACACACAAATATACACATACATATACACATGTATACATGCACACATGGAGAAAGACACATAGATACAGCCAACACAAGTTTCATTAATTGTTGAATATGCCTTAGATGGAATGCATGGAACCGAATATGTTGAAGATGTCTTTGTCTCTAAGAGTTTTTTTTCCACTTATCTTATCTCCTAAAATTGGTAGTTTTTGCCAGAATCGACTTGCAACATGCCGTACAAGTGATAACAAATCACTCAGAAATCTCAGTAAGTAAAGGTCTTATGGTGTCTCCTTGCTCCCCATGGAATTCTTGCTCTTGTAGACAGTCTCAAAAACCAAAGCAGAAGAATATCCTGGTAAAAAATAAGGTTATAAGGCTTTAAATGGCATCCTTCCTTGAGCTTTTTTACAAAAGCTACCATCAATTCCTTGAGAGCTTGTTTGGAGGTTCTAGCAGGGGAGCTCAGCTACCCGTATATCCTTGACCTAAGACCGATCCTCCTCTATTGGGGATGGTCGTATATCCTTGACCTAAGACCGATCCTCCTCTATTGGGGATGGTCGTCCTCCTCGACCGAGTGCACAGTTTCGGAGGGACACACATGTAGCGGTGAGGGAGGAAGGGGACACCCACCTCGCCAGCCAGAGCAGCCGAATCAACCCTGGCGATCAATGGGGTGACAGATGTCGCAGCAGATCGCCCTCACATCCAACTACCATCAATTCCTAAGCAGATGAATGAGGCCTCAGAAGACTGGACCTCAGGTCAACACTTAACCAACCCATGTGAAAAGTCTAAAGTTAGAAATGCTGACTGAGGTCTTCCATTTCCTGGCCAAGAAATTTAAAAAAAAGAAAGTTTTTTAATGTATTAAAAATTGAAAATAATTTGTAACCTGTCAATAAATGTGTACAATACAATTATACCAACTGACAAAAGATGATGTGCATTTCACTTATGTGCTTTTGGACTTGGTGAGTGACTATAGGTGTGTCTACACAAGTAGAATAAGCATAAATCAAGCCAGCATTTCTTCATTTAAGATACAAGGAAAGGATACAGGTTGACCCACTGTAGCAATGGGATGTACAAGACAATACCAGACGGGGGTAAAGTGGGGAGTTGAGGAGGTGTGCAGGGAAGGGATGGTAGGAGAAAATCAAAGGAGGGGGTAACAATGCTCAATAAAAAACGTACTCATTACCTTACTTATGTAACTGTAACCCCTCTGTATATGATATTTACAAAAAATATATTTAAAAATACGAAGAAAACTTCTTCTATACTTATATGAAGTATTTGTCACCCAATATCAGTACGGTACTGGTTTTAGGACCACAGGCATATTAAAATTTTGGATGCTCAAATTCTCTACATAAACACAGTATATTATTTACATCAGAATCTGCCCACAACCTAGTGCAGTATGATTGCTATTAAAAATTTTACTACATTTTATATTTGTAGTGGAAAAGTATATGCACTATCAACGGATACAAATTTTTCAGATAATTTTTGTCTGCATATTGTGGATGGAATTGGAAGAGCAATTATGAAAAACCCAAATTTCATCACCATGAGCTGTCTGTAAAATGTAACAAGGATCTAATACAGCATAATTGAATGGTGTGGATCTTCAAGAAAAAGTACTTGAGTTGAGACATTATCAGAAAGTGTAAGCACGCAAGGACTTTTTAGAAATGCAGTTGTTAGATTTCTCATAGAGAGCTTTCATAACACTTTGTGAAACACAAGTCAGAACCTCACTGAAGTGTAGAGAGATTTCCCTCACCTTTCTGTCAAGCTCAGTCATTATCAATCAATTTATAGCTAATTTTGTATAATCCTCTAATAAGAAAATGTTTATGGAATGTTATATGCAGAAAAGCTGGTAAGGATAACTTTTTCCAATTAGGACTGAAGGATTGACCTGCCCTCCCCACCACGCTATTGTCCCAGGCCCATACAGACTCCAGGCAAAATCCCAGGTATGTGTGACCTCCTTGGAAGTGCAGGGAAATCCACGTAAGCCCATTGTGGGTCAAACTGAAAGTTCCCCACCTTCCTTGACTTAGGGGCTTTTCATTAACTTCTACCTCCTTGTTCAGACCTCCTATAAAAACCCAGATCCTATCCCAGCTCCCTCACACAACCTCCCAATGCACTGGAAGGATGGTGCCCCTCATTGTGCCTCAATAAACAATCCTCACCTGTTGATGATGTAGTTTAGCCTATTCCTTTTCCATTCTCCTCCATTTTCCTAACATATGGTTCTGACACCCTGGAAGACTGGGTGCCCTCTGCCCAGGGGCCACACCCCTCCTTGCCACCCCTCATGGAGGCTTTCTGCTACCTTCCTCCTCCTTCCAAGGCCTTTCTCCACTGGGAGGACAGAGCCCTCAGAGCTTACTTTGGGCTAAACAGCCACATGAAAGACCTCTTGATCTTTGCCTTTGTAAACAGTGCAAGCAGTGGACAGCAACCCTGCTGTGGCTTGAGGAATTATTGGCCACCTGCATAAACCCAGAAAAGGTCTCTCCCCCTATTCTTTCTCTTTTACTCTTTTCCTGGACTCTTATCTCCAGGCTGGAGGGTCTTTGCCTTTTGGTCAACTTCACTCACCATGTAAAAGCCTCAGTACAAGATTACCAGCCCAGTCTGTGGTGGAGGTGCAACGAAACGGACCCCAGGAATCCAGGATTCCCTTCCTTCCTTCCTTCCTGTCTGTGGGAATCCAGGAGACTCCAGGAGTGTCTCTTTTCCTGACACCATGACCCCCTGTAATTAGGACCTTTGGGGATGCTCTATCCTAATTACTTGGATATGTCCATCTGCCTTCCCAAAACACCAGGGATGCCTGGAACAACGGGACAGACTCAGTAGTCCTACCAAATTTTCCAAATTTTCTCCCAGAGACACCCCATTGGTATGGCTGTGGTCTAATCTTAAGAAACTGGGCTGACTGATTTACAGTAAAAAAATAATCTGACGTGTTTTTCTTCCAAAATCTGGTCTCATTATCATGTCCAGCACTGGCCTAAATTCGGAACCTTAGGTTTTCCTCTTAGTGATTTAAACAATTCTCCAACAAAACTGTGGGGAGTCCCAGGTCCCCTATACATAAGCCCTCCTCTACCTCTGCTCCAGAAAACCCTCACTCTGCTTATTCTGTTCTGTTCACCAAGTCCTTCTCTGACCTCCACTCCAGAGTTCCCCCTACCCGCTCTCCAGCCTTGCTCACCAAGCCCTTCTCTGCCATGATTCTCCTATCTCCTCTAAAAAGTAACTCCTCATCTTGTAGCAGCTCAATCTGTCTCTCACCCCTTTTCTCTCCCCCTCTCCCTTTCTCTCTCACTCTCTCTTTTCTTTGATGACCTCTGGCACCAAAGATCCTTTTCTCTTTCCTTGCCCTTCTAACTGCACTCTTGCTATTTGCAGTTGGTCCAGCTTATCTAGGCTAAGACTGTCTGCCTGTGTCAAGCAAACTCCTTCTGCTCACCCCTGTCCCTGTGCTTTCCTGTCTGCCTACCTGTGTAGCTGACACAAGGTGAGGATGGGCATAGGCCTCCAAAGATAAAACAGCAAGGGCTGGGAAGGTGGCTCAGTGGTACAGTGCTTCCCTTGCATGCCTGAGGCCCTGAGTTCAACTCCTCAGCACCAAATAAGCAAAAAGAAAAAAGCCGGAAGTGGCACTGTGGCTCAAGTGGTAGAACACTAGCCTTGAGCTGAAGAGCTGAGGGACAATTCCCAACCCCACAGTTCAGGCTCCACGACCGGACCAAAAAAAAGAAAAACAAAAAGATAAAACAACAAGCTAACAGCCCTGTTAAAAATCCCTCTACACAAACCCCTCCATACTTATACACTTCTCAATCCTGTTCTATGGCTAATACACCTTCTTCCCTTCCAGACCCTAAATAAATAGGCCTCTGCTCTGGAACTTTCGTTAACCTGTCACTGAAAGTGTATGGGTGTCAAAAACACTGAGGACAGCCTCTCTCTTTTACGGCTCTCTCCCTTTATCACACTGAAATCCCCTAAAAGAAACAAACCAGTTCTTTTTCTTTTTGGACTTAGACAATAATTCAATCCTTTTCTCTTTCCTGAGTCCACTCACATCAAAATCTTTATTCTTAATTTCTTCTCTAGGAGACTGCAGAAGAGAAATCCCTCCCTCTCACATCTTCCAATAACTCTCTCTATCCACTCACTCAAACACTCACTTTTCAGCACCTTCATTATGCCACATCATCCCTTTAAATGTCTTCATGTTAAAAGTGTTATTTCTTCTCCTTACAGTGGCTGTTCAGCCACCCTCTCCCCCAATTCTCTCTGCATGCCCTGGAAGCTGACAGCTAGAAAGAGACAAAGACCACATAATGGATTTTTCTACAACCTCCACTCTTCCACCAACCTTACTCCACTCTCCTCTTCACTCTTCTAGGGGTTAAAATATTTAAATCATATAATATGCCTCATCTCCAAAATCGATTTAAAGATTTTCTGCTCTTGTTATTAATGTTTGTTTAAGGGTGGAAATTCTGTTTGTCAAAATTTGCCTTGCATATTGTTTGGTATTGCCTACTTTTCTGACATTGACACGTGTTTTTATCATATTGGGCAAAACAATATCACTTTGCCACTGGAATTAAAAAAAACCCATATGGTTGGTTTTCATTTTTTTAAAAACTTAAGTGCACCTTAAAACTTTGGTTTAAGTATAAGTGTGTGAACCTGTTCAGCATAATCATATTATAATACATAAAACCTGTGTAAAAAGTTATCTTCTTCTATTTCTTGATACAGATATTTCCTATCAAATGTGCTGTTTGTTAAAAGAAAACATTTTTATCAAGGGTAGTAGTAAAAGGAATGAGACCCAGCTCATCTACTAACCAGCTGTGATGAAAAATACCAGTAAGGAGGTAAGAATTGTCTTAAAATGTTTGTTCCACATATCTGTTTCTGTCCTCAGAAAGTTCGAGTATGTAGGAGATGGTATGAGTATGCCTTAAAAGACAGCTTATGAGTAAAGTTTGTATGTAATTATTGGCTGTGATTTAACATTAAAACTAGCATGTTATTCTCTATATCCATCTAAAGTCAAGTGTCTTTAGCCAGTCTGTGTATAATGTTGTAAGTAATTAACCATTCATCCGAGGGATGCAGTCTAGCCAAGATCCTGCCTGAAGCATGCTACCGTCTCCATGGTATACTGGACTCCTGCCTGACTCGATCACACACAGCTGATTCTTGGTAAAAGACTCCTTTAGATTTACAAAAACTAGACTCTTGTGGGACACTCTCTATAAACCTTACCCAGCCTGACCTGAAAAAGCCAGCTATGTTGTTAGGCTATTAATACATGTATAGGCCAGGAGAGCCTCTTACACACTTTGGTTATAAGGTTTCCCAGGCAGTCAAGCTATACTCAAACCCTCATCCTAGCTATTGAGTTGTGTCATTGCAGAGTTCTGGCAAGTATTTGTTGATCAATTTTTGACAGGGTGCACATAAGCTCTACTTGTTCCCACTGATCTCCTTGTTACTTTGATTGGAAATTATAAAGTGTTTTTGTGGCAAAGATTGCAATTCAAAGCCATCCCAGGCAAAAAATCCCTGAGACTCTATTCCTATACAACCAGCAAAGAACTAGGCTGGAAGCTGGCTCAAAAATTAACCATCCAAATGCTAAATGTGGCCCTGTGACTCAAAGTGGTAGGATGCTAGCCTTGAGCAGAAGTGCTCAGGGAAAGTGCTCAGGCCTTGAGTTCAAAGCCCATATCCTAGCCACAAGCAGCTAGATTCCAGGACAAGGCGGAAAAGTATAAGAGGAGATGATGTCACATCAGCCACTTTGTGCCTGTCCTTTCAAAATTAACCAGAGCCAGGAGGTCAATAGAAACAAGTTGAGAAGCCTGTCCATCTAATGTCCATATCTGTCTAACTTCTAACTGGACAAGAATTTACATTCTTGCCTTTGTTACCAGCTATTTATAGGAAATGATCAAAGTCTCTCACCAGGCCCTTTACCTTAACTACTCCAATCCAGCCCTAGTTTCTGACTGGCTATGGGCTCATGATCCAAATGAAACTTTTCTGGTTTGTGCCCTGGGTGTGTTTTCCTATGTAACTCATATCAACCAGTCAGCCTTTTGCTTGATCACAGCATTTTCAAGTTTCTCTCTAACAGGATAATAGCCCTGACTCAAGACCTGGGACCATGTCAAGGCCATCCTATTACTGCAGGCAACCAGAGGCTTTGCTTACACTGCCTTGGACCGAGCACAGACATGGACCTGAAGACCCCAGCCCCAGTGACTTCTCGACACCCCCATGCCAGCTGAAGGCAGCCAGAAAAGACCCCTTTTTATACTCCACCTTTTATACTCCAGGTTTCAAAATGATTGGAATCTGCTTTGTTCTCATAACTCCATGTTAATCCTCTATCAGCCCAGTTCTTTTTATGTATCCAAAGATCCTATATGAAGAACTTGCCTCTCCCCTCTTGGCCCTATCCTTTTATGTATCTGAAGATGGAATATGAAGGATTGACCCCCACCCTACTATCCTAGGCCCATATAGACTGCAGGCAAAACCCAGGTATATGTGAACTCCTTTGAAGTGCAGGCAGGGCAATCCACCTAACCCAGCTGTAAACATCCCATTGTGGGCCCACACCTTCCTTGAGCTAGGGGCTTTCCATTAACCTCTACCTCCTTGCTCAGACTTCCTATAAAAACCCGATCCTGTCCCAGCTCCCTCACACAACCTCCAAACCTGCTGGAAGGGCTGTGCCCCTCGCTGTTCATCAATAAACCGTCCTCACCTGTTGATGATGGAGTTCGGCCTATTTCTTTTCCATTCTCCCTCATTTTCCTAACAAGGACAGTCTGTTTTCTATGATCAAGAAGAGAGAAAATTAGATAAGCATCCATTTACAGCCTTCTGAATAATTCTGATTCTGCCCACGTCAGTTATCTATCCATACCTATGTCCGAGTGAGAGGATTTTAGAAGAATTTAGTGTTTTAAAAATTAAAATTAAATGTAGAATGAAATTTGTTCCAATGCATCACTTTAAGATATTTAGAAACAACTGAGAAACCTAAAGGTCTATAAGATTTTTTTTATTGGAAGTGAAGGGGTTGTGGAATTTGGTTCTCTATATTTTAAGCAATTTGCAAAAAGAATTGGCAAAATAAAATTTACATTTGCAGCAGACTTGACACATAAATTTTTGTATATTGAAAGAAACACAAGCCATAACAGTATGTCAATGCTATCCTCTTATAAATGTTTATGATTTTTGTCTCTTAATATTAAAACTTCAAATTTGTTTTAATCTTTATCAAGTTGTGCAAAGGGGTTTCGCTTCATCATGTCAGTGTTTAATAGAGTATATGTGCATTTCAATGTACAATACATCTGGAACATTGAAATCTTTCCACTTTTCTTCCTTCCCTTACCCCAACACCACCTATCCCTTCAAGTATCCTACTTATATTCTCACATATGTACATTCAGTGATATGACTGTATTAGTCCACCATTTCCATTAGGGCAGAAGTGCCCTACTCCCTTTAAGCCCAGATCTCCCTTTTAAGACTTGTTTCAACTTCATGGTATTTTGTTAAATTTCTCTGCTTTTGGCATTTGGCTTTGGACTAACCACATTCTCTCTTCCATGTTTAACCTACATAAATGAGGTTATTTCTCCACATTTCTAATCTCTGAATGGCTGAGATGGGTCTCCTTTACTGTGCATCTGTCTTTTTTTATCATAATTTGTGATATTAACTCAAAACTGCTTTGCCTTTTGTCAGCAATTGGGCTGTTATAAGAGAATACTTCAAAGTAAGTGGCTTAAAAACAACAGAATTTTATTACCCATATGCTAGAAGCTTAAGCATTGATTATAAAAATGTTTGTTCAAAGCAATTCCTTGTCTTTTGGGGGTCCACTTTCTGGTTCATCACAATCTATTTGCTGGACATTCATATGGCAGAGTAGTTATATTGGGCTTCTTTTATCAGGATCATTATTGTAATGCCATCTCTGAAAGGTTGATTCTAATGTCACCAGCCGGGGGAATAGAATTTCCACATGTGCATATGAAAGGAGTTACAACGTCCAATACACTTTGCAATTTTTTCTTTAACTCAGTGTAGTGTATCCTTTGGATATTATTTCATAGAAATAATAACTTAAGGACAAGTTTATATCATGTGACTTATGTGAATGATTCTTCTTGCAATGGGAATAATTAGAGTGATGGCAAAGTGAAGTATGATTGTTAAGTGGCTCTTGAATCACATCATAGGTAATCATGTAAACGTGGTACAGCCTATCTACGGCCCTTCTGATGTATTTGAACAAGCTCTGATGAGTTAATCGCTTTCAGAAATATTCGATTGAGCCAACAAATACAGATCTCCTTTGATTTAAATCATGGCTTGCTTGTAGGACTCAAACAGACACCAAAATCAGAGGATGCTAAATTCTCTGATAAAATATATAATAAAATTTTTATAATTAATATAGCATGAAGACTGTAATATTAATAGCACTATAAATACTTGTATGCATATTATATAATATATTGAAATCCTTTGGTTTAATCAGTTTTTAGAATATTTATAACTAAGTGTAAATGGTATGCAAATAGTTATTTGATGATGTATAGAAAATAAGAAAAAGATTTGCATACATATTATTACAGATGCAAACATATTCACCTGGTTATATATGATCCTTCATTTGTTGGTTTCATTCATGCATAGAGAACATACAAAGAAGTGAAAATTGCAAACTTGAACTTACTAAAGGATTAATTACATGAAGTTTATGTTGGGCTAAATAGATTTTATAAATTAAATTGTTTGTCCCTTCCTTTCTCCCACCCTTCCTTCCTTTGTTCCTTCATTCCCTCCTTCCTTCCTTCCTTCCTATTTTCCATCCTTCCTTTCTTCTGTCCTTCCTCCTTCCTTCCCTACATCCCTACCTCTCTCTCTTTCTCTCTTTCCTTCTTCTTTCCTTTCTTACCTTTTTCTTCTTTCTTTCTTTTTTCCTTTCTCTCTTTCTATTATTCTTCCAATCTTCTTTTCTTTCTTTTACTCAGAATATTTTTTATGTTTATAGAAAAATACGAACTGCTGTACTCTAAGGTGTTATGAGTAATTATAAATATTAACTAGATTGATATTAATTTTAATGACCTATATTATATCTTAAGACATATTGTACTAAAAACAACCTCACAAATGTTGCAAGATATGTAACAAATATTACTGTACCTGATATTGTTTATTTCTTCAAACTAAAATAAGCATTTAGACATATATTGTGTGTGTGTTTGTGTGTTGTTCCTGTGATTTTAACTCAAGACCTGTCCCCTAGTTGTTTTTATTTCCCTCAAGGATATTGCTCTATCATTTGAGCCACAATTCTATTTCTGGCTTTGTGTGTGTGTGTGTGTGTGTGTGTGTGTGTGTGTGTGTGTGTGCAGGTGTGTGTGGGTTTTGTGATGTGTGTGTGATTAATTGAGATGTGTCTCACAAACTTTCTTGCCAAGGCTGGCTTTGAACTCCAGCCTCCTGAGTAGCCAGGATTACAAGCTTAGACACCCATATGTATCACAGATTTCATATATCCAAGAATACAATAAATTTCTTATTATTTGAATGCTAGAGGATCAATTTAACAAATAACATAGATATTTATTTTATTATTAAACCTGAACCTGTACTGTGAAAAAGTTTTCAATTTTTTGAAAAAATATGCACTCAAAGATTTAAATGACAGAATCTTTGGACAAATTGAAATACTCTATTATTCAATAGCAAAAAAGGGATCATTAATCAAATTTCTCATGTAAGCTAAAGGCAATAGGCTCTATCAGGCTGAATGAAGCAATTTTTCATTAAATTAAATATTATCTAATGTGGTCACATGATTTTCTCTTCTTTTTAACCTAAAAGTTTTTGACACAAAAATGTAGCTTCATACATTTTTTGATTATTTAAAAATCTTAGTTACTGGTCATATATTTCTGATATTTGATTACCTAGTCCTTTTACAGAAACAGTGAATTTCATTTATTTTATGTCAGCAGTTATTTTTACAAATTGAATCAATCTCAGTATAAGATAACTAAAGCAAATATTCCATCACTTATCCAATTATTCCTATAGACTTGAATATAAGTTATTTTTGAATGGTAAGAAATTCATATTATACCTACACTCTATAGAATAATTAAGATAAATGATTATTTTTCCTTCAACTTGAAGGAAAGAACCTCATTATAAATAATAAATACTTGAATGGAAATGCTATAAAATTATGAAAAATTCATGTCATTATGAGTTAGATGAAATAGTCATTTTTGAAGATCACAACATGGAAACTCTTGAAGCTTCTGCATCTGCTAAATAAAATGTATTTGCATTCAAAATATTTCATTCATCTCTCCAGTAATGGTATAACCAAATCACTGCTATGCCAAATAGCATCTCTGATATTTAGGAACAGAAGTTATCACAACTGTATAGAAAGATCTACCCACTACACTAGAAATTAAATCTGAAATCATAAAGGATTGTGATTAATAATTAGCTTTCACTACATTGCCATAAAGAGGTGAACCCTTTCAAGTGGGCATAGTTGAAGAGATTAGGTCACTCAGAACTTGAAATCAAAGAGGATGTTAAGATCAAAGTCCTTTCTTCCTCTTCCTTCTTTTACTTCTCCTTCTCCTTTTCCTTCTCCCTCTCCCTCTTCCTCTCATCCTTTTTCTCCCTTTCCCACTCCCATTCCTCCTCTTCTTTACTTCCTGGCTTCCATGAATACAAAAAGGCCATCACATGTTCCTGAGCAATGAGGATAAGAAATGTAAATTGAAATGTATAAAATCAGAAGCCAAGATAAAACTTTCCTCCTTTTAATTAATTTTATGAAGTATTTTGTCATATTGATAGGAGTCTGACACAGCATGCTCTCATTATTATAATGGATAATAAATTGACCGAAATTGTCCTAATGAAATGAATGAATTAATATTATATTTGGAGAACCCTACATGACAATATCAGATGCACTTCAATAAGAGGCAAAAAATATGTTCAGATGAATATGGCGGAGGAGAAGCTGGAGGCTAAACAATTTCTGGCATACAAAGCAGTTTTAGTGATCAAGTGAACAGTCCTAGGCTAGAGAACCACACCAAATATTCCATCAGAGTACAGAGAGTGGCCAGAGAGGGAAAATCAAAGCAAGGAGACAAATCTGAGCACTTGCTGGTAGCCGCAACTGTGGTGGCTGCGGCAGCAGCAGCGGTGGCCATAGCCTCCATACCTATAGCACAGAGAGTCTTGGGAAAAGATGCCAGATGTGGCAGGCAAGCAGATTTTACTCAACACCAGTAAGAACTGAGGAGGAGCAGATATCTTCATCTGGCAGATCGCAGGCCAGACACAGCCCAGGACCAAAGACTCCGGAGTGGGTAGAAGCCTGACATCCTCACTCTAAGGGAGCAGAGGAGGGAAGGCCACCCCTCCCTGCCACCACCATCAGAGATCTCCATCTTTGATATTAAAAAAGGACGATTTGAACAGCTATCTCCAACTCAGGCCTTGGAAGAAAACAAGAGTCATTTAGGAGGTCACAGGAACCTGACTTGAACTGCCTGGCTCAGTTCCCCCCAAAGGAAAGTCAACCAGCCCAGGCAAGGAAGCCTCACCATTGGAGGAGTGACTTTCTTCTCTGGGTAAACTGAGCCAGAGGCTGCCCCTCCATACAGCAGCATAGACAATCAATTGAAATTCAGTAATCAAAAACCTGAGAATGGCCCCAGGATGGGCTCTGTGAGTGTCCCAGGAGCTATTCCCTCAGGGAAAAGCTACTGTTTGCTGAAAGACCTCAACTTTACCCAGAACCTAGCCTAAAAACAGCATCACCAAACTAGAGGAAACAGCCATCTCCCTCTTTCGTGATACTCAAAGCAGATCTCCCTCCCACTGAAGTAGAATGGGAGGAGGATCACAAAATCCTGGGTAATGCAGAGCATTTTACTGCCTGCTCAAACTCACTTAAGAAACTAATCAACCCACAGAAAAAACAAACACCACAAGCAGACCAGAGACTCCACCAAGAGATTGGTTATGGACACGGGGGAGATGCAGGATCTTCCCATTCTACCCCCTTCCCCACCCCCCTCAAAAAAATCAAAGAACTCTTCTTTGTACCTTTTCTTAATTTTTCAAAAATTGTTTTATATTAATCTTTTCTTCCTTTCATAATTTTTATTATCGATGTGTGTGTGTGTGTGTGTGTGTGTGTGTGTGTGTGTGTTTTATCTCTTCTGATCTTTTGGTCCTTTTTATTTTTATCTTTTCAATTTTTTCTCTTTCTTTTTGGTGAGAATTAATTGCTGTTCTGATCATCCTCAGATATTTACCCATCGTCGATTATTAGACCTTATCCCCCATTGTGTACACACTTCATGCAGCAATTTATTACTCAATTCACAATGTCTTAGGATTAAATTATATTAAATTATTTTATTTTTATTTTTTGTGAACATACTGTAAAGAGGGGTTAAAATTACATGGACAAGATAATGAGTACATTTCTTATCAAGCATTGCAGACTCCTCCTTTGTTTACCCTTCACATCCCTTCCCAGCCTCCCCCGTCCCCCCACCCAATCTTACCCCCCACCCCCCCGCCCACACAAAAGTTGTAAAGTTCGTTTTCGACATGACAACTTGTACTTCTCATTGTTGCAACTGGTCCACCTGTATCCTTAAATGACTTGTTTTTCCCCATCTCCTCCACAAATTATACATTCATCAAATATAGTGAAAGCAGGGGTTATACTGTGGGGGAGGGACATACAAAGAAACAAAGAAATAATCTTATAAATGTGTTAGAAACAAATGCATGAAAGAAAAAACAATTTAAATACATATCTAAGGGTTCATTTTCCTAACATTATATTATCTGACCTTTTCTGCTTGACTCATACCTATACTAGATATTGCAAATGAGGGAAACCATGGGACCTATGTGTCTTTGGGCTTGGCTTAATTCACTTAATATAATTTTTTCCAAGCCTTTCCATTTCCTAACAAATGGGGAAATGCCATTCTTTCTGATGGAGGCATAGAATTCCATTGTGTATATATACCACATTTTCTTGATCCATTCATCTACTGACGGGCTTCTGGGTTGGTTCCATATCTTAGCTATGGTAAATAATGCTGCAATAAACATAGTTGTGCTGGTAGCTTTAGTGTGGTCTTGTTTGTAAACATTTGGGTAAATGCCCCAAAGTGGGATTGCTGGGTCATAGGGGAGCTCTATGTGAAGTCTTTTGAGAAACCTCCATACTGCTTTTCAAAGTGGTTGAAAAGGTTTACACTCGCACCAACAATGAAGTAAGGTTCCCTTTTGTCCACTTCCCCTCCAGCATCTGTTGTTAGAGTTCTTGATTTTGTTCTCTTTTTTAACTTGGAAGTTATAGATTATATCTTTTTATACTCTAACTTGGTTCAATGATCTGCTGTCTGTTATTTCTTCTCTTCCCTTTCTTTTGCCCATCTACTTACATAATTTTTATTTAAAGAGACAAACTTGAGCTTGCATTTCTAAATTCTCCTAAATTATCTGAATTTCTTCATACTTCTGGCAGCCTCCTTAATCTATCTCAAGGGAATATTTTGTCACTACCATTTTTATCCTATATGATATCTTCCTGCCTAATTCAGTGCAAAATATACATTAGACTCATCCAGATATCTCAACACTTGTACCAACATAAAAGACTATGTTACTTAGAAATCATTATTTTAGTATACCTGTGGAGGTGGCATCTGTAATTTTTGAATGACCCTAACTGATACTTACATGCAATCATGTTTTAAACCAATATACCACTCAGAAGAATGAATCACTAAAATGTGGTACGCACACACACACACACACACACACACACACACACACACACACACACACACACGGTGGAATTCTATGCTTCCAATTCATAAGGAAATGGAAAGACTTGGAAAAATCCTACTAAGTAAAATAAGCAAGATATAAAGAAAAAGATTCCATGGTTTCCCTCATGTGTAATGAGTAGGAAGTGTCTAGGGTAGTCTTAGCAGATGAGCAGAATGGCTCAATACCTATGTATATGTGACCATATAAGTGGATGATGAGCAAAATGAACTCCTAGTGTTCCCCTCTGGTTTATCCCCTGCTGTATTTAATTTCAGTATCCTGTGTATTGTATACATATTTATCTTAATGTTGCAAAGGAAGAGGAACAACAAAATGGCGACACAAAAGACAAAGGGCAAACCAATGCAATAGCAATACTCAGAAGACAACATTTTGGAAATTTACATTACTACTTATGAGGGGTATTGTGATTGAAAATTGCGATTAAAATGAGAGGGAAGGGATAAAAAGTTCGACATGTTATGTATTCTCTACCTTTCAATTACTGCAACCCCTTTTATATATTAAATGGACAATAAAATTAAATTTAAAAACAAGCTACATAAAATATAATTTCACTGTATTGGCATAGTAAATATTATTCTATGTGTATTACCTTTTTAAAAAAATGAACAATATTTGGCTTCTAATTTGAATTAATTGTCCCTCTCTTTATCAGATGGTCATCAACTTGAATGTTATCAAACTATACAAAATTTTCAGAATATACTTGTCATTATTTTGAAAAAAACATTATTTTAGTATTGTCTCATACTACATAGAAAATAGTTCAATTCTCTGGAAACTCCTCACTTTTAAAACTAAATATTTGTTGATAGGACAGAGTATATGTGATCTTCAAAATTCCTATGACTACTAACGACTCATTTTCAAATTCTGAACATGCCATACCAGAGATATTTAAAACAGTGCCTGTATGCATTTTATTTAATTCCCCAAAAAATGCAGTTTCCAATGGGGCGTTACATAGTTAAAAGTCAACAGAAAAACTAGCCACATTCTGGTAGAAGATAAAACTATGAAGTATCTATAATAATTAATTCCTCTAGAGTAAACATTTGTTCATCAGAGTAAGCTATTATTTTTATGACAATCAATCCCAACATTTTATGCAGTGAAGTCATTCTAGCCCAACACTTTCCAAATTGTAAGGTGCACCTTAAAATTCCCTAAATTCACAGCATGACTAGCTTATCATTATAGTGAAAAAATTCTACACTTCTGATAATGAAATGCCCTTTCGATTGCTGAAAAAACACTACACTAAACTTTGCTGCATCGTTTTACCTCAAGTGGTATTCTTGAGATCAGAAAACTTGCAAATATTATTTCTACTCATCTTTTTATCTATCATAGATATTCAGGAGGCTAATACCTGAATATTATGGTTCAAAACCCACCCAGGCAGGAAGGTTCCTTAGATTCTTATCTCCAATAAACTGCTCAGGAAAAGCCAGACACAAGTGTTACTGAGTTTCGAGTGGTAGATCAGTAGCCTTGACCAAAAACAGGCTCAGGGACAGTGCCCAGGCCCAGCGGTTAAGCCCTAGGACAAACAAAACAAAAACAAAAAAAAACAAAATGAAAACAAACCCCAAACCTAGCATTTTTCTCATTGCATGCAGAGGTACGTAATTAAGGAAATGTCTTCCTGTGTTATGTATAGGTAGAAGAAAAAAGATGTCGCACAATAACTCTCTTCATACCATGTTACACCAAAGCCTCAAAACATTGCTCTTTTTCTAAATTTATAAATTAATATTATCCATTTTTTGGCAACTGTTTCTAGCATTATCATGTTATACATGAACTGTTGGAATTATCTATTAACTAAGTCCTTTAACTCGCTTGAAAGAATATTCTAGACAAATAGAATGCCAGAATAATTTGTAAATTTGTAAATTAAATCTTCTACTTGAAAAGAATTTTGTAGTATCCTGTAGAATATAAAATTACAAACAAAACATGTTTATTTTAAATTTAAATTCTCATTTAGCCAGGTTTACAAAGTCCTACATTAGAAAATTTTGCTATTTCTCCAGGATTAAGCTTCTGTAATCCTTCATCATTTCTGTGGAAACCAACAGAATGATGCTTACTTTTTTAAATTTTTGGTTTGGAATCATGAGCTATTTTGCATCTAGGAATGTTCTGTAATGAAGAGAGCATTTAAAACATGACTGAGGATGATATATGGGTTGCATTTCAGTAGGAAACGACTTCTCAAAACATAATGACAAAATTAGCCCTAACTTCCAACTGTGAATTCCTGTCTTGTTTTTTGGTTTGTTTTATTAAGCAAAATTATACTAACTAGTTACGGGAAGGTATCACTATGTAATCCACTCTCTAATCTCCTGTCTTAATCTGAATGCTAGAATTTCAGGCTTGTATCACATTGTCCTAGCATAGTTTGTTGGTTTATTTAACCTAGAAGCATACTAGTAATTCTGAACTTCTCCGATGATCTTATCCACTAGACTGACTGCTCAAAGTGTTTCTGTACAATTTTCAAAGATGTTCTAACATTTGACACAGGGTATGAACATTTTCAGATGCACCTGCAGGGGTCTCTGATTCATTCCTCCATGGATCCTCCATGATGATTACTTGCCTCTCTTACTGTGTCTGGTCCCTACCTATGTAATATTATCAAGCTTTTTGGGGGAAAGTTCACTTGAGGAGTTTCTAATATTGAAAATTCTGACTTGATTATAGTCTTACTCAGGACATATTTTCTATTATTTTCTAACTTTTCTACACATTCTGAGAGTTGTTTCATATGTGTGTTTGCACATGTAAGTGCTTCTGTGTGTATGTGAATGTTTGTATGTATGTATGCAAAATCCTCAAGCTCTTATTCAGCAATCTTGCTCATGACTAGTATTACAACACTTGAGCCATTCTTCTAGTGTAACTTTTGGCTGGTTAATTACAGGTAGTGTTGCAAAGACTGTTCTGCCCAGGCTGGATTCAAACTTAACTTCCCAGACTCTTTTACATTCTTAGTTTTTATTTTTTCCAGGAGTATCATGTTTTAAACTAGAAACACTTTCGTGAATGTAAAGTCTAACCTGTAGCCCAGATTTTTAACTCAAGAATTCATACAAAGGTAGATGAACATACACATTATATATCCTGAGTGTACACTGCTAGAAATGTGATCTTGAGCCGGGTACTGGTGGCTCATGCCTATAATCCTAGCTACTCAGGAGGTTGAGATCTGAGTATTGCAGTTCAAATCCAGCACCAGGAGGAACGTTTTCTGAGTCACTTATCTCAAATTAACCACCAGAAAACTGGAATTGACACTGTGGCTCAAGTGGTAGAACTCTAGCCTTGGGTTTAAGACCCACAACCATCAAAAAAAGAAAGAAAGAAAAAGAAATGTGATCTTAGCCACCAGTTCATTGCTAGTATAATTCCTGCTCTCTCAACATGGCCTTTTTTTTCCAGTTAAGTCCATGCTTTTATATCTGACTTGCTTTGTGAACAGAATTATTCTTCCATACTATGTTATTACAAATTTTCATGATTAGCTACCATGATTTAGATCTAGTAGAAAACAAGAGTGGCCTCATCCTTCATGTTCCACTTAGTAGTAATGCTTTCTCTATATCACTCCCATAGATCTACTTAGTGGCTTTGAATTTATTGTTTCAATGTTGTCTTATTTGTAGAGTCTTCTGTAGTCTATTGAACTATTAAACTTAAGCACAAAACTTCTTTTTCTTGTATTATTCCTATTGTTTCTCCTACTGTTAACTTATGTACACTTGGGAAATAATGCACAACACACACACTCACAAAGAAATGTTTCTGAGAACCTTCTTCCCAATTAAAATTGGTCTTAATTACAGTGCAATTAGGAAATTTAAACTTAAACTACTCCAGGAAGTTTTTTTCATGTTTTTTTTGTTGTAAAAATGGTGTAAATAGTGGTTAGAGTTACATAAATAAGTAAATGAGTATATAATCTATCAAGCACTGTTACCTCCTCTTTTGTTTTTCTCCTGCCATCCCTTTCCTCCCCACCGCCCCAAATCCCTTCTCCCCTCTTCAAGTAGTAAAGTTCATTTTCGACATAGTGCCTTGTACAACTCATTGTTACAATGGGTCATACTGTATCCTTGTTTCAGCATTTTGTTATTTCCCTTCCCTTCCCCACATTAATAAAATGTATATGCAAGATACAGGTTGCCGACAACAAATATAGTGAAAACAGGGGTTATATCATGGAGGAAGAACATAGAAGACAAACAAAAAAAATACATACTACATGTTAAATACATTAAAAACAATAGCAAGAGAGAAAAATCAAGTTGTGTCACTATCTTGGGGTACATTTCACTTAACATCATCTTATATGGCCATGTGTACATGGATAAATTTTATAAGCGATTTAAATTCCATATTTTCTCTTTAAAAAGTTATTTCTGAAACACAAGTTACCTCATGTCCAAAGATGTACTTGTGCTATTTAAATGAAACCAGAAAATATTAATTTTACTTGGAGCAGCATCATAGATTGTTACTGGAGATAAGTGGAAGGAACTGTTACTGGAAGTGGAAACTGATCCCAAGAGAGGAATTGAACATAGAGAAATGAAAAAGTTCAAGTTAATTTGTGCTGTCCTTTTTATGGTACAAGAAAAGAATCCAAGGCCTGAAGGAAACTCTGTCCCTTACCTTTTCGAGTGTGTCCTTTACTCATATAAAACTTGTCTGTAAGCTTCCAGTTGGGAGTATTACAAAAGGAAACAATATTCCATTTCAAGGCCAGCATAGAATAAAAGGAAATAACTTTGTTTTAAAAGTGTTCTAATGCAAAGAAACAAAGACATGGAGGTTTTAAAGTGTCTTATGCACGGATATTTCTCTCCTGAGATGATTCTCCTATTGTAGAAGTCAGTTACCCATTTCTTTATTCTGGTCCTGGGTCCTCCACAGCAATAAGGATTCCAAAAAGCAGGATCCAGTGAGTATAATCAGCAAAAGTAGCCTCTTCTCAAACTAGTGCTTTAAGGATGGTCCTAAAGAAATATGTGGGTTTTTCATTTTCTTGTTTGTTTGTTTACTTTGTGCTGGTTCTGGGGCTTGAACCAGAAGGTGGACCCTGTCCCTATACAGTTGTCTTTCCTGCCCACCTACCCCCTAAACTACTACTCTACTGCTTGAGCTAAAACTCAAATTCTGCCTGTTTTAGTGCTTAATTACAGATAAGAGTTTAACAGGCTGTCCTGCCTGGGTTGACTTTGAACTGAGATAGTAAGAAAGCCAAGTGACATCAACTGTATGGACTTCTCTTTTGAAACAAGAATTATTAGATGAAGTTTATAATAAAGTTAATATTTGACCATTTTTAAAAGAAGAGAATATGTCAAGCAAAGAAGCCATAACTTAAATAACTCAGCAAAAGTAGGTGCACTGAATCATTTTGGAATTATTTTTTCTGTTTGGGAAGATTACAATTGACTTCGTTGTTCCTTTTGGGGAAACTTGAAGTCATATTTGCAGTTTTTGGTGGTCATGGGGCTTTAACTCTGATGCTGGGCCCTGTCCCTCAGCTCTTCCGCTCAAGTTGAGTGCTCTGCCACTTTAGGTACAGCACCACTTCTGGATTTCTGGTGGTTAATTAAAGATAAGAGTCTCATGGATTTTCCTGGCCATTCTGGCTTTGAACCACAATCCTCTAGTCTCAACTTCTTCAGTAGGTAGGATTATAGGCATATGTGACCAGCATCCGGCTTATATTTGCATTTATGTGCACTTAATGACACTATGTAGACAAACAATGGAAATTTCAATCAATGATGACATTGCAGCTTTTCAGAAAAATTGAGGTAGCAATAAAAATATCCTCCTTTTCCATGTTGTTACATTATTGACTCATGTTATGGGACTCTTACATTAGCATCCTCTGTTGTCTGCGTATGTGGACTTAGTATCAGAAATGACTGAAGATTTTAGAAAGCAAAGGAGTTCAGGAATGAAAGAACAGCATAGAAGTATATACCATTTATCACACAGTGATTAAGAACTAGCCTAAGGAATTAGAATGCTAAAGACAATGAGGAATAAGCCTAGTTGATAACTAGTTCTTCAATAACCAAAAATGGTTCCCTAGAACAGATTGTGGTATAACTTAGTTATTATCATTTATTCCTTCCATGTGAAGTTATTCCTTCTCTTTTCTCAAAACTATTAATTAGTCTATTCCTTTTTGATGCTATAACTTACCAAAAAGATTTCCAAATCTCACATAGACTACCCTTCTCATTGTGATTAGAAATGACGGCTCAAAACCTGGAATCTTTGAATTTCCAGGATTAATCTCCACCTGATATCTAAGCACATTCTTGGCATTAAATTGCCATGACCTATTAACAGAACATTGTTTTTTGTTTTTTGGGTTTTTTTTTTGTTTTTTGGTGGGGAGGGGGGGTGTCTGGACGCGGAGCCTGAACTCTGGGCTTGGGCGCTGTCCATCAGCTCTTCAGCTCAAGTCTAGCGCTCTACCACTTGAGCCACAGCGTCACTTCTGGCTTTTTTATTTTGCTTATGTGGTGCTGGGGAATTGAACACAGGGCCTCATGAGTGCAAGGCAATCTATACCACTGAGCCACCTTCCCAGCCCTTTTGTTAAATAATAGTAATCTAATATAGGTAAAATAAATTACGGACTATTGTTAGGCATCAGTTGGAATGATCAATTGTATATTCCAAGTATGGGTTATTTATTTTGCATTTACTAGCTAAATGACTTTTTGCCAATCTTGGGACTTGAACTCAGGGACAGGGAACTGTTTTTTTGTTTTTTTGTTTGTTTGTTTGTTTTGGCTCCAGGCTAGCACTTTACCACTTGAGGCACAACTCCACTTTCAGTGTTTCTTTTTCTATTCATGTGGTACTGAGGAATCAAACCTAGGGTTTGATGCATGCTAAGCAATAACTGTTCCATTAAGCCACATTCCCAGAGCCCTACAAAAATTCTTTTCGTTTTTATATTAATAAGTTTTTTATTGTGAAAATACCGCACAGAGGGGTTACAATTTTATGAGCAAGGTAATGAGTACATTTCATAGCAATCATTGTTGCCCCTCTCTTCCCCTTACCATCCCTGCCATCGATTCTCCCCCTCCCACCCCCGCCAAAGTTGTAAAGTTTGTTTTTCAACATAACCTCTTATACATCTCATTGTCGCAATTAGACTTGATTAAGATGGCATTACTTTTTCATTTCGTTACTGTGTATTATAATTTAGGCCAGGTGGTAGAAAAAGAAGTGGAAAACAATACTAAGTCCAGTAAGGCTGACATTCCTATCACATCACTAAGTAAGTACAGTGTTAAGGCCAGCAGGACGCATAGGGCTGATGCATGTGACATTATTATGTAAAACACTATTGGTCATCATCTCCGACATCCATAACATTCTGCTTCCACTTTCAAGATAAAGAGGCAAATATCTAAGCCTTTTAAATTGATAGAGTGTGTTTCCTAGGAAAGAAGAAGGAGGATGTGGAACGTGATGGTGGAAAAATATGTATATTAGCTCTCTGTCCACATTTTTTGCATTTTTAAAAAGTGCTATTGATGAACTCCCTCTTACATGTAATTCACTATACTGTCTCCACAAGATGCAGAGAAATGAAACATTTATCCTGGTGGATAGTAACATATATTAACAAAATCCATTTCTGGAAAAAAAGATACTAGGTAAGAAAGTATAAAGTATTGTCTATGAAATGGTTTCTTTTCTTGGAGAATAAACGGTAGTATTGAAATGCTTACTCCAGCTTTCTTGGAAACTTTATGCTGTCTCAGTATCAAAATGTTCTCTAATTCCTGTAACATCCAAGCATAAAAGACATGATTTGAAGATCTCAGTAGTTTTAAAAATAAAGGTACATAATAACTTCCTTCTTGTAGAGATTTGTGATAGCGAGTATGATTGATTGTATTATAGTTCTCTTTTCCCCCCCTCTTTATCTCAAGTGTTGTATATATGGTCATATTACTCTATGTCCTGCATCAGCGTCCTGTTGGTGAGATTTACCTGTACTTTGCAATGTCAAGCTGGTTCATGTGACTTACATCAGCTTACAAAAATGAACCAGAAGTAGTGAAATGCTATTTCTAGGGGAAGATTTCTGTCTCATTGTCTGTGTCTAATAGCTGAATTGTTTTCCCTTAGCTATAAAAATAGCATAGTTTCAAAATGAGTCTTCTTTCAACTTATATACTAGAAGAATATATCATGTGAAATTGAGGCAAAACTCAAATACAGCCTCACCATATAACAAAAGCAGAATTAAGCTAATGTTAGAATATGATATTAAGATGTTAGTTTCTTATATTTTATACCTTTATGTTAGTTGACTATAGCATACTAGAATTTAATAAATACAAAACAAGAATTAAACAAATAGATAAGATTTCCTGTTGGACATTATTACAATTTTTTTATAAATAAACATTCTCCATGTGATCATTTATGGGGTTATCTATTTTCTATAGATGGGTTTAATCATTTTAGGTCATTGTATCTAATATCCATAATCATTATCCAGACCTTGTGATTGAGGTGAGGAAGAACAAAATATCTAGATTTCTCCTTCTCTTTTCCTCTTCTCCTTTTTGTAGTGTGAATTCTAATCCTTTCTCCAAATTCTCCTATTAATAAAGGAAGAATGACATGTTGTGGATATCAAGCAAAAGGCTTCAAATCAAGAATTTCATACTTTCCTGGAGGAGGATGGGAAGGGATGGGAAGGAGAAAAAAAGGAGGAGCTACAATGCTTGATAAGAAATGTACTCATTATCTTGTCCATGTAATTGTAATCCCTCTGTACAGTATTTTCACAATAAAAAAATAGATGAGAAGGGGTACCAAGATGGTGACAGGGCAGTATGGAAACGCCATAGCTCTCCCCAACCCAAAAGAGAGTTCAAGTTCCGATGCTTAATCTCCCCAAGAGACTGACAACAACAAAAAGATGAACACCCAGAGAAAAACAGAAGGTGGAAAATAACAAAAAGAAAGAGAGAAAAAGAAGAATTTCAGAACAGAGGAGCAGGAAGACTCCTCCCTCAACCTTTACTGGCCGCGCAGCAGCACACCAAGCCATGGCCAGACCACCCAGCAGGGGCTGTCCAAGTCCCAGAGATACAGGAGTTTGTCTGCAGATAACCTGCGCAGAAGCAGCCTGAGGTACTAGTGTCAGACCCACTGATCGTGATGAACGGAGAAACCTCCTAGCCGGGAGCTTGACCAAAGATCCCACCCCTCACTCTCCATCTGAGCAGAGAGGCTCCATCCCACCAAAGCCCCTCAACCCCATGGCAGGAACCCCAGAACTACATGGGACTCCCACCGAACACCAGAGCAGAAGACATGCAAGGAACTGGTGCTGATCTGGAGAGTGCAAATGCAGACAAACCCCAGTGCTCAGAACCTGCACAGAGGCCCCTCCCCCACCCCTCGGGCAGAGGTTAGAGGCCCATCTCATGGTGCAGACCCAAACAGCATCAAATTAGGCAGAGACAGAAGAGAATCACACAGACCTACCACCACCCAGCCCAGCCCACATACACCTCAACTGAACTCTGATTGGAAAGGCAACCAATGACCTACATCACACAGAAACAACTAGCTCCAGGGTGAGTACACCGCAGGGGACTCTGTATCCCTCAAGAGAGACCAGGGCTGGTGGGAATCCCCAGACCATGAGCCAGACCTCCTACCCCAACACCTGTACCACAGGACCCACTAAACTGGGAACTGTTGGAGAGCTCCACCAAACCGTGTAGCACACTCAGCTGACCAGGCTACAGCAAGAGCGCCCCTGGAAGGGAGCTTAAACGCCCAAGCCAGGAACAGCACCCCTGGGTCAAGATACCCAACAGTGGAAGAAATTTGAACTGTGTACCCCAGGCTGTGTAACCTAGGTGGGATACACAGCAGCACATCTCCAACCCGCGTTCCCCAGGCCTTGGGCCGGGACCAGGCCTGGGGATCCAGTGCTTGAGCAACACAACCAACCTTTCACAACTGAAGTCAGAAGCTGAGCATAAGCCTCAGCAGAGGGGAGAAAACAAGGAACTGCACCCACTGGGAAGCACGCCTGTGAGAGCAAAAGACCAGGGGGGCTCAGGACAAGAGAAGCCCAAACCCCACCAGAACCCGATCCATATATTCTAGGTTATTAGACAACACAGGCCACCATGACCTGATAATAGGCAGGAGCTCAGGCTGGTAAGGTGGCTCAGCAGTAGAGTGCTTGTGTTGGGTGCATGAGGTCTTGGATCTGATTCCTCAGCACCACATAAGCACAAAGGGTCAGAAGTGGTGCTGTGGTTCAAATGGTAGGATGCCATCCTTGAGCTTAAGATCTGAGGGACAGTGCCCAAGCCCAGAGTTCAAGCCCAAAACCAGCCTTTCCTCCACAAAAAAAAAAACCATCAGGAGCCCATAGCAGACTCCAGCATCTGAGAGAGTTCATCCAGCACATCCAATCTTGCCAAGAGCACCCGTAGGAGCAAACAGGAGCAGTCTAGGCCGCTCAACCCTTCCAATGACGAGAGCTGCCAGTGGTCTACAGCAAAGAGCTGAGAACCCTATGTGGGTCAGACCAGCAGCTGGAGGTCGGCCCCCAACAGAACCGAAATCAGGTACAAACTCTCTACCAACACAGAAACAACAACCAAGCAAAATCAGACACATATTGACCAAAACAAAATTTCAGATTAGTCTCCAATAATCCTGGACCCACATGGGAAAATCACAGAGAAAAATTACAAGATTTATTAATAGCCAGGATAGCAAGGTATCCCCAATAGCCAGCAGCCACACAGGGGAGAGCCCCAGTGGGAGCAAAGCAGGAATGAAAGACAAAAGCTACATCCAAGGGATGCTGGAGACAATGACTCAAAAAATAAAGCGAGAAATAGACCAGAAATTAAAGAACATGGGGACAAACTATCGAAAGAGATGCAGGATCTCAAACACGAGGTACACACAAAAGTAGAGGAAGTACATAGCTCACTCAGAAGTGAGAAAAATGCCAAAATAGGCAATACATACCTTATTAAGAAGTGAGATCAGTACTTTGAGAACCAACACCAAATCCATAAATGAGTCCATTTCTTCCTTGCAAACCACAATGGAAAACACAATTAACAGAGTGAACGAAATGGAATGTAGAGTGTCAGATACAGAAGACAGAATACACCAACTGGACCAAACAATGACAGATATGGAAACATCACTTAAATTTTGCCCGAGGGAAATTCAAGAGCAAGCAGATAGTGCCAAGAAATTTAACTTTTGTATAATTGGAATGGACGAAGGTGAGGAATATCAAAGCAAGGGAATGCAACACCTATTCAACAAGATAATCAGTGAAATTATCCCCATCTCAAAAAAGAACATCTTACCTACATAACAGAAGCATATAGAACACCTAACAAGCAAGACACCAGGAGAAACACTTCTAGACACATTACAGTAAAAATGATAGACCTGAATAATAAGGAAACCATCTTGCATGCAGCAAAAACGAAGAAGGAGCTATAATAAACGGGAAAAAATTAGAATCACTGCAGATCTCTCCATACAAATACTGAATGCAAGAAAGGCCTGGGAAAGTACCATACGAGCGCTGAGAGCCAATAACTGTCAACCCAGACTGATATACTCGGAAAAGCTAGCATTCACATTCGATGGAGAGCTGAAAATTTTTAATAGCAAATAAAAACTAAATGAATACATAAACATTAAGCCAGCATTACAAAGAATACTAAGAGTGGGAACACAACCTGAAGAAAGCAACCAGGAACAGGGACATGTACCCAGACAGTCATTAATAGAAATCTAACTGAGCAAGCACAGGAGGAAAGGAAAGAAGAAAAACTCAGGGAAATTGGGAATGACAGGGATCAAAATGCATCTCTCTATACTATCTCTTAATATTAACGGGCTTAATTTGCCAATCAAAAGAAAAAGAACTGCGGATTGGATTAGAAAACATGACCCATCCATCTGTTGCCTTCAGGAGACACACCTCTCAGCCAAACATACAAACAAACTCAGAGTAAAGAGTTGGAAAAGGATCTCCCAATCAAATGCCCCCAGTAAGAAAGCAAGTGTAGCAAGCCTGATATCTCAGAAGATAAACTTTTCATTATAATCAATACAAAAAGACAAGGCTGGACACTACATATTAATACAGGGAACAACCCAAGAGGAGGACAGTTCCCTCTTATATTACCAACTTATATTCCCCAAACATTGGTGCACCCAGATATGTTAAGCAAATACTCTCAAACTTACAGAATAAAATAGATCCCAATATGATAATACTAGTAGACTTTAACACCCCACTCTCGCCAAAGGACAGGTCTACCAAACAGAGGATTGGAAAAGAAGCTACTGAATTAAGTGAGGCCATACTTCAACGGAATTAACTGACATCTACCGAGTATTTCACCCTAAAACAACAGAGTACACATTCTTCTTAGTAGCTCATGGAACTTTCTCCAAAATAGACCATATCATAGTTCATGCAACGAACTTAAGCAAATACAAGGGGATCGACTTAATCCCCTCTATCCTATCTGACCACAGTGGAATCAAGCTAGTTCTCAATAACAAAGCATACAGCAGAAATTATTCTAATACATGGAAATTGAACAGCACACTTCTAAGCAATGGCTAGGTAACAGAAGAGAACAAAGAAGAAATAATTTCCTACAACTCAATGAAAATGAAAACACCGCACAAAGAAACTTGTAGGACACATCAAAAGCAGTCCTGAGGGGAAAATTTATTGCCCTCAGTGCCCACATCAAGAAAATAGAGACAGACCAAGTAAATTATCTCATGTTGCAATTAAAATAGCTAGAAAAACATGAAAAAAAAATGCAACCTAAATTTACTAGAAGGAGCCAGATAACCAAACTAAGACTGGAGATTAATGAATTAGAAAATTGTAGAACCATAGCCAGAATTACCCAAAGAAAAAACTGGTTCTTTGAAAAAATAAATAAAATTGATGGACCGTTGGCAAGATTAATTAAAAAGAAGAGAGGAAACCCATATTAACAGGATTAGGGATGCCATAGGAAAATTCACAATACATACACAAAATATCTAAAACAATCTTAATGGACTAATTTCAAAAGTTATACTCTCTAAAGTAAGAAAACCTGGCAGAAATGGATGCATTTTTAGAGAAATACAAGTTGCCCAAACTGAGCAAAGAAGAAGTAAATCATTAAATAAGCCAATATCCTACAACGAGATACAGAAACAATCAGAAGTCTTCCAACAAAAAAAGCCCAAGACCAGATGGATTCACAGCAGAATTCTGTAAGACCTTTAAAGAAGAACTAATGGCCATAATCCTCAAGCTCTTCAGAGAAACAGAGAAGGAGGGAGCTATCCCAAACTCATTCTACGAAGCCAATATCACACTCATCCTCAAACCAGGCAAAGACCCAACCAAAAAAGAGAATTACAGGCCAATTTCCTTGATGAACACAGATGCAAAGATCCTTAACAGGATTCTACCTAACAGAATCCAGAAACATAAAAAAAAATCATACACTATGATCAGATAGGCTTCATCCCAGAGATGCAGGGATGGTTTAACATACATAAGTCAATTAATGTAATCCTACACATCAACAGAGCCAAGGTCAAGGTCAAGAACCACATGATTATCTCCACAGATACTGGAAAGGCCTTTGATAAAATTCAACATTCATTCATGGTAAAAGCTCTGGAGAAAAGAATAGAAGGAACATTTCTTAAAACAATAAAAGCCATTTATGACAGACCAATAGCCAATATTATACTTAATGCGGAAATGCTAAAACCAATTCTCTTAAAATCAGGAACAAGGCAAGGATGCCCACTGTCTCCACTCCTCTTCAAAATAGTCCTGGAACCCTTACCCAGGTAAATAAGGTAAGAAAAAGACATTAAAGGGATCCGCATAGGAAAAGAAGAAGTTAAACTATCCCTTTTTACAGATGACAAAATACTATACCTTCACGATCACAAAAACTCCATTCCTAAACTCTTAGAAATCATAAATCACTTCAGCAAAGTAGCAGGATACAAAATCAACCCATAAAATCAGTTGCCTTCCTGTACACTGACAATGTACAAGCAGAAAGGGAGCAACCCCATTCACAATAACCTCCCCCAAAATAAAATATTTAAGAATTAACCTAACCAAAGATGTAAAAGAACTATTTAATGAAAACTATAAAAATGTGGTATATATACACAATGGAATTCTGTGCCTCCATCAGAAAGAATGACATTGCCCCATTTGTTAGGAAATGGAAAGACTTGGAAAAATTATATTAAGTGAAGTAACCCAGGCCCAAAGAAACTTAGGTCCCATGATTTCCCTTATTTGCTAAAACTAGTATATTCTGAGTCAAGCAGAAAGGTCAGATAAGTTGATGTTAGAGAAATGAACCCTAAGATAAGCATTCAAATGTATTTTTTCTTTCAGGTGATTGTTTCTAACACATTTATAAGATTAGTTCTTTGTTGCTTTGTATGTTCCTGCCCCATGGTGTAACCCCTGCTTTCACTGTATTTGATGTTGATATAATTTGTGGAGGGGAAGAGAAAAAACAAATTATTTAAATAGGGATACAGGTGGATCTATTGTAACAATGAGGTATACAAGTCATTATGTCGAATACAAACTTTACAACTTTGGTGGGGGGAAGAAGGATTGGGTTGTGGGGGTGGGAGGAGCATGGGAAGAGATGGGAAAGGGAAACAAAGGAGGAGTCTACAATGATTGATAAGAAATGTACTCATTATGTTGCCCATATAATTATAAACCCTCTTTACAGTATTTTCACAATAAAAAAAATAAATAAAACTATAAAAAGTTAAAGAAAGAAATTACACAAGATACTAGGAAATGGAAAGACCTCCCATGCTCTTGGATAGGCAGACTTAATATAGTGAAAATGGCAATACTGCT
This sequence comes from Dipodomys spectabilis, assembly GCF_019054845.1. Lineage (NCBI taxonomy): Eukaryota > Metazoa > Chordata > Mammalia > Rodentia > Heteromyidae > Dipodomys > Dipodomys spectabilis. The sequence continues at coordinate 154,967 of NW_024871009.1, read as the reverse complement.
TTCAAGTATTTTCATTGCCTATTTTCATTATTGCCTTTGTTCTGGTTTTCTTATCAGGAACACAGGGTTACACAAAAAGATCTTCCTAAGATATAGGATCTTAGGCAGAAAAAAATAAATGTATAATTAAAGATTTTCATCTCTTAAGAGAATAAAAAGGTCAGAAGACATTTTGTTATTACTTGCATGGTTCAGATGACTTGAATGTTTTGGTTGTTAAACTAAGTGGAATACATGTAAAATGTTACAGTTGTTCCAAACGATGATACTTTTCTGCTCCAATAAGATGAAACCTCTGACAAGGTTAGAGGGCATATCGATTTTGGGGGAGAAGTCTTAATTTTAGAATGCCAAGGTAGATACCTAAAACAGCACTGTCTATCACATATCTGCTAATTTTATACTATGGCCTATAAGTTTATAAAACTACACATATGAATTGAATGAGAAATGTTTGATTTACACAATTGACTCAAAAACAACTAAAACCAGAAAACACTTCTATATATTTATATAAACTAATATATCCAGTGAGGATTTAAAAATTTTTAGAATATATATTTAACATTTATGTCAAAATATTGTTTATTTGTAAATGTTTATTTTTAATTGTTGTCAGTCGTGGGACTTGAAATCTGGACCTGGACACTGCCCCTCAGCTCTTCAGCTCAAGGTTAGTGCTCTACCACTTGAGCAACTAACAGTTTTCTTTTGTCTCATTTGAGGTAAGTCTCATGGACTTTCCTGCCTAGGCTAGCTTTGAACCATGATTCTCAGCTCTCAGCCACTTTAGTAGCTAGAGTTACAATCATGAACCACTGGCGCCTAGCTACAATACAGTAGATGGAAAGAAATCATTAAAATTACACCAGAATTAAACGAATTAGAATCCAAAAATATAAATTGTAAGAACCAAAAACCAAAGAGTTGATACTTTGAAAAATTAAAAAAATTGACAGATCCTTAGCAAATCTTATGAGAAAAAGAAGAGAACACACTCAAATAAATAAACTCAGGTATGAGAATGGAAACATCACCACAGTAACAACCAAGATTCAGAACATTATAAGAGAATACTTCTCAAAATATTATGCTAATAAGTTAGAGTGCCTGGCAGAAATAGACGTTTTCCAAGCCAATATCGAAATGCTGAAACAAACCAAGGTGAGTTAAACCATCTTAACTGGCTCATATCAAACACTGAAATAGAAACAGTAATAAGAGACCTCCCATCTCAGAAAAGCAGCTTTACAGCGGAATTCTATAAGGCCTTCATGGCAGAGCTCACACCAATACTTTTCCAACTCTTCAATGGAATTGAAATAGAAAGTTCACTACCGAACTCATTCTATGAAGTCATCATAACCCTCATCCCAATACCAGGCAGGGACTCATCACAGAAAGAGAACTATAGACCCATTTCTTTGATGAACATTAATGCAAAACTTCTCAACAAAATTCTGCCCAATCAATTTCAACAATTCATCCAAAAACTCATACACCACCATCAAACAAGATTCATTTCAGGGCTGCAAAGCTGGTTCAATATACACAAATCAATTAACATAATTCATCACATCAACAGGAGCAAGGATAAGAACCACATGATTATCTCAATAGATGTAGAAAAAAGCATTTGACAAGATCCAACAATCCTTTGTGATGAGGGTTCTGGAAAAATTAGGAATCCAGGGAACATTCCTCAATACAATAAAGGCTGTATATGACAAACAGCCAGAATTTTACTTAATGGTGAAAAACTAAAGCCATTTCATCTTAACTCAGGAATGAGACAAGGATGTCCACTCTCTCCACTTCAATTTAGTAATAGAATGACTAGCTACAGCAATAAGAAAAGAGGCAATAAAGGGATCCAAACAGGGAAAGATTAAATAAAACTCTCCCTCTTTTCAGATGACATTAGCTTGTGTTTAATGAATCCCACGGACTCCACACCCAAATGACTCAAGCTGATTCTAAATTTTGGCAAAGTAATGGGGTATAAAATTAACCCTCAAAAATCAATGGCTTTTCTGTATGGCAGCAATGAGAAAAGTGTGTCTGAAATCAGGAAAGCAACTCCATTTGTAATAGTCCCACAATCAATAATACCTAGGAATTAACTTAACCAAAGAAGTGAAGGACCTCTATAATGAAAAATTTTAAAAACGTGGAAAAATGAAAAATTTAAAAACGTGAAAAGGGAAATCAAACAGAAATTAGAAAGTGGAAAAACCTCTCATGTTCCTGGATTGGAAGGATTTACATCGTGATAATGGCAATAATCCCCAAGGCTATCTACTAATTCAATGTGATGCCTTTCAATGTTCCCACGGCATTCTTCAAGGAAAAAGAAGAGGCAATCCAAAAATTTACATGGAACTATTAAAGGCCCCAAATAGCAAAAACAATCCTTAACAGAAAGAACAGTGCTGGAGGAATATCAATACCAAATTTCAAACTCTACTATAAATCCATAGTAATCAAAACAGCTTGGTACGTGCACAAGAACAGACCTCAGCACCAATGGAATAGAGCTGAAAACCCAGAAAGGAACCTACAGACATATAAGCCATCTAATCTTTGATAAGGGAGTTAAAAAATTAGAATAGAGGAAAGACAGCCTCTTCAGTAAATGGTGCTGGCAAAACTGGTTAACTACTTGTAGAAAACTAAAGCTCGATCCTTATATAACACCCTGTACCAGAATCAACTCCAAATGGATCAAAGACCTCAGAGTCAAAGCAGACATTCTGAAAACATTACAGGATGGAATAGCAGAAATCATAGGTCTCCTTGGTACAGGCCTAAAATTTCTTAATAGAAACCTAGAAACACAACAAATCAAAGAGAGGTTGGACAAATGGAATTGCATGAAATTGCTGAGCTTCTTCATGGCAAAGGGTATAGCTAACAAGATCAACAGAAAGACCACCCATTGGGAGATCATCACTAGCCATACAATGGACAAGGGTCTCATATCTAAAATATACCTAGAATAGAATTGAATACCCAGAAATGAACCCACAGACCTATAGCACTGTAATCTTCAATAAGGGAGCTAAAAACTAGAATGGAAGAAAGACACCCTCTTCAGTAAATAGTGCTGGAAAAATTGGTTAATCATTTGTAGAAAACTAAAGATGGATCCTTAAATATCACCCTGCACCAGAATCATCTCCACATTGATCAGATACCTCGGAGTCAAAGCAGACACTCTGAAATCTTTAAAGGATGGAATTAGAGAAACCCTAGGTCTCCTTTTCACAGGTCAATATTTTCTTAATAGAGACCTGGAAACACAACAAATCAAAGAAAGGTTGGAAAAATAGGATTGCATGGAATTGCAGAACTTCTGCATGGCTAACACATAGCTAGCAAGATCAAGGGTCTCATATCTAAAATATACCTGGAACTCAAAAAATTAAATTCCCCAACAACAAATTTTCAATGAAACAACTGGGCAATAAATAAGTGGGCTAAAGGCCCACTGAAGAGGAAAGAAGGAAGGGCAATAGATACATGAGGAAATGCTCAACCTCCCTAGCCATAAGAGAAATACAAATCAAAACAACATTGTGATATCACCTCACCCCAGTTCCAATGGCTAAATCAAGAAATATAATTGCAAAAGATGCTGGAGTGGATGTGGACAGAAGGGAACCTTACTGCATTGTTGGTAGGAGTGTAAACTTGTTCAACCACTTTCGAAATTAGTATGGAGGTTCCTCAAAGACGCCACATAGAGCTGTCCAATGACCCAGCAATCCCACTTTTGGGCTTTTACCCAAATGATCACAAATAAGACCTTACTAAAGCTACCAGTACAACCATGTTTATTGCAGCATTATTTACCATGGCTAAGATATGGAACCAACACAGATGCCCCTCAGTAGATGAATGGATCAAGAAAATGTGGTATATATAAACAATGGAATTCTATGCCTCCATCAGAAAGAATGACATTGCTCCATTTGTTAGGAAATGGGAAGAATTGGAAAAAATATATTAAGTAAAGCAAGACAGCCCCAAAGAAACATAGTTCTCATGGTTTCCCTTACTTGCAATCCCTAGTATATGTCTGAGACAGCAGAAACGTTCAGATAAGTAGATGTTTGATGAAATGAACCCTAAGGAAAGGATTCAAATGGTTTTTTTTTCTTATTGTTTCTAACATATTTATAAGATGATTTGTTTCTTGCATTTTATGTCCCTTGCCCAAGGTATAACCCCTGCTTTCACTGTAGTTTATGTTAATATAATTTGTGGAGGCGAAAGGGAATAACAAATTGTTTATATATGGATACAGGTGGACGTGTTGCAACAATGAGATGTACAAGACTTTATATGGAAAAACGACCATTACAACTTTGGCTGGGGGGCGGGGATTAAAGAGGAGAGGGACCGGGGTGGTGAGAAGGGAAGGGATGGGAAGGGGAAACAAAGGAGGTGGCAAAAATGCTTGGTAAGAAATATACTCATTTCCTTGCCCATGTAATTGAATCCTCTGTTTACAGTATTTTCACACTAAAAAATTATCTGAAAAAATTTGCATCAGTTGATAGTGCATATGATTTTATTTTTATTACAAACATAGAATGTAGTAAAAATTTTCATTGCAATTACACTGCACTAGGATGTGGGCAGATTCTAATGTAAATAATAGACTGTACTTATGTAGAGAATTTGAGCATCCAGAATTTTAATATGCCTGTGATCATAAAACTGATACCTTACTGATATTGAGTGACAAATACAACTTCCGATAAGTACAGAAGCTTTCCTTGTATGTTTTTAATACATATTTTTATTGTAAATGTCCTGTGCAGAGTGTTTACAGTTACATATATAAGGTAATGAGTACATTTCTTATTGAGCATTTTTACCCCCTCCTTGGTTTTTCCCCTACCATCCCTTCCCTTCACGCCTCCCAACTCTTCCCTCCAACCCCCTCCCCCGATAGAGTGTCTTGTACATCTCATTGTTGCAATGGGTCAACCTGTATCCTTTCCTTGTATCTTAAATGAAGAAATGCTGATTGATTTGTGCTGATTCTACTTGTGTAGACACACCTAAGATCACTCGCCAAGTCCAAGAGCACGTAATTCACATGCACATCATTTTTTGTCATTTTGGTATAATTGTGTTCTACACATTTATTGACAGGTTAAAAATTATTCTCAAATTTTAATACATTAAAATACTTTCTTTTTGTCTTATTTTCTTGACCATGAAATCAGCAAGACCTCAGTCAGGATTTCTCACATAGGACTTTTCACATGAGTTTGTTAAATGTTGACCTGAGCTCCAATCTTCTGAGGACTCACTCATCTGCTTAAGAATTGATGCTGGCTGTTGGAAAAGAACTCAAGGAAGAATGCCATTTAAAGCCTTATAACTTTATTCTGTACCAGGGTATTTTCCTGCTACTTTGGTTTTTGAGAGTGTCTACAAGAACTAGCATTCCCTGGGGAACAAGGAGACGCCATATGACGTTTACTTACTGAGATTTCCGATTGACTTGCTATCACTTGTACTGCATTTTGAAAGTCGAATGTGTCAAAACCTACCCATTTGAAGAGATAAGAGGAGATGCTGGGAAGATGGCTCAGTGGTAGAGTTCTTGCTTTGCATGCATGAGGCCTGGGTTCAATTCTTCAGCACCACATAAACAGAAAAAGCTGGAAGTGGTGCTGTGGCTCCAGTGGTAGAGCACTAGCCTTGAGATGAAGAGCTGAGGGACAGCGCCTAAGCCCAGAGTTCAAGGTCTACACTGGGGTGGATCTTGTATTGAGTACATAACAAACTGCTTCATGTATTTGGCAAGTTACCTGTCTCCAGTGTGCCGTAAGAATAGGACTATCATATAAATTAATAAATTACTTTAAAAAAAGAGATAGGAGTGGTAAAAGAATTTTTAGAGACAAATACATCTTCAACATATTTGATTCCAAACATTATGTCTAAGGCATATTCAACAAGTAGTGAAACTTGTGTTGTCTGTAACTATGTGTCTTTCTCCATGTGTGCATGAGTACATGTGTGTATGTATGTATTTTTGTGTATAGTAACATGCATGTATACATATATAAGGGCATATACACACATATATGCATTTAAAAATAAATATACATATATAAATATATGTGTATATGTTTATACCAGTTGTTCAATGATTTAATCTATAGTTCCCAGCACATTGTCATTCTCACAATGTGTACATGATAAACTGCTCTGAGGTTCCGTGCTCTATGATGGGCATCCTTTGTAATCACTTCCCCCATTACCTAGTTTTTCATCCCTGAATATATTCGGTCTACTTTCCACAGGAAAGCATTGTTTTCATTACATGTATTTACTTATAATAAAAGAAAAAGGTCGTTTGTAAAAGAAAAAAGAAAACGAACTTTTAGGTCAGAGGTTAAAAGTATCCTATCCGTTTCAATGATTCCTATGAGATAAAATTTATAACAGTAGTAAAAGTGAAAAGGAATTCCTAGATCTGTTGTTTTGCCATTTAGAATAGAAATGAATAACATCACGTCACTGTTATAACTCTTAAAGAATGCAAGGGTAACTGATGGTCGCTATCATGTTCCCACAAAACCAGTGGATTCTGATGGATAATAGTAGACCAGCAGAAATTCTTTTTTTTCTTATTGTGAAAATACTGTACAGAGGGTTTATAATTACATGGGCAAGACGGTGAGTACATATCTTATCGAATTGTAGCCTCCTCCTTTGTTTACCCTTCCTATCTCTTCCCATCTTTCCGCCCCCCCTCCTCCCCCCCCCCAAGTTGTAAAGTTCGATTTTGACATGACAACTTGTACTTCTCATTGTTGCAACAGGTCCACCTGTATCCTAATTTAAACGACTTGTTTTTCCACTTCCCCTCCACAAATTATACCGACATCAAATATAGTGAAAGCAGGGGTTATACTGTAGGGGAGGGACATATTAGGGTGAGGTGGTATGACAATGTTGTTTTGATTTGCATTTTTTTATGGCTAGGGAGGTTGAGCATTTTTTCATGTGTCTATTGGCCATCCTTCTTTCTTCTTCAGAGAAGTTTCTCTTTAAGTCATTAGCCTACTTATTTATTGGGCAGTTGTTTCTTTGAGGATTTATTGTTGGGGGATTTAATTTTTTGAGTTCCAAGTATATTTTAGATATGAGACCCTTGTCCGTTTTATGGCTAGTGAAGATCTTCTCCCAATCTGTGGGCTTTCTGTTGATCTTGCTAGCTATGTCCTTTGCCATGCAGAAGCTCTGCAACTTCATGCAATCCCATTTGTCCAACCTTTCATTGATTTGTTGTGTTTCCGGGTCTCTATTCAGAAAATTTCGGCCAGAGCCAAGGAGACCTAGGGTTACTCCTATTCCATCCTGTAATGTTTTCAGAGTGTCTGCTTTGACTCCGAGGTCTTTGATCCATTTGGAGTTGATTCTGGTGCAGGGTGATATATAAGGATCTAGATTTAGTTTTCTACAAGTAGTTAAGCAATTTTGACAGCACCATTTACTGAAGAGGCTGTCTTTCTTCCATTCTATTTTTTTAGCTCCCTTATCAAAGATTAGATGACTATAGGTCTTTAGGTTCATTTCTGGGTTTTCAATTCTATGCCATTGGTCCTGAAGTCTGTTCTTGTGCCAGTACCAAGCTATTTTGATTACTATGGCTTTATAGTAGAGTTTGAAATTTGGTATTCATATCCCTCCAGCAGTGTTCTTTCCATTGAGGAGCGTTTTTGTTATTCGGGGTCTTTTATTATTCCATATGAATTTTTGGATTGCCTCTTCTATTTCCTTGAAGAATGAGGTTGGAATTTTGATAGGTATCGCATTAAATTTGTAGATAGCCTTGGGAAGTATTGCCATTTTCACGATGTTAATCTTTCCAATCCAGGAGCATGGAAGTTTTTCCTATTTTCTAAGTTCTGTTTTGATTTCCTTTTTCAAGTTTTTAAAGTTTTCACCATAGAAGAGCAGCAGACATGGAGCATGAAAGAGAAAGAGAGGAAATGGGAGAGTGAAAGAGAAAGAGAAATATCACAATACTGAAAGTGTATAACAGATAAACAAGAGCAGTATGAGAATATTCATACTGCTGTCTTTAGACTCTACATATACATTTGAAGGTATTTGATGTATGATAACCCATCAAAATGAAATATAAAGTTATTTTGTTAAAAATAAAAATGTCTCAGGAGAAATTTTAAATGTAAAAACAATCTTCATGGAAGCAAACTCTGAGCTATTTCATGACTTTGAAAAGGATAAAGTGGTTGAAGTTAGTATAAATTCAGAAGTATGACAATTCACAATGATATAAAAAGGTATTCATATATTTAATAACATAACCCAAAGCAGAAAGCAAATGTTGGATAATTAATTTTTTAAAAAACATTCTGTCAGGTGCTTGGAAGGTGGCTCAGTGTTAGAGTGCTTGCCTTGCATGCATGAGGCCCTAGATTTGATTTCTCAGCACCACATAAGCAGAAAAAGATGGAAGTGGTGTTGTGGCTCAAGTGGTAGCACTAGCCTTGAGCTGAGGGACAGCACGTAGGACCCAGAGTTCAAGCCCCATTACCAGCAAAATCAAAATATAAAACAAAACTAAACACAGTCTCTCACTTTTGTGGCTTCAACTCTTTAAAATCACTGCTTCAGCCTCTGGGTAAGATTTTAGGTGTGGACATTTATCAACATTCCTGATTCAGACTCTACTTGATAACTTTTTAAATAAATATTTTGTTCTTAATTTTCCTCTTCGTAAATTCACATGCACCTATAAAAAATGGTTTGGCCATCCCAGTAACCTTCTCCAAGTACTTCATAATGATGACTTACAAAAAGTTGTATTATATTACAACAAGGAAAACAATGCTACAAATAAGAAAAACCAATAATTAAATATTAATGATTAATAAAACGAAAAACAAAACAATTACCAGTGTTTTCAGTATTTGAAGGGTACTACGTATTAGATTTTACTATTTTCTCATATTCCTGTACATTTAAAACTGTCTAAGATTATGATGTTCAACAAGAGTTTTATAGGCTATGAGCAGTCTTTAAAGTTACCCATTAAGATTACTATTTATGGCTCATCTCATCATTTGTATATGGCTTATATCATCATTTGTTCCTCACTAACATCTAAAATAAGGAAGCCCTATATTTTTAATAGAAACTATGTAGTTAAAAGTCTTAACTCTTTATTCTGCTCCTTTACACAAAGACTTTGCAACTTCTCATTAGTAAAATTTCTATAAACTCTGAAATGTACATACTTAGTAGCATATGTCTGCTACCATAAATCGTAAATACTTTATCAAAAAGTTTTATGACCTGGGGCTGGGTAGGTGGCTCAGTGGTAGAGTGCTTGCCTTGCATGCATGAAGCCCTGGGTTCGATTCCTCAGCACCACATAAGCAAAAAGAAAAAAGTTGGAACTGGCACGTTGGTTCAAGTGGTAGAGCAGTAGCTTTGAGCTGAAGAGCTGAGGGACAGCGCCCAGTCCCAGAGTTCAGGCCCCACTCGCAGAATCCCACCCCCAAAAAAATTTATGTCCTGCCAAACAGTCCTAGTTTTGGCCTATATAAGCAAATTCCCAAAATTAAATATGTTTAAAATATTAAAACTTTAAAAAAAAAACCTTAACACTTGCTTCAGTGTTCATCATGACAGGTGCCTTGCATAAAATAATTGAATTCCTCCTCTTACACATCTCTTGAACAACAAATATCTGGAATTATTTTGTTTTTGACATGTCAGTCTTTATTCTTAAATGTGTGCTTATGTAAGAAGTACATGGTTCTAAAATTTCAAGGCAATTATTTTGAGCTTACTTTTTGTTGAATTGTCTAGTTTAAGAAAATAAATTACACTTTATATATAAAAAATGTTCTATGCTCAATTCAGCATCAAGTACTCTAACATTGGAACAATACAGAGAAGATTAGAATGGCCCCTGAGAAAGGATGACAGGCAAATTCCTGAACCATTCCATCCTTTTACAACAACAGATGCTGGAGGGGATGTAGCCACAAGAGAACTGTACTGCATTCTTGGTGGGAGTGTAAACTTATTCAACCCTTTGGAAAGTACTATGGAGGTTCCTCAAAAGACTCCACATAGAACTCCCCTATGACCCAGGAATCCCACTTTTGTGCATTTACCCAGATGATCACAAACAAGACCACACTAAAGCTACCAGCACAACTATGTTTACTGAAGCATTATTTACCATCGCTAAGATCTGAAACCAACCCAAATGCCCCTCAGTAGATGAATGGATCAAGAAAATGTGGTATTTATACCAATGGAATTCTATGCCTCCCTCAGAAAGAATGGCATCGCCCAATTTGTTAGAAAATGGAAAGACTTGGAAAAAAATATTAAGTGATGTAAGCCAGATCCAAAGAAACATAGGCCCTATGTTTTCCTTAATTTTTAATAACTATTTTATGTCTGAGATAAGCAGAAAAGGTTAAAAGCTTTGCACATATGACCAAATTAGGCAAATCAAACCCAAGATAGGAACACACGTGTGGTTTTCTCTTGCTTGTTATTGATTCTTACGTACTTATAACAGGTGATGTATTTTTTGGTTCTTTATATGTTCCTCCCCCATGCTATAACCCGTTTACACTGTATTTGAAGTTGGTGCGCCCACATCTTGTATATACGTTCCTCTAATTTGGGGAGGGATCAGAAAAAAACAAGATGCTTAAATAGGGATACAGGTTGACCCATAACAATGAGATGCACAAGACACTGTGATGAAAAATGAACTTTACAATTTAGGCAGGGGAAGTGTACTTAGGGAGGGGAGTGTGCTTGTAGAGGTGGGAGGGAAGGGATGGTAGGGGAACATAAAGGAGGAGGTAACAATGCGTGTTAGGGAATGTACTCATTACCTTGCTCATGTAAATGTGACCCCTGTGTACAGAATTTTACAATAGAAAACATATAACATGTTCTGAGATGGAAGAGTTTATTTCCTTTATTTTACTCATATAATATTGTTAACAAAGAAATTAATGCAAAACACTAATATGAAGGTATTTTGAATGTGTGTGTGTCTGTGCAAGAGCGTGTGTTCTCATCCAATTGCATGTATGTTGGTGTGCTCAGAGTTTGAAATCAGGGCTTCAAAGTCTTGCTAGGCCTTTAATCTCTAGATTGGTGAGCTACTATATGAGCTACATCTCCATTCCTGGCCTGTTGCTAATTCATTGAAATTTTTGAAAAATAATCCTATGAATTTATTTTTCCCTCATTGGTTTCCAACTGTTATCCACAGATCTCTAGCTTCAGTGTTGATATGGCGAATAGTTAGGTTTACAGATGTGACCAACCAGCGCAAGTCTTTTAGAATAATTTTAAAAGTAGAAGAAAGTTTACTTCACGGGGTCCTGTTTTATCATTTATTTTTAAAGCATTTTGGAGTGATTATATGCAAATTTTTTTCGTTTTTTTGGATTCTTAACACAATAAGTGAAAATATTTAAAAGTTTTAGTACTTTTTAAAAAGGAAACAGGAACTATGGGACTGAAGAAATTTTTCTCTTATAAGCTCAGCTCTGTGCATGATAACCCAATGTCACCAACACAATCTGTGTTGCAGACCAAATGTAACAGCAAACTATCACCATGGGCAATAATTGCTATGCTATTATTTCTTGGAAATATGAATATTGAATTGAGAGTGTAAGAGAATGGAGAGATTTTACCTACCTTTTGTGTATTGCTGAAAGACTTTTGGAAACTTTGACTCATTTCTTTGCTCAAAGTGTGTGTTTGAGCCATGCACTTACTGCCTTTAATTACAATTTTTCCAAACACTAAAATGGTAATAACATTAGCTTTATAGAAAATGTTATCTTAAGAATTAAGGGAAATAAAACTTGTGAAATACTTAACACAAACGTCTATGAATGAGTTTGAGTTTAGCCAGAAGTTTTTAAAATACTAAAAAGAATGTGATAAGTATTACAGAAACCATTACATGTAGTGAGCAATCAGAAGTAATGTTATCTATTGACCATGCTCTGCTTCCAAGGAAGCCAGGTGGATAACTTCTCATGCTGTAAATCAAACTGGTTATCTTATGTCTTGTGTGTGTAAAAATATCCGGGACAGAATGATGAAGGAATGTTGTAGACTGAGGTGAAGTCCATATGAAAATGTGCAAAACTGATAAAACATAAAAGTATCTTAGTAGTAAATTGTGTTTTACATTATTTAAATTACATCACAAAGATAAGAAAGACCTAGAAAAATGAATTCTCTTTTTGATGTCCTATCATAGGTCCTTGGATCAACTCTTTCCTCATTCTTGTAGAAGTATCATCAGATGAGATGAACTATATTATTTTTTTGTTTGCTTCCTTCCATTTATTCTTCATTTGACACCTCAACTAATTGAGACTGAAAGAAACCAAGGGAAATTAGACACACAGGCTTTGGAAAGAACAATCAATGTAAAATAAATAAAACACATACAGCCTTGTAAAAAGTCTGACTAAATTGAGTTATATAGTCTCAAGCGTCAACAGAAAATGATTAAGAAATGTCATGCTATTGATAATTGAAAATGATAGGAGTTGCTTAATATTTTTCCTTTCTACTACTCTGAATTAATTATTGATTTTGTATAGAGAGATTAAAGATGAGATTAACAAGAAACTAGATTAAAAATGGACAAAAGTTCTGAATAGACATATTCTTCTTAAAGCCCTGAAAAATCGCCAGTAAGTTTACAAAGTTGTTTAATACAACTCCTATGCTGGCTTAATGTTTTGTGAGCAGAAGTCATTAGAGAAATGTAATTCAAAATTACTATGATACTACTTCATAACTACTACAACTTTTATCAAAAAGATCAAAGGAATCAGGTGTGGTGGCAAAAGATTTTAATTCCAAGCATTTAGGAGGTTGGATAAGTCTAAGGCCAGTCTGGGGTACTGCACATAGCAAAAACCGGCACTTTATTACCTTTAACAAAGGTAATAATGTTGGTGAGAGTGTGGAGAAAAGGAGATTTTCTACACTCTTCTTCAAAATACAGATAAGTGTTCTCCTTGCAGAAAGTAATATGCAGTTTTCTATAGAACTCCAAAGTTAAAATATCTTCTGCCCCACCAATCATGTGATTATTTCTCTCTGGGTAACTCAAATATATCTGTAGTTCATTGTTATTCACATCATTCACAACAACAGCCAATATATAAATCGAAGTTCAGTGTTCAACTACAGACTAATAAAGCAACCGTGATACATGCACAAATATCTTTCTCTGTTTCACTCTTAAAATAGCAAGATACTTATGCCATTAACCACAACTTACAATGACCTGAAAGATGTATTCTAAATGAAGAAAAATAATGTACTCTGATCTTTGTAAACACACACACACACACACACACACACACACACACACACACACACACACCAACCTCAAACATTAAGAGAGAAATTTTTTAAAAAGTAAAATAAATTGGAATTACTGTGGCATTTAGGTCACAATGTAGAAGATAGTAGATATACTGGTTGAACCGGTATAGAGTCGTAATGTACAACATGAAGATACAGGGGACAACACTGGCCTTACATAGGAATGAAGCTAAATTAGTACGAGTTGTTTTTCCGAGTAGGGGTTGCTCTTTTATTTGTTCTTCCTTCAGTAATGGATAAGATGAACGTAATTCTTTAAATATTCCTGCCTATTTGTAGAAATAATAACAAACAATATAGCAATAATGTTGCATGCTCAACATAGAACAAAATGTCAAATTAAACTACATGAGATTATCCTTGATGTAAACTAATTATTACAAATAAAAGAAACCATGGGACCTATGTTTCTTTAAGTCTGGCTTACTTCACTTAATATGATTTATTTCCAAGATCTTCCATTTCCTCAAAAATGAGATGGTAGCTTTCTTTCTGATGGAAACATAGGATTTTGTGTGTGTATGTGTGTGTGTGTGTGTGTGTGTGTGTGTGTGTGTGTCCAGTCGTGGAGCCTGAACTCTGGGCCTGGGCGCTTTCCCTCAGCTCTTCAGCTCAAGGTTAGCACTCTACCACTTGAGCCACAGCGTCACTTCCGGCTTTTTTTCTTTTTGCTTATGTGGTGCAGAGGAATCGAATCCAGGGACACAGGAATGCAAGGCAAGTGCTCTACCACTGAGCCACTTCCCCAGCCCTGGAAGCATAGTAGTGCATGTATGTATATCTCTCTGTTGTGTGTGTGTGTGTGTGTGTGTGTGTGTGTGTGTCATTTTCTTGATCCATTCAGCTACTGAGGGGCATCTGAGTTGATTCCATATCTTAGCTAGGGTAAATACTACTGTAATAAACATAATTGTGCTGGTAGCTTTAGTGTAGCCTTGTTTGTGGTCACGTTGCTAAATGCCCAGAAGTGAGATTACTGGGTAATAGGGGAGCATTATTGTGTACATCCAGGATAACCATAGTAGATGAGCAGATTAGCTCAAAGCTATGTACATATGACACTATAAGGTGATTCCAAGTGAAATAAACTCCAATACATGTTCTTTGTTGTTGTTCTTAATGTACTATGGGATTTGTTTTTATTTTTGTTTTATTTGTGTTTTCCCCATCTATGGTTTATCGCCTGAAGTCACTGTATTGGATTTTGATGCCCTGGGTATTGTAATTATGTTGATCTGAACTTGGGAAAGGAAATAGAAAAAACAAAATGGTGAGACAAAGGACAAATGGGTAACCTAAACAACTGTGATACTCACAAAACAAAATGTTGGAAATAATCTTGGCGGGGGGGGCATTGGGATGGAGGGAGAAAAATTGGAGAAGGGGTAACAAGTTATAAAAGAAATGAATTCATTTCCTTACTTATGTAACTAACCCCCCCTGTACTTTATCTTGACAATACAATTTAAATAAAAAATAAAATAAAATATATATGAGCTGCAATACAGGAGATATGAGTGGGGGCAACAGCTGTGGAGATCAGTAATTTTACTTTTACATAAGAAGTAATAACCTAGCATACAGATTTTCAGCCTCATGTCAGCCATTAAAAAGGGAAAACAAAATGCACAATCAGCAAACCAATAGGGATGAAATAGAAAACTAACAGAGGTGAAGAGATGACTTCGGCCAGTAATAACAAATGACACAATTAGGAAACAAATAACAAGCTGCTGAGTTTAAAAAATATTACCCATAATTCTATCAAATGTTGTTTTCAACACAATTTGTTAGCACTATAACTTAAATCACAATTTAATAATATATCATTTTAATAATAAGTTACTCATTTTTTATTTCTTAATATTGAATGTTTAATATGTAATATGTAATGTTTAAATAGCCAGCTATAGAAAAGAAGAAAGTGAATCTAATTTTAATAATATATTTCATGAATTGTAAAATTGAATAGCATTAGAATCTAAACAAATAACATATCATTATTGTTTCATTTCTGTGAATTAATGTAATAATTCAAATTGTATTCTACACTTAGCACTCATCTTAACATGAAATAAATTATTGCACATGACTCTTGGTATTAGGTGGAAGGGTTCAGCACTGTGGTAAAATTCACACCACACAATACACGAGGATATTACTCCTCTCATCTAGCTTAAATTGTGGAAAATTGATTTCCAAATGCATGTTAAATTCCTGTGTAGGTGACATCTATACAATTATACACAATTATTGTCACGAGGAGTATTTCAGATGACAAAAGTCATATTCATTAATTAAATATTTATTATTTTGTACCAAATAAATATTTATAGAGCGACTGAATTTCTGAGTAGATGCTGGTTTATATGTGCCAGATTATATGTATTGAGGCTTATTTTATATTCCTGACATTGTTTCTACAGTTGGAGTTAATTTTCCATAAGGGGTTAATTGTATTATATTGGATATATGAAAGTAAACTGAATGTTTATTCCATTAATACTTTGACACTTGTCTAATCCCAATATAAATAATCCATGTGTTTGAAGTAATGAAAATAACAAAAAATATAAGCCAGATAAGTCATTCTGTAGTAGAAAAGAATTTTCACCTTTGTTTTGATAGTTTGGTCCTCTTTACACTACAGAATATTCTTGGGAAAATGTGTTCCAGGCTGGTCACAACTGTAGAAATATTATGGTTTGATTTATCAAAAGAGAAGGAAGGAAGGGGAACCTTCCTTCCGAAAGTTTGCCCCCAGGGATGTGATCTGCTTTATGGTGGTGACTTGGAAATGAACATTTTTCACAGTCAACCTTGAAAAGCCATCTTGATAGACCATTTCTGTAAGTGGATTGCTACAGTTATTCTGATATTATGAAATACATTGTACTTCTATTATCCCAGCTTTTCCTTTTTTCCTAGAACCTGAAATAAGTTCATCTTTAATTAACATTTAATACATTTCTTTTTTTTTTACTGACAGAAAATCTGGGTGTAATTTTGATTTTTTATCTTTCCAATATAATATAAACTATGTTTTGACCAGTCACTTTCGAAAAATGAGTGATGTTCATGCACACTATTTTGGTGGCTTTAAGTAAATTGAGAGTTAATGTGGTATGGTAGTTCTTTTGCCTAATTGACTGAAGCATTAGATTATTCATGTATAAACCTGAGCATTGAAGTTTTAAAATTTTATATATAAAAGAGTCCCCAAAGATTTACTTTAAACTGATAATGGAGGGGGGTTTGTCTTCATGTCTAAACTTTATATTTATTTTTATAAAAGTAATGATGTTCACTGGAGAAATATAAAAGATGCGAACATATTCCAAAAGAGAAAAGATTTATTTATTAAAAAATAGAAAAGAGTAAAATAGTCACATTTCTTGCTTGAGACTGCATAAATTTCATATTAATATAGCTCAAGATGAGACTCAGAGATAAATTCATATTTATATTACTGAGAGTTAAATCACAATATAAGCTACATAGGTATTTTAAGAAATTGGTGATTCAAAGCCCTACATACCTAATGGATGAAGAATAGAATTGAAAATAGCAGAGGAAAACAAATCAACATGCAGGTATTATGATATTATAATAAAGAAATGAAAGAAATGAAGCTTTTGCCTGCTGAAGGAGAAAGTTTAGCCTGTAATTTCAATGTAAGGCATCAATTGTAATGAGTTTAAAGTCTTTTCCTACAAGATATCCAAGAGTACTATATTCAGCCTCTGAAGAGTAAAGAAGTAATTATTTTCATTAGCTTTGCTTAATATTAATTTAATTGTAGCAAATAGGTTAAAATGTCTGCTCCGTTTCATTTGATGTAATAACATACATTTCATATTATTACTGTCTCTTCATACAAGCCTGAAATCACTATTTTATAGTAACACAAGCAGAAAAAAGAAAATAACCTGGTACAACCATCACATACCCTAAATTAGGTGAAAAACTCCACAATAAAAACTGAACCTGAGGAAGTGGAAAAACAATGGCAGAATAACAACAGAAAATTACCCTAGCTCTATCTAATGAAACAGAGATTTAGAGTCCTATACAAAGTCTACTTCTAGTGGATCAAACCAAGCCAGCTATAATTATATATAGATATGCAATTCAAAAGAAGTTTTTTATACTGTCTTCACAAGAAAACAGCTATTAATGAAAATTACCCAGCCATTCATGTGACTACTGTGACTGTGCTAGGCAACATGTTCAAAAGCAGAGATGCAGTGAGGAAATAAAAGGGCCACATGGGAAAAAAGCAGGAACAGTGACAGCCACATCCAAACACAGACATAATTCACCTTACCACTGGACAGTTCAAACTGTCATTGGAACCACATTTATTTTTTTTTTGGGTCCCGTCGAGGGGCATGAACTCTGGGCCTGGGTGCTGTCCCTCAGCTCTTCAGCTCAAGGCTAGCGCTCTACCACTTCCGGCTTTTTTTTTTTTGTTTATGTGGTGCTGAGGAATCAAACCCAGGGCCTCAGGCATGCAAGGCAAGCGCTCTACCACTGAACCACCTTCCCAGCAAGAACCACAAGTATTTATTAACATGACCACATCTCACCACAACTGCTGTCTACAAAAACCTAATTCCAGAAAAACAAAGGAAAATGGAAGACCAAACCAAAACCTGGCAAATCAACAAGAACATAGATAGTAACCTTTTAAGATCATAGATCTCCCAAATGAAAGCCAAGACATCCTTCAAGTGGACAGAACCAATCAGAAATTTAAAAAATGGATGTCAAGATAATATAATTCACACACGAAATAAGCAGGCCTTACAACAGGCAATCAAGGACCTAGAAGATACTTTCCAAATTATATTTCAAATACTGCTAAAAAATGTGATTAACGAAAAGATACAAAACATCTACAAGGAAATTTGTGAACAAGATGAGACCAACCAAAGATTAGCAAAATAATTCATGGAGTCTACAAACAGAAAGATAAATAATTTCTGAGAAGTCAAAGGAGTATAAGGGAAAAAAACGATGCCTAGTTAAAAGATATGAAAGAAGACACAGCCAAAAAAAATCCCCTAACACTCTTACCCAAAGAAAAGATGTAAAGAAAGTCCACACAAAACATAAAACAAAGTTTTAATAAAGAGAGAAGCCCTAAAATATGAGCAATGAGAAAACAGGGAAATCAAAAAGAAAGTAGAAAGTCTCCACAGCGAATAGATGACATAGAAGATAATCTCAGGTCTCAAAGACAGAATAGGTCTAATAGGAAAGAGGAGATAATCATTTAGAACCAAACCAAGAAATAAGAAACGATCTTGCTGGAAGTTCAAGACAGTTAGAAGATCAAACTTGGGGAAACAGGTATCAAGAAGGAGAAGAGCAGGAAACAAAGTGGATGGGAAACATATTACAGAATTCTAGCAGAGAAAATGTCAAACATCCAAAGAGATAAGCTCATTCAGAGAAGAGAAGCCTTTAGAACACCAAACGGAGAATACCAGAACAGAACAACCCACCACCACATTATAATCCATTAGAGGATCATTAGAGATCAAGGAAAGGATTATTAAAGCTCTCATCAGAAAAGACTGATTATATAAAAAAGATACATAGTCAGAATAATTACAGATTTCTTAGCTGATATGGTCAAAAGGAGAGCCTGGGATGATAAATGGCAAACATTAAAGGTAAACAAATACCAAGCGTAAATAGGGTCCCAAGCCAAACACTCCTTTACATTTAAAGGATATATAAAAATATTTTTGACAAAGAGAACTTGGAACAATGAATCTCCAACATGAAAGTAGAAGAATATTGAACAGGAACTGAGGGAAGAGAATCAGAATATGTCTACAGTGTAGAATACTGGATGTGTGTTGCAGATACAAAATCATCTTCTATAGGTTCATTTAGTGAAACTTGTCATCCTCTATTGAAAGCAAAAATTCCATATACAGATTTCCAGTTACTTTGCTTACCTATCACTTCTGATCACAAATCCTCTTATGAAATTTTATAGTATCTTTGAAAAAAATAAAATGATTTGCATATACTTATCATCTTAAGCAAATACAGTCTGTTTTTACATCTTTCATTCTGTGACAAACCCTTATTTTTTTGTTTCCCGGATTGCTGAAAAATGTATTCTTGGAAATAGGATATTGACAGTAAATCTGAGTGTAATTTTCATTTTTTAGCTTTCAAATATAATATAAACTTTGTTTTGACTAGTCATTTTCTAATTCATGAACAATAATATTTTGGTGCCTTTAAGACTTATTGTGGTATTGTAGTTGTTGTGTCTAATTGACTGAACCATTAGAGTATTCATGTATAAACCTGAGCATTGAACTTTTTAATTTTCATATCTAAAAGAGTCTCAAAGGCTTTACTTTAAAGAAATAATGGAGGGGCTTGTCTCCATGTTCAAAACTTTAAAATATTTCTATAAAAGTACTGGAAATACATCATGTTCACTGGAGCAATATAAAAGGTGAGAACAAACAGAAAAAAAAGAAAAAAGAAAAAATCAACACTAAAAGGTGAGAACATATTGCTGAAGAGAAAAGATTTATTGATTAGATTAAATAACAGAAAAGAGTAAAATAGTCAGTTTCCTTGCTTGAGACTGCATACATTTCACATGAATGTAGGTAAAGATGAGACTCAGACATAAATTCATATTTATTTTACTGAGATTCAAAAAATAATATAAGCAATATAGGTATTTTAAAGAACTGGTCATTCAAAGACCTGGATTCCTAATGGATGAAGAATGGAATTGACAATAGCAGACGAAAACAAATCAACATTCAGGTATTATGATATTGTAATACTATTATGAAAGAAATGAAAAGAAAGAAAGTTTAGCCTGTAATTTCAATGTAAGGCATCAGTTGTAATGAGTCCAATTTCTTTTCCTACAAGATATCCAAGAGTACTATACTCATCCTCTGAAGAGTAAAGAAGTAATCATTTTTATTAGCTTTGCTTAATATTAATGCATTTATAGCAAATAGGTTAAAATGTCTGCTCCCTTTCATTCGATGTAATAACTTACAATTCATATTATTACTGTCTCTTCATACAAGGCTGAAATCACTATTTCAAAGTAACACAAACAGAAAAAAAGAAAATAACCTGGTACAACCATCGCATACCCAAAATTAGGTGAAAAACTCCACAATAAAAAATGAACCTGAGGAAGTGGAAAAATAATGGCAGAGAAACAACAGAAAATTACCCTAGCTCTATCTAATGAAACAGAGATTTAGAGTCCTAGCAGGTACTCCACTTCTAGAAGGTCAAAGCAAGTCAGCTATAATTATATATAGATCCACAATACATAAAAAGATTTTATATTATCATCACAAAAAAACACAAATCTATGAAAAGTTACCCAGCTAGTCAGGTGACTGCTGTGACTGTGGTGGGGGAACATGTTCAAAAGCAGAGCTGCAGGTGGAAATAAAAGGGCCACATGAGAAAAAAATCAGGGACAGAGACAGCCACATCCAAACACAGACACACTTCACCTTACCACTGGACAGCTCAAACTGTCATTGGAACCACAAGTATTAACATGACAACATCTCACCACAACTGATCTCTCCTCCTACACTTAATGGGCTAGACAAAAACTTAATTCCAGAAAATCATAAGAGAAGTCTATACCAACACCTGGCAAATCAACCAAGAACATAGAGAGTCAAATATTAAGATCATAGATGCTCTAAATGAAAGCCACGACATCCTTCAAATGTACAGAACCAATCAGAAAAATACAAAAAAAAGTGATGTCAAGGTAGTGTAATTCACACAGTAAATAAGCAGGCATTACAACAGGCAATCAAGGACATAGAAGGTAGTTTTCAAAATACATTACAAATAGTGCTGAAAAATGTGATTACCGAAAAGATACAAAACCTCTACAAGGAAATTTGTGAACAAGATGAGACCAACCAAATATTAGCAAAATAATTCATGGAGACTACAAAGAGAAAGATAAGTAAATTCTGAGAAGGCAAGGGAGTCCTAGGAAAAAAATAGATGTCTAGTTAAAACATATGAGAGAAGACACAGTTAAAAGACCAACTCCCAACCCCCCTATTCAAAGAAAAGATGTAAAGAAAGTCCACACAAGCCCAAAAACAAAACCTTAATAAAGATAAAAGCCATATAAAGTGACCGTTTTGAAGACAGATAAATAAAAATCTATGAAGAATCTCTCCACAGAGAATAGATTACATAGAAGATAATCTCAAGCATCAAAGACTGAATAGGTCTAAAAGGAAAGAAGAGATAATCATTTAGAACCAATCAAAGAAATAAGAAACGATCTTGCAGGAACTTCAAGATTCAGTTAGAAGATAAAACATGGGGGTGATAGGTATCAAGGAGAAGAGCAGGAAACAAAATGGATAGGAAACATATTACAGAATTCTAGCAGAGGATACCCTAAACAGGCTGAGGTAGAATTACTAACATAAGATAAAATAGAATTCAAATTAAAATTAGTTAGAAGAGACATTACATACTGATAATGGCAGCTCTACATTAGTAGGATATGTAGAGTCTAAATATCAAAACCCTGAATCCTGGAGCATACCACTTCACCAACCAAATATTACTTAACCTAAAAACACATCTCAACAAATCATTGTCATCCAAGGAAAAACTCAACCAAGAAACTGCAGACCTCAATAACTACATTGACCACCTAGTCCTAACAGACATGTATAGAATATACATTCAGCGTCAGAATATACATTCTTCACAGCAGCTCATGGAAGATTTTCCAAAATAGAACACATCCTATGTCACACGTATATTCTGTCCAAAGAAAAATTAATTGAATTCCCATATCTTGTCAGATCATAAGAGAACAAACTTAGAATTAAATGGCTAAAGCAAATAAAAAATTGTCAAACCCATGAAGAATGAACAACATGTTGCTGAATGAACAATGGGACACTGAAGGTATTAGAAAAGAAATCTGAGGGGCTGAGAAGGTGGCTTAGTGTTAGAGTGCTTGCCTTGCATGCATGAGGCCCTGAGTTCGATTCCTCAGCACCACATAAGCACAAAGAAAAAAAGCCGGGAGTGGCACTGTGGCTCAAGTGGTAGAGTGCCAGCCTTGAGCTGAAGAGCTGAGGGACAGCACCCAGGCTCAGAGGTCAGGCCCCACAACCGGACTCCCCCCCCCAAAAAAAAAGAAATCTGAAAGTTTCTGGAATTTAACAAAAATGAGCACACAAATTACCAGCTCCTCTGGTATTTGCAGTATTTCAAGGAAAATACATAGCTCTGAGGATGTCCATCAAGCAACTGGGGAAATCTCAATTGAATATTTTAATTATGCACCTCAAGCTCCTTGAAAACAGGAACAAACTCAGACACAAAGCAGTACACAGAAACAAATAAAAAAATCAGAAATAACTAAATAAAGACAAAATAAAACATGGAAAGAATCAAAAAATCAGGGTTGGTTTTTTAAATAAATTAACAGACTTGAGAGACCCTTACCAAATCTGACTAAGAAGAGAACTTATATAGGTATATAGATAAAAAGCCAGCAGATTGTGAGATCTTTACTTTCTCTACAACACACAATGGCCTCATATCTCAAATATATTTAGAGCCCCAAAAGTTAACCCCCCAAAAAACAAATTCTCAAAGAACCAACAACCCTCTTAATAAGTGGGCTAAAGATTTAAAGAGAGACTTCTCTGAAGAAGAAATATGCATGGCCAATAGACACATGAAGAAATATGCAACATCTAGCCATAAAAGAAATGCAAATCAAAGCAACATTGAGAATTTACTTCACCCCAGTTAGAATGACCATTATGAAGAAAACTAATAATAACATACTGGGCTTGTGGGGATGTGGCCAAAAAGGAACATTATTACACTACTGATGGAAATGTAAATTTGTTCAAATATTCTGTAAAGAAATATAGAGGTTCCTCAATAGAGCTCCCCATGACCCAGCAATGATGGATCAAGAAAATGTCGTATATATTCACAACAAAACACTATTCATCAGAATGAATGGCATTGCCCCATTTGTAAGGAAATGGAACTACTTGGAAAACATAATAAGTCAAACAAGCCAGACCCAAAGAATCATAGGCTACAGGTTTTCACTCATTTGGAAAAACTAGAATATGTCTAGGCTATTTACAATAGCTCAATAGCAATATGAATATCACCATATAAAAATGATGCTTATCGAAAGGAGCTCCAAAAAATGGATAAAAGATGATTGTATAGTTAACTCTTTTTACTTATTTCTATTTAGTTTTCACCCTTTGGTTTACTCTCTGTAGTAACTGTTTTTGTTTTCTCAACCCTTTGTCTTATACATGTTAATCTGATTTGGGGAAGGGAAGGGAAATCACAGAAATGGTGGGACAAAGATCAACCAAAGCACCAGTGATATACAGTAGACATTATGTTAGAAATGAACTTCACTACCTTGGGGGAGGGGGATGTCAGGGTTTGGGGAAGCAGGAAAAACTGAGGGAGGGATAGCACTGTTAAAAATATACTCATTACTTATGTAAATGTAACCCATCTCTCTATATATCACCTTCATAATATAAAATCCCACCAAAAACAATAAGAGAACTCACCCAAAGAGAGAAAATTAGAGGTAAAAATAAGACAACACAACAGATATAAGCAAAATTGAGAACGTTATAAGAGAGTACTTTGAAAACCTTATGCCAATCGCCTGGAGAATCCTGGAGAAATTGATGCTTTCCTATACACAATCTGAACCAAGTAGTTACACCTAAGAAGTAATGAAAATGAAATGCAATAAACCACTATCCATTCCAGAAAAATCTAGGACTGAATTAATTTACCATGAAATTAAGGCCTGAAAAGAACTTACAATACTCAAACCTATCTCTTCAATGGAATAGAACTGAAAATGGAATTATCAAACACATTCTTTAAAGCTAGAATTAGACTCTTCCCCAAATCACATAGGGACTCACCAAAGAAAGAGAACTATTAACCCAACTCTTTGGTAAGCATTGATGCTTTTTAATAAAATTCTCACCTAACAATTTCAGCAATTAACAAAAAAAAATCATATGGTACGATCAAATAGGATTCATCCTAGGATAAAATTGGATTCAATATACTTGTCAATAAACATAATACAAACCATCAGCAGAAGCAAGGACAAGAAATACATAATCGTCTATATGGATGTAGAAATAGCTTTTAAGAACCTCCAATAGCCCTTTATGATTAAAAGGTCTGAGAAACTAGGAATACATGGAACATTCCTCAGTATGTATGTGACAGAGATAATTAGCATTTACCAAATGGTGGAAGCATGAAGACATTAAAATCAGGAATGAGACAAGGATGTCCACTCTCTCTACTACTCTTTAAAATGGTTGTGGACTTTCTAGCAAGAACAATAGGCAAGAGAAAAATATAAAGGAGATCCAAATAGGGGAAGTAAAACTATCCCTTTTCTCATATGTAATGATCCTGTATTTAATGGACCCTATAGCTTCCTCCCTCAAGTTAGTAAAGGTGATGCTAACTTTCAGTAATGTAGCAGGGTATAAAAACCACAAGAATCAGTATTATTTCTGTGTTACCAACAATGGGAAGATCCAGGCTGAAATCCAAAAAAACAACCTCATATGTATTAGTCTCAAAATAAAATCAAATCTAAACACAACAACAACAATAACAACAAAACAAGGAATTAATTAATTTACCTAAAAATATGAAGGGCCTCTACTGTGAAAATTTTAAAAATATAAAAAGGGAAATTGAAGGAGATTCAAGGAAATGGAAAGTCTTTCAATGCTCCAGGTTGGAAGAGATAACATGGAGAAAAATGCAATATTGTCCCCAAATAATTGCCAATGCAATACACATGAAAATCCCAACAATATATTTCAATGCATTAGAGAAAGTAACCAAAATTTAATATGGAATTACAAAATTACACATAAAACAGAAGGCTTACAAATAAACTCATGGGCCTATAGTCATCATACACACACACACACACACACACACACACACACACACACACACACACACTGGAATTCCACTCCCCCATGAGAAAGGATGACTTTTCACCAGTATTAAAGAAACTGAAAGGCTTGAAAAAATTATACTAAAAGAAAAGAGAAAGGAATGCAGGCTCAGAACAATATAGGTTTCATGGATTCATTCATTTATGATAGCTAGAAGGTGCCCACAATTCTACAAGTAAACAAGACAGATTCTACCTCATCCCAGTTAGAATGGCCATTATCAAGAAAACAAACAATAGCAAATGCTGGCATGGATGTAGCCAATTGGGAACTCTATTACACTGTTGGTGGAAATTAAACTTGTTCAACCACTCTGGAATGCAGTATGGAATTTCCCGAAAAGACTAAATGTAGATCTCCCTTAAGATCCAGTAATTCCCTCAACGGCAGTAATCCAAAAAATAACAACAAGCTCACATGAAAGCTACCAGCATACCCATGTTCAGGGCCCAGGCCCAGAGTTCAAGGACTGGAAAAAAAGTTACTACTAATGGTATTTGTTTCCTCAAATATGAATCTTTTGACAAAAGATACCAAATCATTTTATTTTCAGTATCTAGGTTAGGACTTAAAGGTAGTGGGTGATAAAATGGCTTATTTGTTGAATGTTAGGATAAAATGTAGGCAGTCCAAGAAAGGGAGGATTTTTGTAGTTGTGGTCGAGTGGCTTGAAACCTGGGCTTGGGCACTGTCCCTCAGCTATTCAACTCAAGTTGAGTGCTCTACCTCTCGAGCAACAGTGCTACTTCTGGTTTTCTGGTGGTTAAAAGAGATAAGAGTCTCAGGAATGTTCCTGCCCAGGCTGGCTTTGAACCACCATCCTCAGATCTCAACTTCCTCAGCAGTTAGGATTACAGCTGTGAGCCACTGGCACCAGACTAAAAATGGGAGATTTTTAGAAAAGAAAATCCACCTCTTCATCTGTGTCTAAATCTCAGATATCCCTATTACAACACTTTCAACTCAATTCATCAGACTTTTGTAAATTTCTTCTTTTCCTTCATGTGGGAATACTGCAGTCAATATCAACTCAGCTGTGGGACTGGATCAATTGAATGGTAATTGCTAGCACCTAAATCAAGAACTGTTACAGCAAAACAAACGAATCCCTCAGTTGGAATAATTGTTTTCCCTTTTTCTTACAAATTTGTGCTTGATTAATTCATATTGTGATATTGGAACTCCTAACAGAGTGGTGACATTTTCTTTCTCTTCAACCATCTCCCACATGTGGTCAAATATTTAAGAATTCAAAGATTTCTATTGATAATTGATTAAGATGACCTCTAAGTAACTACGCATTTCTGGAATTTGGTCTTCTGTCTTGTTTTTGTTTTTTAAATTTATATTTTTTATTGTGAAAATACTGTAGAGAGGAGTTACAATTACATGGGAAAGATAATGAGTATATTTCTTATCAAGCATTGTAGCCTCCTCCTTTGTTTCCCCTTCCAATCCCTTCCCAGCCTCACCCCCCCCAATACCCCCCCCAAGGTTGTAAAGTTCGTTTTTGACATGACAATTTGTACATCTCATTGTTGCAACGGATCCACCTGTATCCTTATTGAAACGACTTGTTTTTCCCCTTCCCCTCCACAAATTATACCGACATCCAATACAGTGAAAGCAGGGGTTACACTGTGGGGGAGAGACATACAAAGCAACAAAGAAATAATCTTATAAATGTGTTAGAACCAAAAGCATGACAGAAAAAAAAATTTGAATACATATCTTAGGGTTCATTTTCCTAACATAACCTTATCTGACCTTTTCTGCTTGACTCAGACATATACTAGATACTGCAAATAAGGGAAACCATGGGACCTATGTTTCTTTGGGCTTGGCTTAATTCCCTTAATATAATTTTTCCAAGCCTTTCCATTTCCTAACAAATGGGGCAATGTCATTCTTTCTGATAGAGGCACAGAATTACATTGTGTATATATACCACATTTTCTTGATCCATTCATCTACTGAGGGGAATCTAGGTTGGTTCCATATCTTAGCTATGGTAAATAATGCTGCAATAAACATAGTTGTGTTGGTCGCTTTAGTGTGGTCTTGTTTGTTAACATTTGGGTAAATGCCCCAAAGTGGGATTAATGGGCCATAGGGGAGCTCTATGTGGAGTCTTTTGAGGAACCTCCATACTACTTTTCAAAGTGGTTGAACAAGTTTACACTCCCACCCACAATGAAGTAATGTTCCCTTCTGTACACATCCCCTCCAGGATCTGTTGTTATTAGAATTCTTGATTTTTGCCATTCTAACTGGGGTGAGGTGGTATCTTAATGTTGTTTTGATTTGCATTTCTTTTAGGGCTAGGGAGGCTGAGCATTTCTTCGTGTGTCTATTTGCCATCCTTCTTTCTTCTTCAGAGAAGTTTCTCTTTAAGTCTTTAGCCCACTTATTTATTGGGCAGTTGTTTCTTTGAAGATTTGTTGTTTGGGGAATTAATATTTTTAGTTCCAAGTATATTTTAGATATGAGACCCTTGTCCGTTGTATGGCTAGTGAAGATCTTCTCCCAATTCGTGGGCTTTCTATTGAACTTGCTAGCTATGTCCTCTGCCATGCAGAATCTCTGCAACTTCATGTAATCCCATTTGTCCAACCTTTCTTTGATTTGTTTTGTTTCCGGGTCTCTATTATGAAAATTTTGGCCTGTGCCTAGGAGACCTAGGGTTTCTCCTATTCCATCCTGCAATGTTTTCAGAGTGTCTTCTTTGACTCTGAGGTCTTTGATCCATTTGGAGTTGATTTCTGTCTTGTTTTTACATGCATAAGCTTTCTATGATTTATTTGTTCTACAAGGAATTCTACTTTCCAATCTTTGTGTGACCAATTTTAGTTCTCTCTGATCAGTCTTTCTGACTCTCTCTCTCTCTGGAGTCTCATTTCAGTCTGCCTCATCAAAAATATGTTAGTTATCAGCTAAATGACTCTCACCTTCTGTTTTTTGCCTGCCTTCATGTAGGCTGTTATAGCAGCCCTCACTGGCTGTGCTAACTGGAGGTTTTTTTGTTTGGTTGATTTGTGTGTGTGTGTGTGTGTGTGTGTGTGTGTGTGTGTGTGTGTGTGTGTTGTTTTAAAGGTCTAGGATTACTATTCAACGTAGTAGCTTCTCTGGGCCCCAGTCATCCCTTGGCCTAATTAAATTCCTATTTTAATTCTCTCAAAATGAAGCAATCTGGCCTCCTTGCAAAGATATCAATAATCCTCTGTAATAATCCACTTACAGAAATGGTCTATCAGATGGTTTTTCAAGGCTTATTGTAAAAAAATGTTCATTTCCAAGTCACTACCATAAAGCAGATCACATCCCTGAGAGCAGACTTTTGGAAGGAAGTTTGCCCTTCCTTCTTTCTCTTATGATAGATCAAACCATAATATTCTGCAGTTGTGGCCAGCCTGGAGCATATTTTCACAAGCATATTCTGTAGTGTAAAAGAGGACCAACTATCAAAACAAAGGTGAAAATACTTGTCTACTTCAGACTGATTTATCTTGCTTATATTTGTTGTTATTCTCATTACTTCAAACACATGGATAAATTATATTGGAATTAGACAAGTGGCAAAGTATTAATGGAATAAATATACAGTTTACTTTCATATATCCAATATAATACATTTAACCCATTATGGAAAATTAAATCCAATTATAGAAACAATGTCAGGAATATAAAATAAGCCTCAATACATATAATCTGGCACTCATACACCATCATCTACTCATAAATTCAGTCTGTCTATAAATATTTATTTTGTACAAAATAATAAAAATTTATTTAATGAATATGACTTTTAAGTATCATCTGAAATATTCCTCATGTATATAATTATATATATTTATATAGATACCATCTAGACAGGAATTTAACATGTATGTAAAAATAAAATTTCCACAATTTAACCTAGTTGAGAGGAGTCATACCCTCGTGTATTGTGTGGTGTGAATTTTTCCACAATGCTGAACCCTTCTACCTAATACCAAGAGTTATTATGTGCAATAAATTATTATGAGAAATAATTTATTATTTGATGTTAAATGAGTGCTAGGTGTAGAATACACTTTGAATTATTACATTAATTCACAGAAATGAAACAATAATGATATATTATTTGTTTAAATTCTAAAGCTTCTCAAATTTACAATTCATGAAATATATTATTAAAGTTAGTTTCACATTATTCTTTTGTTAAAATTTTATATTAAACATTCAATATTAAGAAATCAATAGTAAGTAACCTACTATTAATATGATATACTATTAAACTGTGATTTGAATTATAGTTCTAACTAATTGTGATGCAAACAACATTTAATAGAATTATGGGTAATATTTTTTAAACTTACCAGTTTGTTATTTGTTTCCTAATTGTGTCATTTGTTATTCTTGGTCCAAGTCATCTCTTAACCTTGCTTAGTATTCTATTTTATCTCTATGGGTTTGCTGATTTTGCATTCTGTTTTCCTTTTTAGTGACTGACATGAGGCTGAAAATCTGTATGCTAGTTTATTACTTGCTATGTTAATATAAAATTACTGCTCTCCAAACTGTTCTACTCTACTTTACTACATACAGTATTTCCCCTCTCCCATCTCCTGTGTTGCTGCTTTCATATATTTTATTTTATTTATATTTATATTTTATTGTCAAGGTAATGTACAGTGGGGCTTTAGCTATAAAAGTAAGTTAATGAACTCATTTCTTTTCAAACTTGTTATCCCTTCTCCAATTTTTCTCCCTCTTCACTCCCAACACCCCCAAGATTATTTCTAACATATTGTCTTGTGAATACCACTGTTGCATAGGTTCCCCCTCTGTCCTTTGTCTCACCATTTTGTTTTTTCCCTTACCATTCCATAGTTCATATCAACACATTTACAATACCCAGGGTATCAAAATCAAAATACAGTGACTACAGAGGATAATGCATAGGTGGGAAAACACAAAGGATAAAAAGAATTCACCTAGAACATTAAGAACACCAACAAAGAACATGTCTTGTAGTTCATTTCACATGGAATCACCTTATATGCTGAGATGTACTTACTTATTGAGCTATTCTGCTCATCTACAAAGATTATACTTGATGTACACAATAATGCTCCCCTATTACCCAGTAATCCCACTTCTGGGCATTTAACTAGGAGACCCAAAACAAGGCCACACTAAAGCTACCAGAACAATTATCTTTATCACAGTAGTATTCACCAGAGATAAGATAAGGAATCAACCCAGATGGCCCTCAGTAGATGAATGGATCAAGAAAATGGGACACACACACAGATACACACACATGGAATACTATGTTTATATTAGAAAGAAAGATATCACTTCATTTGTAAGGAAATGGAAGATCTTGGAAAAAATCTTATTAAGTGAAGTAAGCCAGACTTAAAGAAACATAGGTCCTATGGTTTCCTTTATTTGTAATAATTAGTTTACATCAAGGATAATCTCATGCATTTTAATTTGACATTTTGTTCTATGTTGAGCATGCATCATTATTGCTATATTGTTTGTTATAATTTCTGCAAAAAGCAGGTATTTAAAGAATTACATTCATCCAAACCATTACTGAAGGAAAAACAACTAAAAAAGCAATCCCTACTAGGAAGAACAACTCCTACTTACTTAGCTTCATTCCTATGTAAAGCCAGTGTTGTCCCCTGTATCCTCATACGGTACATCACAACTCTATACCTGGTCATCCTGTATATCTACTATCTTCTACATTGTGACCTAAATGCCCAGCAATTCCACTTTGCTTTACTTTTTAAAAAGATTTCTCTCTTAATATTTGAGGTTTTTAAGAGAGAGAGAGAGAGAGAGAGAGAGAGAGAGAGAGAGAGAGAGGAGAGAGAGAGAGAGAGAGAGTGTGTGTGTTTACAAAGAGCAGAGGACAACATTATTCTTCAATTAGAATACATCTTTCAGGTTATTGTAAGTTGTGGCTAATGCGAGAAGTCTTTTGCTATTTTAAGGATGAAACAGAAAAACATGATTGTGCATGTACCACAGTTGCTTTATTAGTGTATAGTTGAACACTGAACTTCGATTTATATCTTGGCTGTTGTGAATAATGTGAATGACAATGAACTACAGAATATTTACGAGTCACCCAGAGAGAAATAATCACATGATTGGTGGGTCAGATGATATTTCAACTTTGCATTTATTTTTCTTTTTTTTCTTTTTCTTTCTTTTTTTTTTTTTTGTCAGTCGTGGAGCTTAAACTCTGGGACTGGGCGATGTCCCTCAGTTTCTCAGCTCAAGGCTAGTGCTCTACCACTTGAGCCACAGCATCACTTCTGGTTTTCTGAGTGTTTATTGGAGGTAAGATTTTCACAGACTTTCCTGCTGGGGCTGGCTTTGAACCACAATCATCAGACCACAGCCTCTTTGGAAAACTGCATACTATTTTCGACTATTTTCTACTAACCCCTATTTTGACCAAGAGTGTAGAAAATTTCCTTTTCTCCACACTCTCATCAACATTCTTAGCTTTTGTTCAAAAGGTAATAAAGGGCAGATTTTCACTCTCTGCAATACCCCCCAGTGTTGCTTTAGACTTAAATCCAACCTCCTAAAGACTTGGAATTACAAGTCTTTACCACCACACCTGGTTCCTTTGATTTTTTTTTCGATGAGTTATAATAGTTATGAAGTAGTATCATAGTAATTTTTTAATTTTTATTTTTTATTGTGAAAGTATGTACAGAGGGGTTACAATTATATGGGCAAGATAATGAGCACATTTATTTTCAAGCATTGTACCCTCCTCCTTTGTTTCCCCTTCCCATCCCATTACATCCTCCTCCCTCACCCCCCACCCAATCTTCCACATACACACCCACCAAAGTTGTAAAGTTCTTTTTCGACATAACGACTTGTACTTCTCATTGTGGCTTTGGGTCCACCTGTATCCCTATTTAAACGACTGGTTTTTCCCCTTCCCCTCCACAAATTATACTGACATCAAATACAGTGAAAGCAGGGGTTATACTGTGGGAGAGGAGCATACAAAGCAACAAAGAAATAATCTTATAAATGTGTTAGGAACAATATCATGAAAGAAAAAAAACAGTTCAATACATATCCTAGGGTTCATTTCCCTAACATCACCTTATCTGACCTTTTCTGCTTGACTCAGACATATACTAGATATTGCAAATAAAGGAAACCAAGGGACCTATATTTCTTTGTGTCGGTCTTGCTTCACTAAATATAATTTTTTCCAAGCCTTTCCATTTCCTAACAAATGGGGCAATGTCATTCTTTCTGATGGAGGCATAGAATTACATTGTGTATATATACCACATTTTCTTGATCCATTCATCTACTGAGGGGAATCTGGATTGGTTCCCTATCTTAGCTGTAGTAAATAATGCTGCAATAAACATAGTTGTGCTGGTAGCTTTAGTGTGGTCTTGTTTGTAAACATTTGCGTAAATGCTCCAAAGTGGGATTAATGGGCCATAGGGGAGATCTATGTGGAGTCTTTTGAGGAACCTCCATACTACTTTCCAAAGTGGTTGGACAAGTTTACACTCCCACCCAAAATGAAGTAAGTTCCCTTCTGTCCACATCCCCTCCAGCATCTGTTGTTAATAGAGTTCTTTATTTTAGCAATTCTAACTGGTGTGAGGTGTTATATCAATGTTGTTTTGATTTGCATTTCTTTTATTGCTAGGGAGGTTGAGCTTTTCTTCATGTGTCTATTTGCCATTCTTCTTTCCTCTTCAGAGAAGTTTCTCTTTAAATATTTAGCCCACTTATATATCGGGCAATTGTTTCTTTGAGGATTTGTTGTTGCAGGATTTAATTTTTTTAATTCCAAGTATATTTTAGATATGAGACCCTTGTCTGTTGTATTGCTAGTGAAGATCTTCTCCTAATTTGTGGGCTTTCTATTGATCTTGCTAGCTATGTCATTTGCCATGCAGAAACTCTGCAACTTCATGAAATCCCATTTGTCCAACCTTTATTTGATTTGTTGTGTTTCTGGGTCTCTATTAAAAGAAAATTTCGGCCTGTGCCAAGGAGACCCTACGGTTTCTCCTATTTCATCCTTTAAAGTTTTCAGAGTGTCTGCTTTGACTCTGAGGTCTTTGATCCATTTGGAGTTGATTCTGGTGTTGGGTGATGTATAAGGATCTTGGTTTAGTTTTCTCCAAATTGTTAACCAATCTTGCCAGCACCATTTACTGAAGAGGTTGTCTTTCTTCCATTCTACTTTTTTAGCTCCCTTATCAAAAATTAGATGGCTATAGGTCTGTAGGTTCATTTCTGGGTTTTCAATTCTATTCCATTGGTCCTGAAGTCTGTTCTTGTGCCAGTACCTAGCTGTTTTGATTATTATGGCTTTATAGCAGAGTTTGAATTTTGGTATTGATATTCCTCCAGCAGTGTTCTCTCTGTTGAGGATCATTTTTGCTATTTTTGATCTTTTATTGTTCCATATGAATTTTTGGATTGCCTCTTCTATTTCCTTGAGGAATGAGTTTTGAATTTTGATGGGTATCTCATTGAATTTGTAGATAACCTTGGGAAGTATTGCCATTTTCATGATGCTGATCATTCCAGTCCAGGAGCATGGGAGTTTTTGCCAATTTCTAAGTTCTGTTTTGATATCCTTTTTCAAGTTTTTAAAGTTTTCATCATAGAGGTCCTTCACTTCTTTGCTTAAGTTAATTCCTATGTATTTTATGTTTTGTGGGGCTATTACGAATGGAGTTGCTTTCCTACATTCAGCCACACTTTCCTCATTTTTGGCATTCAGAAAAGCCATTAATTTTTGAGGGTTAATTTTATACCCTGCTACTTTGCCAAATTTTGAATCAGCCTGAGTAATTTGGGAGTGGAGTCTATGGGATTCTTGAAATACAAGATCATGTCATTTGCAAAGAGGGAGTATTTTACTTCTTAGGCTGTTTGGATCCCTTTAATGTTTGCATCTTATCTTGTTGCTGTAGCTAGGCATTCTAATACTAGGTTGAAGAGAAGTGGAGAGAGTGGACCTCCTTGTCTTGTATCTCAGTTAAGAGGAAATGGCTTTAGTTTTTCAATATTAAGTGTAATGCTGTATTAAGGAATTATTATTGTATTAAGGAATGTTCATGGATGCCTAATTTTTCCAAAATCTTCATCATAAAGGGGTGCTGGATCTTCTCAAATGCTTTTTCTGCATCGATTGAGATAACCATGTGGTTCTTAACCTTGCTCCTATTGATGTGATGAATTATGTTAATTGATTTGCATATTTTGAAGCAGTTTTGCATCCCTGAAATGAATCCTGTTTGATCATGGTGTATGATTTTTTGGATGAACTGTTGAAGTGGATTGGCCAAAATTTTGTTGAGAGGTTTTACATCAATGTTCATCAAAGAAATGTGTCTGTATTCCTCTTTCTTGATGAGTCCCTGCCTGGATTATGGATGAGGGATATGATGGCTTCATAGAATGTGTTTGGTAGTGAACTTTCTCTTTCAATTTCATTGGAGAATTGGAGGAGTATTGGTGTGAGCTCTGCTTTGAAGGCCTGGTAGAATTCTGCTGTAAAACCATCTGGTCCTGGACTTTTCTTATATGGGTGGTCTCTTATTGCTGTTTCTATTTCAATGCTGGTCTGGACCTTTAAGGATGGTTTCACTCATCTTGGTTAAATTTTGGCATGTCAACATTTGCTAGGAAAAGGTACCCATTTCTGCCAAATTCTCAAACTTATTAGCATAAATTTTTGAGAAATATTCCCTTTTAATTTTCTTTTTTTTAATAATTTTTAAAAAGAGATTTCTTGTTTCTTCTTTATTTTTTTATTTTTTATTTATTTTATTTTATTTTATTTGTGAAAATACTACAGAGGGGTTACAATTACATGGGCAGGATAATGCACACACATTTCTTACCAAACATTGCAGCCTCCTCCTTTGTTTACCCTTCACCTCCCTTCCCAGCCTCCCCCCTCCACCCCCACCGACATTGTAAAGCTCTTTTTTGACATGACAATTTGTACTTCTCATTGTTGCAACAGGTCCACCTGAATCCTTAAACGGCTTGTTTTTCCCCATCTCCTCCACAAGTTATAATGACATCAAATATATTGAAAACGGGGATTATACTGTGGGGGAGAGACATACAAAGCAAAAAAGAAATAATATTATAAATGAGTTAGAAACACATGCATGAAAGACAAAAAACCATTAAAATACCTATCTAAGGGTTCATTTTCCTAACATCACATTATCTGACTTTTTCCGCTTGACTCATACCTATACTAGATATTGCAAATAAGGGAAACCATGGGACCTATGTTTCTTTGGGCCTGGCTTACTTCACTTAATATAATTTTTTCCAAGTTTTTCCATTTCCTAACAAATGGAGCAATGTCATTCTTTCTGATGGAGGCATAGAATTCCATTGTGTATATATATCACATTTTCTTGATCCATTCATCTACTGAAGGGCATCTGGGTTGGTTCCACATCTTAGCTATGGTAAATAATGCTGCAATAAACATAGTTGTGCTGGTCGCTTTAGTGTGGTCTTGTTTGTAAACATTAGGGTAAATGCCCAAAAGTGGGATTGCTGGGTCTTAGGGGAGCTCTAAGTGAAGTCTTTTGAGGAACCTCCATACTGCTTTCCAAAGTGGTTGAACAAGTTTACATTCCCACCAACAATGAAGTAAGGTTCCCTTTTGTCCACTTCCCCTCCAGCATCTGTTGTTAGAGTTCTTGATTTTTGCCATTCTAACTGGAGTGAGGTAGCATCTCAAAGTTGCTTTGATTTGCATTTCTTTTATGGCTAGGGATGTTGAGCATTTCTTCATGTGTCTATTGGCCATCCTTCTTTCTTCTTCAGAGAAGTTTCTCTTTAAGTCTTTAGCCCACTTATTTATTGGGCAGTTGTTTCTTTGAGGATTTGTTGTTGGGGGATTTAATTTTTTGAGTTCCTAGTACATTTTAGATATGAGACCCTTGTCCGTTGTATGGCTAGTGAAGATCTTCTCCCAATCCGTGGGCTTTCTATTGATCTTGCCAGTTATGTACTTTGCCATGCAGATGCTCTGGAACTTCATGAAATCCCATTTGTCCAACCTTTCTTTGATTTGTTGTTTTTCCTGGTCTCTATTAAGAAAATTTCGGCCTGCTCCAAGGAGACCTAGGGTTTCTCCTATTCCATCCTGTAATGTTTACAGAGTGTCTGATTGACTCCGAGGTCTTTGAACATTTGGAGTTGATTCTGGTGCAGGGTGATATATAAGGATCTAGCTTCAGTTTTCTACAAGTAGTTAACCAATTTTACCAGCACCAGTTACTGAAGAGGCTGTCTTTCTTCCATTCTATTATTTTAGCTCCCTTTTCGAAGATTAGATGGCTACAGGTCTGTAGGTTCATTTCTGAGTTTTCAATTCTATTCCATTGTTCCTGAGGTCTGTTCTTATGCCAGTAGCAAGCTGTTTTGATTACTATGGCTTTATAGTAGAGTTTGAAATTTGGTATTGATATTCCTCCAGCAGTGTTCTTTCTGTTGAGGAGCGTTTTTGCTATTCAGGGTCTTTTATTGTTACATATGAATTTTTGAATTTCCTCTTCTATTTCCTTGAGGAATGAGGTTGGAATTTTGATAGATATCACATTGAATTTGGAGAGAGCCTTGGGAAGTATTGCCATTTTCACGATGTTAATCTTTCCAATCCAGGAGCATGGGAGGTTTTGCCATTTTCAAAGTTCTGTGTTGATTTCCTTTTTCAAGATTTTTAAGTTTTCATCATAGAGGTCCTTCACTTCTTTGGGTAAGTTAATTCCTAGGTATTTTATTTTTTGTGGTGCTATTATAAATGGAGTTCCTTTCCTAATTTCAACCACACTTTTCTCATTGTTGGCATACAAAAAAGCCATTGATTTTGGGGGGTTAATTTTATACCCTGCTACTTTGTCAAAGTTTTGAATCAGCTTGAGTAATTTAGGAGTGGAGTAAATGGGATTCTTTAAATACAAGATCATGTCATCTGCGAAGAGGGAGAGTTTTATTTCTTCTTTCCCTATTTGGATCCCCTTTATGTTCGCATCTTGTCTTATTGCTGTAGCTAGGCATTCTAATACTAGATTGAAGAGAAGTGAAGAGAGTGGACATCCTTGTCTTGTTCTTGAGTTAAGAGGAAATGGCTTTAGTTTTTCACCATTAATTATAATGGTGGCTGTAGGTTTGTCATAAACAGCCATTATTGTATTGAGGAATGTTCCATGGATTCCTAATTTTTCCAGAACCTTCATCATAAAGGGGTGTTGCATCTTGTCGAATGCTTTTACTTCATATATTGAAATAACCATGTGGTTCTTATTCTTGCTCCTGTTGATGTGATGAATAATATTAATTGATTTGCATATATTGTACCAGTTTGCACCCTGAAATGAATCCTGTTTGATCGTGTTGTATGATTTTTTGGGTGAATTGTTGAAGTAGATTGGCCAAAATTTTGTTGAGAATTTTTGCATCAATGTTCATCAAAGAAATGGGTCTATAGTTCTCTTTCTTTGATGAGTCCCTGCCTGATTTTGGCATGAAGGTTATGATGGCTTCATAGAATGTGTTCGGTAGTGAACTTTCTCTTTCAATTTCATTGAAGAGTTGGAGGAGTATTGGTGTGAGCTCTGCTTTGAAGGCCTTGTAAAATTCTGCTGTAAAACCATCTGGTCTTGGACTTTCTTAGCTGGGAGATCTCTTATTGCTCTTTGTATTTCAATGCTTGATATGGGCCTGTTAAGATGGTTTAACTCATCTTGGTTTAGTTTTGGCATGTCAATATTTGCTAGGATAAGGTGCATTTCTGCCAAGTTCTCAAACTTATTAGCATAAAATTTTGAGAAGTATTCCCTTATAATGTTCTGAATCTTGGTTGTTTCTTAAGGTGATGTTTCCATTCTCATCTCTGAGTTTATTTACTTGGGTGTGATCTCTTCTATTTCTCCTGAGATTTGCTAAAAGTCTGTCAATTTTGTTAATTTTCTTTAAGAACCATCTCTTTGTTTTGTTGATTGTTTCTATAGATGTTTTGGATTCTAATTCATTTAATTCTGATTTAATTTTAATTATTTCTCTCTGTCTATTGTATTGGGCCTTATCTTGCTGCTCTTTTTCAAGGAGGTTTAGATGTGTCATTAAATTGTTGGTTTCAGATCTCTCGTATTTGTTGATATAGGAGCTTAGAGCTATAAACTTGCCTCTGAGTACTGCCTTGTCTGTGTCGCAGAGGAGCTGGTAATTTGTGTGCTCATTTTTGTTGAATAGCATGAACATTTGAATTCCCTTTCTAATCTCAATGACCCACTCGTGATTCAGCAGTGTGTTGTTCAGCCTCCATGTGTTACCAGACTTTCTTTGGTGGCTTTTGGTGTTGAGTTCTAATTTTATTCCCTTGTGGTCTGAGAGAATGCAAGATATAACTTCAATGTTTCTGAATTTAGACAGTTTTGCTTTGTGGCCTAAAATGTGGTCTATTTTAGAAAATGTTCCATGTGCTACTGAGAAAAACGTGTATTCTGATGCTGCTGGGTGAAATGTTCGATAGATGTCTGTAAAATCTAGTTGATCAATGCAGCTGTTTAAATCTGCGGTTTCTCTGTTGAGTTTTTGCAGAGTTGATCTATCTAGTGGGGAGAGTGGTGTGTTAAAATCTCCAACAATTAATGTCTTTGGATCTATGTGGGATTTGAGGGAAAGTAGTGTTTCTTGGATAAATTTGAGTGCTCCATTGTTTGGCGAATAGATATTTAGAATTGTATTCTCCTAAAGGAGAGATCCGTTAATTAGTATGTAGCGACCTTCTTTATCTCTTCTCACGAATTTTAACTTGAAATCAAATTCATCTGATATTAGGATTGCAACTCCCTTCTGTTTATGGGGACCGTTTGCATGGTAGATATTGCTCCAGCCTTTAACATTGAAAATGTGTTTGTTTTTATGGGCAGGAGATGTGACTCCTGAAGGCAGCAGATAGAAGGATCTTGTTTTTTCATCCAATTAGACAGTCTGTGTCGCTTAATTGGAGAGTTAAGTCCGTTAATGCTGAGATAGGACTGAGAGGTAGTTGGGATTTCCTGCCATGTTATCCACCTTCTTGGGGGCTGCAAAAACTGTGTCGCATCTGTGGCGGCTGCTGGTAAGAGCTCAGACCTCTCTATTTGCCTTGATTTTCCTTAGCTGGCCTAACTCTCTGTCCTGTGATGGCACACTTGGTGTGATTCTCTGGCTTAGGACTGTTCACTGGAACTCTAAAACTGCTTTCTATGGGAGAGCTTGTTTAGCCTCCAGCTTCTCCTCTGCCATCTTCCCCGCCACCTCCTTGGCTTAACTTGTTCAATAGTAGCATTTTCTCTTCATACCTATATAATTTTCAAGTAACAAATTTTGAGAATTTTTAGTTTTCAGTTTTTCGTATCTCCTTTCTATCCCTCCCTTTCTCTCATCCTATCCTTTTCTTCTCTCAAGATCATCTATAAACTTACATAATTTTTAAGTGTTTCATTTTTTAAATTTAAATTTTTGTTTTTTCCATTTTTTCTTGTTTTTTTTTTTTTTTTAATTGTGAGAATGCATACAGAGGAGTTAAAATTACATGGGCAAGGTAACGAATAACTTTCTTATCAAGAATTGTTGCCTCCTCTTTGTTTCCCCTTCTATCCCTTGCCATACTCCACCATCCTCCTACCCGAACTTCCCCCCACCACCCACCAATGTTGTAAAGTTCTTTTGTTGACATAATGACTTGTACATCTCTTTGTTGCAATGGGTCCACCTGTATCCCTAGTTAAATGATTTTTTTCCCCTTCCCCTCCACAAATCATACCAAATACAGTGAAAGCACAGGTTATACCATAGGGAAGGGACATACAAAGAAACATAGAAATCATCTTATAAATATGATAGAAACAATTGCATGAAAGGAAAAAAAAAACTTTTGAATACTTATCTTGGGGTTCATTCCCCTAACGTTAATTTATCTGATCTTTTCTGCTTGACTCAGACATATACTAGTTGTTGCAAATAAGGGAGACCATGGGACCTATTTTACCTTGGGCCTGGCTTACTTCACTTAATATAATTTTTTCCAAGTCTTTCCCTTTCTGAACAAATGGGGCAATGTCCTTCTTTCTGATGGAGGCATAGAATTCCATTGTGTATATATACCACATTTTCTTGATCCATTTATCTACTGAGGGACATCTCGGTTGGTTCCCTATTTTAGCTATGGTAAATAATGCTGCAATAAACAGAGTCGTGCTGGTAGCTATAGTGTAGTCTTGGAGTTTTACTGTGGTCTTGTGTTTTTCGTGTCTCCTTTCTATCCCTCCCTTCTTCTCATCCTATCCTTTTCTTCTCTCAATATCATCTATAAACTTACATAATTTTTAAGTATTTATCTTTTTTTTTTTCATGGCACTAACATTTAATGAGAAGACAAATTTTAGAGTAGTAAAATTGAAGGTGCATGCATCATTGTTGTAGATTTGAAACCGTGCATATCCTTCCTCATAAAATGTCTCAAATGCCGTTAAAAACACCTAATATGAGGATAATGTTTGTAAAGGAGCACCTAGAAACAGAAGTTAATGGTCGAGAACATTTGTTTTACAGGATCCTAACAGAGAACTTCCCAAACATGCAAAAAGTTAGGATTATTCAGATAGAAGAAGCTTTTAGAACCCAAAATATACCAGACCAGAACAGGACATGGCAATGTCGCATTATAATCTGCACAGTATCAATTCAGACCAAGGAAAAGATCCATAAAACTGTCAAGTAGAAAAGATCAATCACCTATAAGAGGAAATCAATTAGAGTCCCCTCAGATTTGTCAGCAGAGAGAATTAAAGCAAGAAGAGCCTGGAATGATGTATGCCATGCCCTAAAGACAAACAATTATCAATCAAGAATACTCTACCCAGCTACACTCTCCTTCATAATCGAAGGTCAAAGAAAAACCTTCCATACCAAAGACAATCTGAAACAATATATTTCCCAAGAAGTAGCCCTACAAAAGCTACTTAAACATGTCCTACAAATAGAAAACCAACAAGATCACAATAAAGGCCAAGAAACAGCACCCAAACTGAGAATCCAAGAACCATAGGAAGAACCCAGTTGCCGCAGCCCCCAGAAGGTGGATAACATGGCAGGAACTCCCAAACACCTCTCAGTCCTAACGCTCAACATTAATGGACTTAACTCTCCAATTAAGCCACGTAAAAAGGCTAGTTGGATTAAAAAGCAAGATCCTTTTATCTGCTGCCTTCAGGAATCACACCTTTCCCATGAAAACAAACACATTTTGAAAGTGAAAGGCTGTAACAAATCTACCAAGCAAATAGCCCCCATAAACAAGTGAGAGCTTCTATCCTAATATCAGATAAAATATACTTCAAATTAAAATTAGTGAAAAGAGATAAAGAATGTCGTTTTATACTAATTAAGGGATTTCCCATTCAGGAGGATATTACAAATCTAAATATTTATTCTCCAAACAAAAGACCACCCAGATTTATCCAAGAAACACTACTTTCCCTCAAAGCTCACATAGATCCAAAGACATTAATTGTAGGGGACTTTAA
Organism: Dipodomys spectabilis; assembly: GCF_019054845.1. Taxonomy (NCBI): domain Eukaryota; kingdom Metazoa; phylum Chordata; class Mammalia; order Rodentia; family Heteromyidae; genus Dipodomys; species Dipodomys spectabilis. The sequence goes on along the minus strand of NW_024871009.1, from coordinate 112,813 downwards.
CACACCACTATCCACACTAGATAGATTAACTCGGCAAAAACTCAACAGAGAAACTGCAGATCTAAACACCTGCATGGATCGATTAAATTTAACAGATATCTACCAAATATTTCACGCAGTAGCATCAGATACATGTTTTCCTCATCAGCTCACAGAAAATTTTACAAAATATACACCATTTGAGGTCACAAATCAAACTTGTCCAAATTCAGAAACATTATAGTTTTAAATTGCCTTCTCTCAGACCAGAAGGGAATAAAATTAGAACTCAACACCAAAATGCACCAAAAAGTCCTGTGACAAATAGAGGCTGAACAACACACTGTTGAAACACCAGTGGGTCATGGAAGAGCATAGAAAGGAAATTCAAATATTCATGATATTCACCAAAAATGAGGGGCTGGGAAGGTGGCTCAGTGGTAGAGCGCTTGCCTTGCATGCGTGAGGCCCTGGGTTCGATTCCCCAGCACCACATAAGCAAAAAGAAAAAAAAAGCCAGAAGTGGGGCTATGGCTCAAGTGGTAGATCGCTAGCCTTGAGCTGAAGAGCTGAGGGACAGTGCCCAGACCCAGAGTTCAGGCCCCACGACAGGACTTAATAAAAGCCAAAAAACAAAAAATAAAAATGAACACACAAATTACTTGCTCCTTTTGGACACGGCAAAGGCAGTATTCAGAGTGTTTTATAGCTCTTAATTACTAAATCAATAAATTGGAGAGATCTGGAACCAACAATTTAGTGAGATATCTGAACCTCCTTGACAAAGAGCAACAAGATAAATCCCAATTCAGTAGATGGAAAGAAATAATTAAAATTACATCAGAAATAAACGAATTAGAATCCAAAATAAAAACATAGAAAGAATCAACAAAACAAGAGTTTGTTCTCCAAAAAATTAACAAAATTTATAGATTCTTAGCAAATTTTATCAAAAAAACAAGAGAACACACCCAAATAAATAAACTCAGAGATGATAATGGAAACAGCATCCCAGAAAAAACCAAGATTCCGAAGATTAAAAGGAATACTTCTCAAACCTTTATGCTAATAAGTTTGAGAACTTGGCAGAAATAGATCTTTTCCTAGCAATTATTGACATGCCAAACATCAACCAAGATGAGTTAAACCATTTTAACTGGCCCATATTAAGCATTGAAATAGAAACAGCAATGAGACCTCCATCTCAGAAAAGCCCAGGACCAGATGGATTTACAGCGGAATTCTACATGGCCTTCAAAGCAGAGCTCACATCAACATTCCTCCAACTCTTCAATGAAATTGTAAGAGAAAGTTCACTACAAAAATCATTCTTTGAAAATTCAGAAACATTGAAGTTATACCTTGCATTCTCTCAGACCACAAGGGAATAAAATTAGAACTCTACACCAAAAGCCACCAAAGAAAGTCCTGTAATACATGGATGCTGAACAACACATTGCTTAATCATGAGTGGGTCATGGAAGAGATTAGAAAGGAAATTCAAATGTTCATGCTATTCAAAAAAATGAACACACAAAATACCAGCTCCTCTGGGACACAGCAAAGGCAGTACTCACAGGCAAGTTTATAGCTCTGAGCTCCTACATCAACAAATTGGAGAGATCTGAAACTAGCAATTTAATGACACATCTAAACCTCCTTGAAAAAGAGCAGCAAGATAACCCCCAATCCAGTAGACGGAAAGAAATAATCAAAATTAAATCAGAATTAAATGAATTAGAATCCAAAAAAACTATAGAAAGAATCAACAAAACAAAGAGTTGGTTCTTTGAAAAACTTAACAAAATTGACAGACCCTTAGCAAATCTTATCAGGAAAAGAAGAGAACACACCCAAATTAATAAACTCAGAGATGAGAATGGAAACATCACCACGGAAACAACCAAGATTCAGAACATTATAAGCGAATACTTCTCAAAACTTTATGCTAATAAGTTTGAGAACTTGACAGAAATGGACCTCTTCCTAGCAAATATTGACATGCCAAAACTAAACCAAGATGAGTTAAACTATCTTAACCGGCCCATATCAAGCATTGAAATAGAAACAGCAATAAGAGACCTCCCAGCTAAGAAAAGTCCAGGACCAGATGGTTTTACAGCGGAATTTTACAAGGCCTTCAAAGCAGAGCTCACACCAATTCTCCTCCAACTCTTCAATGAAATTGGAAGAGAAAGCTCACTACCGAACACATTCTATGAAGCCATCATAACCTTCATCCCAAAACCAGGCAGGGACTCATCAAAGAAAGAGAACTATAGACCCATTTCTTTGATGAACATTGACGCAAAACTTCTCAACAAAATTTTGGCCAACCGACTTCAACAATTCATCCAAAAAATCATACACCACGATCAAACAGGATTCATTTCAGGGATGCAAAGCTGGTTCAATATACGCAAATCAATTAATATTATTCATCACATCAACAGGAGCAAGAATAAGAACCACATGGTTATCTCAATAGATGCAGAAAAAGCATTCGACAAGATCCAACACTCCTTTATGATGAAGGTTTTGGAAAAATTAGGAATCCATGGAACATTCCTCAATACAATAAAGGCTGTATATGACAAACCTACAGCCAGCATTATACTCAATGGTGAAAAACTAAAGCCATTTCCTCTTAACTCAGGAACAAGACAAGGATGCCCACTCTCTCCACTTCTCTTCAATCTAGTATTAGAATGCCTAGCTACAGCAATAAGACAAGATACAGACATAAAGGGGATCCAAATAGGGAAAGAAGAAATAAAACTCTCCCTCTTTGCAGATGACATGATCTTGTATTTAAAGAATCCCATAGACTCCACTCCCAAATTACTCAAGCGGATTCAAAACTTTGGCAAAGTAGCAGGTTATAAAATTAACCCCCAAAAATCCATGGCTTTTCTGTATGCCAACAATGAGAAAAGTGTGGCTGAAATTAGGAAAGCAACTCCATTTGTAATAGCCCCACAAAAAATAAAATACCTAGGAATTAACTTAACTAAAGAAGTGAAGGACCTCTATGATGAAAACTTTAAAATCTTGAAAAAGGAAATCAACACAGAACTTAAAAAATGGCAAAACCTCCCATGCTCCTGGATTGGAAAGATTAACATTGTGAAAATGGCAATACTTCCCAAGGCTATCTACAAATTCAACGCAATACCTATCAAAATTCCACCCTCATTCTTCAAGGAAATAGAAGAGGCAATCCAAAAATTCATATGGAACAATAAAAGACCCCGAATAGCAAAAACGCTCCTCAACGGAAAGAACACTGCTGGAGGAATATCAATACCAAATTTCAAACTCTACTATAAAGCCATAGTAATCAAAACAGCTTGGTATTGGCATAAGAACAGACCTCAGGACCAATGGAATAGAATTGAAAACCCAGAAATGAACCTACAGACCTATAGCCATCTAATATTCGATAAGGGAGCTAAAACAATAGAATGGAAGACAGACAGCCTCTTCAGTAAATGGTGCTGGCAAAACTGGTTAAATACATGTAGAAAACTAAAGCTAGATCCTTCTATATCACCCTGCACCAGAATCAACTCCAACTGGATCAAAGACCTTGAACTCAAAGCAGACACTCTGAAAATATTACAGGATGGAATAGGAGAAACCCTGGGTCTCCTCGGCTCAGGCCGAAATTTTCTGAATAGAGACCCGGAAACACAACAAATCAAAGAAAGGTTGGACAAATGGGATTGTATAAGGTTGCAGAGCTTCTGCAGGGCAAATGACATAGCTAGCAAGATCAATAGAAAGCCCACGGATTGGGAGAAGATCTTTACTAGCCATACAACGGACAAGGGTCTCATATCTAAAATATACTTGGAACTCAAAAAATTAAACCACCCAACAACAAATCCTCAAAGAAACAACTGCCCAATAAGTAAGTGGGCGAAAGACTTAAAGAGAAGCTTCTCTGAAGAAGAAAGAAGGATGGCCAATAGACACATGAAGAAATGTTCAACATCCCTAGCCATAAAAGAAATGCAAATCAAAACAACATTGAGATATCACCTCACTCCGGTTAGAACACCAAAAATCAAGAACTCTAACAACAACAGATGCTGGAGGGGATGTGGACAGAAAGGAACCTTACTTCATTGTTGGTGGGAATGTAAACTTGTTCAACCACTTTGGAAAGCAGTATGGAGGTTCCTCAAAAGACTCGGTATAGAGCTCCCCAATGACCCAGCAATCCCACTTTTGGGCATTTACCCAAATGACCACAAACAAGGCCACACTAAAGCTACCAGCACAACTATGTTTATTGCAGCATTATTTACCATAGCTAAGATATGGAACCAACCCAGATGCCCCTCAGTAGATGAATGGATCAAGAAGATGTGGTATATATACACAATGGAATTCTATGCCTCCATCAGAAAGAATGACATTGCCCCATTTGTTAGGAAATGGAAAGGCTTGGAAAAAATTATATTAAGTGAAGTAAGCCAGGCCCAAAGAAACATAGGTCCCATGGTTTCCCTTATTTGCAATATCTAGTATAGGTATGAGTCAAGCGGAAAAAGTCAGAGAATGTGATGTTAGGAAAACGAACCCTCAAATATGTATTTTAATGTTTTTGTTTCTTTCATGCATGTGTTTCTAACGCATTTATAATATTATTTCTTTTTTGCTTTGTATGTCCCTCCCCCACAGTGTAACCCCCGCTTTCACTACATTTGATGTCAGTATAACATGTGGAGGAGACGGGGACAAACAAGTCGTTTAAGGATTTAGGTGGACCTGTTGCAACAATGAGAAGTACAAAATGTCATGTCAAAACCAGCTTTACAATGTCGTTGGGGGGGAGGGGGGGTATGATTGGGTGGGGGGGAGGGGGGAGGCTGGGAAGGGAGGTGAAGGGTAAACAAAGGAGGATGCTGCAATGCTTGGTAAGAAATGTATGCATTATCCTGCCCATGTAATTGTAAACCCTCTGTACAGTATGTTCTCAATTAAAATAAAAAAAAAAAAGTGAAAAAAAAAATCATTCTTTGAAGCCATCATAGCCCTCATCCTAAAACCAGGCAGGGACTCATCATAGAAAGAGAACTATGGACTCATTTCTTTGATGACCATTGATGCAAAACTTCTCAACAAAATTTTGAGCAGTTGACATCAAAAATTCATCCAAAATATCATACACCACGATCAAACAGGATTCATTTCAGGGATGCAAATATTGATCAATATACACAAGTCAATTAATATAACTCATTACATCAACAAATGGCAAGGATAACCACATAGTTATTTCAATAGATGCAGAATAAGCATTTGACAAATCCAACAAATCCTTTATGATGAAGGTTCTGGAAAAATTAGGAATCCAGGGAACATTCCTCAATACAATAAAGGCTGTATATGACAAACCTACAGCCAGCATTATAATTAATGGTGAAAAACTAAAGCCATTTCCTCTTAACTCAGGAACATTACAAGGATGTCCACTCACTACACTTCTCTTAAATTTAGTATTAGAATGTCTATCTACAACAATAAGATATGATGCAAACATAAAAGGGAGAGGCTGGAAAGGTGGCTTTGTGGTACAGTGATTGCCTAACATTCTTGAGGCCCTGTGTTTGATTCCTCAGCACCACATAGGCAAAAAGAAAAAAGCTGGCAGTGGCACAATGGCTCAAGTGGTAGAGGGCTAGCCTTGAGCTGAAGAGCTGAGGGACAGTTCCCAGGCCCATTGTTCAGGCCGTATGACTGGACCTCCCCCCCCCAAAAAAACATAAAAGAGATCCAAATAGGGAAAGATGAAGTAAAATTCTCCCTCTTTGCAGACCACATGATTTTCTATTTAAAGAATCCCATGACTCCACTCCCAAATTACTGAAGCTGATTCAAAACTGTTGCAAAGCAGCAGGATATAAAATTAACCCTCAATAATCAATGGCTTTTCTGTATGACCACAATGAGGAAAGCGTTGGTGAAATCATGAAGGCAACTCCATTCATAATAGCGCCACCAAAAATACATTATCTAGGAATTAACCGAAGAAGTGAAGGACCTCTATTATGAGAATTTAAAAACCTGAAATAGGAAATCAAAACAGAACTTAGAAAGTGGATAAATCTCCCATGCTTCTGGACTGGATGGATCACAATCGTGAAAACGGCAATACATCCCAAGGTGATCTACAAATTCTATGCAATACTAATCAATATTCCAACCTCATTTATCAAGGAAATAGAAGAGGCAATCCAAAAATTCATATGAAACAGTAAAAGACAACAAATAGAGAAAATGATCCTTAGCAGAAAGAACAGTGCTGGAGTAATATCAATACCAAAATTCTAACTCAACTACAATGCCATAGTAATCAAAACAGCTTGGGACTGGCAAATGAAAAGACCTCAGGACCAATGGAATAGAATTTAAAACCCAGAAATGAACACACAGATCTATAGCCCCCTAATGTTCGATAAGGGAGTTAAAAAAAGTAGAATGGAAGAAAGACAACCTCTTCAGTAAATGGCGCTGGCAAAATTGGTTAATCACTTGTAGTAAACTAAAGCTAGACCCTTATATATCACCCTGCTCCAGAATCAACTCCAAATGGATCAAAGACCACGGAGTCAAAGCAGACAGCCTGAAAACATTACTGGATAGAATAGGAGATACCCTAAGTCTCCTTGGCACAGGCCGTAAAATTTTCTTAATAGAGACCCAGAAACACAACAAATTAAAGAAAAGTTGGACAAATGGGATTGTGCCACGCCTACTCCAGTGGAGTCTGCTTAGCATGGGAAACCATCTTTCAGACCTGAGAAAGGGGCTTCAGAGACCTATCTCTGAGTATTGGGACTTCACCGAAGTCTACCTCAGAGAATGGGGCTTTACAGAGACCTATCTCCGAGTTTTGGGACTTCACTGAAGTCTACCTCGGAGAATAGGGCTTCTAAGAGGCCTACTCCTGGAAAGGCTGGCAAACCACTGGGAAAGATGTGTTTCTGCCTTTCTTTTCCTCATAAGAGTGCCTATTAATCTTTTACTGCTTCTACTGCTCTTTGTACTTACTCATTGTCAACATTCCTTTATTCAAAGCTCTCTCTTAAGAGTGTTGATGACTCCAATATCTTATGAGTGTCTTAAAAAATATGACTAACTCACCAGAGTTAAGTGCTACCCTGAAACCCCTCTTATGGAGGCTAGTAGACAAGTTATAAGTAATTATAAAAGTATTGGGTGTTTCACGAAGTCACTTCAGCAGAAGGAATTGTTTGTAAGGGACTTACAAGAAGCTGTAGGCTCAGCTAGAGCAGAAAGAATGTATGGCAATTGCTCAGATAACTATTTAGGAGAAAGAATTTCCTGCTACTCTCTTTTATTTACTAAGAGACTTGCTAGATCTAGGTCTCCTTGAGGTTTACTATTAAAGAAGAAACAGGAAAGATCTTATGGGAAAGTTAAGGCCTCTATAAAGATAGGTAATGGTTAATTGGTGACAAACATCGTAATCGTTGCATTTCTTAGAGATAATCCGGAAACAAGTGCCTATCAGGTGACCAGCTGGTGACCACCCAAAAATGAAGCCATGCAGCACGATTGTGTAGCCTTTTGCCCTTTCTCATGGAGACTTTTGCTATAAAAGTTTGTTATCCTCTGCATTAAATCACACTCAGCATCCACTCCTATAGTGTGTGAGTTGTCTGTTTGCCATCTCCCCATCCTATACCAGGTTCCTCCCCTAGGTGTCCTCCGTGGTCCCGACAGAGCCTGGTCTGCGGCAGGATTGCATGAAATTGCACAGCTTCTGCATGGCAAAGGACATAGCTAGGAACATCAATAGAAAGCCCATGGATTGGGAGATGATCTTCACTAGCCATACAACGGACAAAATATACCTGGAACTGAAAAAAATTAAATCCCCCAAAAACAAATCCTCAAAGAAACAACTGCCCAATAAATAATGAACTAAGGTCTTAAAGAGAAACTTCTCTGAAGAGGAAAGAAAGGGCCAAAAGACACATGACGAAACGTACAACCTCCCTAGCCATAAAAGAAATGCAAATCAAAACAACATTGAAATACCACCTCATCTGAGTTAGAATGGTTATAATCATGAATTCTAATAACAACAGATGCTCGAGGGGATGTGGACAGTAGGGAACCTTACCGCATTGTTGGTGGGAGTGTAAACTTGTTCAACCACTTTGGAAAGCAGTATGGAGTTTTCTCAAATGACTCCACATATAACTCCCCTATGTCCCAGCAATCCCACTTTTGGGCATTTACCCAAATGATCACAAACAAAGGTATCAGCACAATTATGTTTATTGCAGCATTATTTACCAAAGCTAAGATACGGAACCAACCCATATGCCCCTCAGTATATGAATGGATGAAGAAAATATCGTATATATACACAATGGAATTTTATGCCTCTATCAGAAAGAATGACATTGCCCCATTTGTTAGGAAATGGAAAGACTTGGAAAAAGTTATATTAAGTGAAGTAAGCCAAGCCCAAAGAAAGATAGGTCTCATGGTTTCCCTTATTTGCAATAACTAATGTACTTCTGAGACAAGCAGAAACGGTCAGATAAATTGATGTTACACAAAATGAAACCCAAAATAAGGATTTAAATGTTTTTTTTCTTTCTTGCAATTGTTTCTAACATATGTATAAGATGATTCCTTTGTTGCTTTGTATGTCCTTCCCTCAGGATACAACCCCTGCTTTCACTGTATTTGATGTTGTTTTAATTTGTGATGTGGAGAGAAAAAATAGATTGTTTAAATATGGATACAGGTGGACCCATTGCAACAATGAGATGACAAGACTTTATGTAGAAAAACGAAATGTACAACTTGCCTGGGGGGGAATATGGGAAGGGATGGGAAGGAGAAACAAGAGGAGGCAACAACGTTTGATAAGAAATTTACTCATTCCCTTGTCCATGTAATTGTAACCATTCTGTAAGGTATTTTCACAATTGAGATAAAAAAGAGGCAAAAAATCACCTCTACGGTTTTCTATGAAAATACAGCATAATACAATCTGTTCCTCAAGGAAATTAAACAGTAACTGGCAATATTGTCAATTTCATAAATGATATAAAAAGACTGAAGAACAAATTTCAAATCAAACTGGGTGATATAAAATTTACTTTGCCCCTGTAAACAAACTTTCAATTCTACCTATATCTTGTTCCCAAAATTTACTTTGCCCCTGTAAACAACCTTTCAATTCTATCTATATCTTGTTCCCAAAATGGTTCATATTTTATTCTAATCATATTTTTAATTAACTTTAATTAGTTGAATGGGATTTGCTATTTGATAAAGCAGTTTATGAATAGTGTTTAGTGAGGTTTTTTTTTTCTTTTTCTCTCCTGAGGTTTGATCTCTTATTCTGGGTGCTGTCCCTGAGCTCTTTTGGATGAATGCTTGAACTCGACCACTTGAGGCACAGCAGCACTTTCATAATTTTCTGTGGAGATAACACTTTCACAGACTTTCCTGACAGGGCTGGCTTCAAACCTCAATCCTCAGCCTCCTGTGCATCTAGGACAAAAGGTGTGAGCTGCTAGTGCCCAGCTTAATACAATGCATCTTTTTATTTTGGGCTAGTTCTGGGGCTTGAACTCAGGGCCTTGACAATGTCCTTGAGCTTCTTTTCCTCATGCTAGCACTCTATTACTTGTGTCATAGTGCCAATTCCAGCTTTTTTTGTTTATGTAGTACTGAAGAATCAAACAAAGGGCTTCATACATACAAGACAAACAGTCTACCACTAAGCCACATTTCATGGCTAATACAATGCACCTTGAGGTCCATTATCCCTTATTCATCTCAATCCTTTCTCATCCCTAAATTTACATAAACTTGCAATGTCATATATAGTCACTCAGAGGATATGCCACTGATCATATTTTCTTGATAGTCTTATTCACCAACATACTAAACTTATCCATTGCAGAATTCTGTGATTTTAAATTCTTAATTATCACTTAGATTCACCCACTACTATTCTAAAATTTTTCCTAAGGTTAATGCAAATGTAATCTGTAATTCTTCAATAAAGTACATTCATAGAATGTCAAAGAGTTGGAATATGAACGTCACCTTCCGTTCTAGAATATTTTATTATCACTGCCCTCTCAAAATACTCCAATATTTATTAGTAGTCACTTCCTGTCATCATTTCAACCTACCATCCACGTGACTAAACATTACTTCATAGTCTACCACTACAGATGTGCCAATATAAAAAAGCTCATATAATTAGAAAATGTAGTCTATTTTATCCATTTCTCCCATGCAATATTAGTGTTTCCCAAGTAAGTAAGTCCATGTAAATTTTTCTCATTGATAGAGCATATTCTTTTGTATGCATATGTATAATTGTATAATGTCCTCAATGTGCATTTCAATATTTTATTATATGTTATTGTAAAAGGTTTTGTACATGTGTCTCATTGGACATAAGTTGAAATATATTTTGTATATAAAATTATGATTGAAAATGCTGGACCATAGGGGCAACTCTATATGTAATATCTTAATGATTGCCAATATGTTTATCAAACTGACTATATCACTTTAAGTGTGAAGCACCAAGGTATAAGGATTCCAATTTCTACATACTGGTTGTGCAGGGCTATCTTATTGTTGCTTGTATTTCCACTAATCACTACATGTATGCAATGTCTAGGTATGATATGATCTTTCCATATGTTCTTTGGTTGTTGTTATATTATTACAGAGATATGTATTTGGATTTTTTGATAACTTATTCAGGAAGGTTAGTTTTTAATTGGCATTAATATTTATAAATTTATTACATTTTCTAAAATCAGCTGACCAGCACTCTTTGATTCATTGACAAATGACTATAAACTGGAATATATTTCTCTTTCCAATATTAAAGGTGTTAGTGTAAAATTGTTACGTTTGTAGAGGAAAGAGTGCAGAACTCAATGGGTCTGTAAGGCACCTGATTAAGTCCATATAATTACTTTCAAGGAATATTAATAAGGAGTAAAACCAAACATTTGTAGAATTACAGTCTCTTTAATAAATGGTGATAGGTTAGACAGTATTGGGAAGAATAAAAAATGAACATTGACTTAGACATAACAATTTATTCAAATATTAACTTCAAGCAGGATTAATACATGGCACATAAAACAAAAAGAGTCATGTAAATGTAAAGCAAAGGAAGATGTCTTGACAATTTTGGAGATGAAGCATTCTTGACTTAGGCATTAAACTTATGGGAAAGCAAAACTTGATATAGTAGAACTCAATGAAAGTGTAAAAAATTTGTCTGTGAAAGCTCATATACAAGTAGTGAATAGAAGTTGGGAGCAGAGGGCTCATGTATATCATCCTAGCTACATAGGAGGCTGTGATTTGAGTATTGCTGTTTGAAGCCAGCCCACAAAATAAAGTCCCTGAGAATCATATCTCTGATTAATCAGCAAAAAAGCAGAAGTAAAGAATGACTCAAAGGGTAATTTTTTAACAAACTGCAACAAATCTCAATGACCCTGAGTTCAAGCCCCAAGAACACACATACATGTACAATTAATAGTAGTAATACTAATAGTGATGATAATGATGATGATGAGGAGGAGGAGGAGGATGATGACGATGAGGATGAAGGGTACTCCTCATCAAGGATAAAATATTTGCAAATCCTATACCTGAAGAATGCCTCAAATCGAGACTCTACATAGAACTCTCAAAACCTAATGTTAAAAACATCAATTAGACACCAGCATAATATATCTTGTAAAAAATAAGCACAAGAAAAACATCATCAGTCATCAAATAAATGCACATTAAAACTAAAATGACCTCATAAAACATGGATGCGAATTACTTCACATAATACAATAATGACAATACTAAATGCTATCAAGAAACAGAGAAACTGGATGCTGTCAGGAATGTCAAATGGGAAATCCACTTCTGAAAAGATTTCTACAGCTTCCTAGAATATGAAATTTGCAACTAACAACAGCATAGCATACGAATTGAGATCTTCAGGCTTTGTCTCATAGACATAAAACATAACATTCACCCAAAGGCTAAAACATAAAGGATTATAGCAGCATTATTTCCTCAGTCAAAGAAATGGAAATAAATTCAGGCTTTCTTCAGGTGAATGGGAAACGAATTGTGCTACATTCTATAATGACAGAGCCAAAAGGCAACTTGAGTGAATACAATAAAATATTAAGGCATACAAATAACTGGGAATAATCTATCATATATTTGAAGGCAATCTTAAAAGCTTATTTATTGCATGATCTACAAGTCAGAGAAACAAAATGTGTTGGTTTCCAGGATGACAGAGTTGGGGATGGGTCAAAGAGAAGTAGTGGGTTTAATTATAAAAAGGAATCATGAGACAGACACATTTTTTGTAAAGAAACATATCTGTAAATATGGTATATTCATATCGAGTTGATAAAATTATATTGGATTTAATATGTGCACAAAATATTTAAAACTACTGAAGTCTGCATAAGGTACTTGTGAAATATTAATGTCCTACTTGTGATGTCATACTATAAAAATTTAAAGAAACTGGGAAAAGTATTCAAGGGACATCTCTGTGTTCTTCGAATAACATCATAAAACCTCAATAAAACTTAATGATATCTATAAAACAGAAGTCAATGTTGAATGTTTACAATGAAAAATAGTCTGGGTCCAAGCTTGAGGTGAAATATACCTTGCTATTTAGAAAGCAGAGATTTAGAAGGCTGATATCAGGGACAGTTTCGAAAAAAAAAATCGTGAGAAATTACAAAACCAAAGTAAGCTAAATATAATATAATATTCTTATTATCTCACATTTGTGGAAGCCATAGGTAAAAGATCATTGCTCAAGGGAGGCTTGGCCTGAAAAATAATCTAAAGTGGTTAGAGCTTTAACAACTTCAAGCACCAGTAGTGCCAAAGGAAAAAAGAAAAGAAGAAAACAGAAAAGGAAAGAAAGGATAGAAAAGGGAAACTATTTCCTCTTTATTCTTGTAGTTTCATGTCATTGGGTACAAGAATTGAAAATATTTTGTTTACTTTTCAAGGATTCAGACCTCTCTAATATGAAAGCGTTTATTTCAAGTAATTATTGTGTTACTACTATTTATTAATTTATTATTAGGCCTTCTTGGAAATATAACCCATGGCTTGTATATATTAGTCTAGTTCTACAACTAAGCTGTACCCAAGCTCTGTTGTATAGTTTTGGAAATTGTTTATGATTTCTTCAATAGTTAGCTATTCTACTTTTCATCTTATCTTTTCTCTTCCATCTTTTCCCCTATGTGTAGTTTATGTGTTGAAAACTTTCAATTTTATCTTCTAAACTTAGAATGTTGCTGTTGAGTTTACAGAGAAGTCAGTTGTTTAATGACATCTATTAAAATTATATATAGATATATGAATTTCACATGTACGATTGATTCTTAGAATTCATTGCAATAAGCAACATTTATCTTGTAATATGCACCATAGGTATTGAGCCATTGTGATCCTCTCTTAAGAATAGCTTCCATTGTTCTTGCCGTGTGAATCCTTAGAGTGCTGTTAGTTAATCATGTCCAAGTGTAATTATTTATCTTTTACTATCTATTGGATTAACTTGCAGATTTATGGACATAGTCCAGTTATTACAAATGAGGAAAACCATGCAGCATGTATTTAATTGGATCTAGCTTATTTCACTTAATATCATTTTTCCCAGTTTTTCCCTTTCCTCAGGAATGGGGTAATGACATTCTTTCCAATGGAAGCACAGTATTCTATCAATACAACGGAACTGAAGAACCAGAAATGGAATTCACACCTCTAGTCACATAATCTTTGATAAGGAAGCAAGAAACACAGGATGCAATAAAGACAGCCTCTTAAAAAATTGTGCTGACAGAATTGGCTGTACAAAGAAAACTGAAGTTAGATTCTTATATATCCCCCTGTACTAAGATTGATTCCAAATGGATCAAAGACCTCAATGTAAGTCCAGATACATTGAGAATGTTACAGGAAGAGTTAGGAGAAAAACGAGGAGGGCTCCTTGGCACAGGAGAAAACTTTCAAAGTAAGTTTAGATAAATGGGAATACATCAAGCCAAATCAATCATTAGTCAGACTCAAAAGCCATGAAGGAAAAGAGATAGTGTAGCACAGATTTATTAGGGAGCAAACTTACATATGAGAGCCTGAGACAATGTATACCAATACTCCCTTATCTACATAGGTTATCTATAGTGGGTTTACATGAATATAAGAGTTTTCTGGTGGGGATTATTAAGAAAATGCTAAAACATAGATAGTACGTGAAATGAGTTGTAACTGAATCAAGGAAGGGGGATCTAGTTCAAAGTCTTGGCTTGATGCCAGCAAACTAATGTATATCTGCACAAAGGAAGAGGGGTAAAAGAGGAGTGGATATAAATAAAAGCACAGGTCTGAAGCCTCAAAGTAAGGACCCCAGTTTGGTGTGATCCAAGCAGTCTCTAACATGAGTTTTTTTTTTTTTTAATTAACAAGCATTATTTTAGATTTTTACAGAGTGGAATGGTGCATAGTCACAGGCAATGTCTGCTATGTCAGGTAATCCAGTCTGCTCATTCACATGTTACCCAATAGACAGGTTTCAACACAAATGACTACAATGAGATTGTACAAATGAGACTGTAACTTTTCCCTCTCATGAATCAAAATTCTGTCAAATGATTTCTGTCTTCCAGATGTTTACACAACATTTCTCATGATCTTTTCTACTATTTTGTCTTCATTATTGATGTACATAGTACTTTTGTTGTTGTCTTGTATGTATATGCCATTTTTGGGCCTTGAACTCAATGTTTAATGTTCTCCCTTTAATAGTCTCCCTTGTATTTTTTGCTCATGGCTGATGACACTATTCCTTGAGCCACATTTTTACCTTCTGCTTCTGGCTGGATAGTTAGAGATAACTTCACATCTTTGTCTGTTTGGACTGACATTGAACTAAGACATTCAGGTCTTAGCCTCCTGAGTTTCTAGGATTCTACACATGAATGGCTAACACCAAGCTTTGCTATACTGTGATTTTAATTATGTGTTAAGAGAAAGTGAAAGTATATTTGTGCTAAGAGTGCAATTTTCAAATACAAGTTTGAATCAACTTTATATAGTGTAACTGTTATCAATTTTAACAGTTAAATCAATGAATGTTACACATTCCCACAGAAATATAATTGAAAATAAAAGGCATAATTTTTTCTTAAAACGAGTAAAGGAACCATGAATTTCTTTCACTTTACAATTCATGTTTTATATAACTTTAATTAGCAGACTTCCATGATCAAAAGTAAATATATTAATTTTATACTACAAGAAGCAAAGTGATTATAGTTAAAGATGGATATTTCATCACAGCCAGAAGATAACTTTTGAGCATTCTCACTAAAATGTTACATGCAGAAATTAACGGATATAATGTAGCTTGATCATTACATTGGGATTACCACTCCATACTTCATAAATGTTTAAAAAATAATTATTTAGCTATGTGCCAGTGGCTTATGCTTTTAACCCTAGCTACTAAGAAGTCTGAGAGCTGAGAATCATGGTTCAAAGGCAGCCTAGGCAGAAAAGTCTGTGAGACTCTTATCTCCCATGAGCCTCCAGAAAACTCACAGTGGCTCAAGTGGTGGAGCACTAGTTTTGAGCTGAACTGCTGAGGGACAGCATCAATGCCAAGATTTCAACCCCATGACCAGCAAAATTTAAAAATAAACAGTTACAAATAAATATTTTGACATAAATGTTAAAATACATACTTTAATTGTACATCTATTTTTTTTCTGCCTAATATCCTATTCCTTAGGAAGACCTTTTTGTGTAACCCTGTGTTCTTGATTAGAAGACCGGAACAAAGGCAATAATGAAAATATTCAAGGAAAATACTTGAAAACAATAGTAAAACAAACGCAGACAGTTCTGTTTTCACTGGTTCCAATGAGAATATACGTTAAAGTATCACCTTTTTGTTATCATTTAAAGAGCAATAATTAAACTTTAATTAGCAGTGAAGAAGGGAACAGAAAAATGTGCTTGAAGTCAGCTTGACTTTGAACAATCCAACATAAACTAATGGATTTACCTTGTTTTTCTATATAGTTACCAAAATAATAGAGAGAAATACCTTAAGGCAGGAAAACAGCTAAGCCTAAGCAGTAAACTTTTGTATGTAAAATAATGGTAAGGGTCTGACTCTTTCAAAGTCAGGCTTGCAAAGTGGAAAAGTGTATTTGCTTTAGTGTGAACAAAAAGAAAATATATAAATCCTTTATTAATGTTTTACATATGTAGACTAGGACTTCTCATGTTGGAGAAGAGGAAAGGTATGAAAAAGTTCAAGATTGACTATTCCCCAAGATCATTCTTATTTATTTAATTATTTATTTTATATTTTTTATTAAAAAATTTTTTTTGGTCCGGTCGTGTGGACTGAACTCTGGGCCTGGGTGCTGTCCCTCAGCTCTTCAGCTCAAGACTAGCACGCTACCACATGAGCCACAGCACCACTTCTGGCTTTTTTTCTTTTTGCCTGTGTGGTGCTGAGGAGTCGTACCCAGGGCCTCATGCAGGCAAGGCAAGTGCTCTAACACTGAGCCACCTTCCCAGCCCTATCATTCTTATTTATAATGTATATCAATGAAAGTAGCCTTGATTCCTCTTAGTATCATGCTTGTTTACATTTAAAAGCATTATTTGTTGCTGGGTTATAAGCTGAAAACACTTGAGTATTAATAAGCAGTCATTTCCTAAGAAAGGAAAGTTATTGTGTTAACAAACCTAAAATATCAAAGACTCAGCATAGTGGAAACTATTTTCTAGCTATATCACAATGAGTAGGTATAGACTTTGTTTCCCATTGTTCCAGTGGACCCATTTTTGTTATCTTCTTTTTCACCATCTAGTGATCTTATAACATCCTATACCATCCTGGGATGTCTGTATCTTTACTGGATTCTCTAATTTCTGTTGGAAAGTTAGGTAGGATAGGAGATTGTATTTTTGTTTCTGTTGTAACTTATTTTGTATTACTTTAGAAACTGTAACTCAAAATGACATAAATTATCTTTATGATATTAGGAGACAGATTTCATTTCCATATTCTTATCCTAGCCTTCTACATAACTTTGGTACTTAGTAATCCTCAAATGTGAAAATAAATATAGGGAGCTTCTTATTTAAATATTATTTAGAATTTCAAGACTTCATTAATGCAAGGCCCTTAGTAGTATGTTCATCATACATGTGTCCAAAGCCGGTGGCAACTTTTTCTTATTCTCAGAAGCTAGTGAAGGGTTAAAGTCTTGAGGCAGTGACCACTTGTTGCTTGTTTAAGATCAGCAAATTAGCAGAGCAACACGTGGTGGTAATCCAACCACCTGGTTGGTTGTGTGCCTTTATAAGTCCTGCAAATCTTTAGCTTGGGGCTCTCTTCCTAGGCTCTGCTGTGTCAGAGGGTAGTATGAGGCCTGAGCTGCAGCCCATTTAAATAAAACCTTAAAACAGCTGTAAAGTCTGACTCTCAGTGGTCTTCTTGGTGGCAGTTCTGCGACCTGGGCCCAACATATTAGTGGGGGCTTATCCAGGATTCCCCCAAAGACCCATGAGACCTCAGTCTCCAAATGTAAAACAGTGCTGTTTTTGTTAATTTGTCTTGCCCTGTTGTTGTATGTTTTACTTTCGTTTTCCTTTGTGAGGTTGGCTGCTCTGATTCATACTGTGAAAAGCGATGTTAAAGCAGACATGCTTGCATGACAACCATGGAGCAACTGGGAGACTTCCCAGATCCTCTTGTGAAGGGTTTTCCTTGGAATCCCACCAAGTGAATTGTGGGTTGGGGGTCCTTGGAAACCCGCCGTGTGAATTGTGGTATAGGGGTCCTTGGAACCATGCCGTGAGAATTGTGGGGCATGGTTCGATTCGGTGTTGGGCCAGAAATGGCAAAGAGTGCCTCCTAACCGAGGCTTAACTAGCCACTGTAGGTCGGATCTTTCTGCTGTGTGGAACCCCCCAGTGTCAGGAGTCAGTGGACCAATTCGGGAGATCTCCACTTAGTAATTGTCAGACCTGCGTGTGTTTTGTTTGTAGTATTTATTGTTGTTTTTTTTTTGACTGTACCACTGACAAGACAGGAAACCATGGGCAACAGTTCATCTAGCCCCCTAGTCTTACAAAAAGAAACTAAGAAAAAGAAATTGTACCCCCCCCCCCAGTATTTCAGGGAGATAACTTGGAAGAAGAATTGTTTCCTCCCCCATAGTCCCCTTCCCAGGTTCCTTTTGCAGAACCTGAGAATGTTCAAGAGGAGGAGGGAGCTATGGAACCATCAGCCGAACCCTCAGCACCTGCTCTTAAACTTTCTGAGGGGCCAATGACGCTGTAGGATCAACCCCCCTTATAATGTAGCGCTTTTCCCTTAAACACCGTAGGTCCTGTGGATGCAGATGGTTGACAGCAAATCCAATATTGGCCATTTTCTACCAGTGATCTATACAATTGGTGCACCTAATATGCCCCCTTTTCTAAAAAGCCCCAGGATTTAATTTGTTTGCTTGAAACTATTCTCTTTACTCACCAGCCCACTTGGGATGATTGTAGTCAGCTTTTGCAAGTCCTTTTTACCACGGAAGAGAGAGACTGTATCCTAGAGTCCACTCGGAAACATGTCCCTGGCCCCACAGGAGCACCCATCATGGATCCTGCCCTAATCGCTGCCTATTTTCCTGAGCTCTAACCAACATGGGACTACAATACAGTTGAAGGTAGGGAGCAACTCCTCATCTATCGCCAGGCTCTGTTGGCAGGTCTCACGACGACTGCTCGCCAGCCTACTAATATGGCAAAAGTTTATGATGTTAGACAGGGAGGAAGTAAAAGTCTGGCAGCACATCTTGAGAGGCTCACGGAAGCTTTTAGTCAACATACCCCATATGATCTTGAGACCCAGGAGTAGGCTCAGATGATTGTGTTTGCCTATATAAATCAAGCTGTACCAGACATAAAGTTAAAGTTGCAGGCTCCAGACAGACTTGGTGAAAAGTCTATTAGGGATCTAGTAGCAGTGGGGAAAAGGTTTACAATAAGAGACAGACAGAGGAGCAAAGACAGGAAAGGAAGGACAGAGAAGGTGAAATTGAGCTTGAAAAGAGAGACCGGGCCAAGGAAAAGAGGCCAGACTTGTTGGACTCGTCACTATCGCATGCCGAGCATACCTGGTTCACAGACTGCAGCAATTTCATTCGAGATGGAAAAAGGTTCGTGGGCGCAGCAGTCACCACAGACACTGAGATAGTGTGGGCAAAAGCACTCCCCTGGGGAATGTCTGCACGAAGAGCAGAACTAACGGCACTAACAAAAGCCCTACAAAAGGGAAAAGGGAAGAGACTAAATATTTACATGAACAGTCGGTATGCTTTTGCAACAGTGAATGTCCATGGAGCCATTTATCAAGAGACGGGGCTGCTGACAGCTGAGGGAAAGGCTATTAAAAACAAATAAGAAATTTTAAGCCTCATCCGGGCCTTTTGGGAACCAGCAAATATTGCCATTATGCACTGCCCTGGCCATCAAAAGGGAACGTATTCAATAACCAAAGGAAATAACTTGGCCGATCAGGCAGCTAAGGAGGCAGCCCTCCAGCCCAGAGCTGAAGTAGACCCAGGGCCATGAGCTTTGATTCCTGAGCCCAATTCTCCCAAGGCTTGGAGTGGATAAAGAAAATTCCCATGCCCTATAAACCCTCAGACAGAGAAGTAAATAAAGACTGGTAAGAAACTGGTGAGGGGAAACTTATCTTGCCACAAAGATTGGTCAAGGGGTTTCTTAAGAGAATCCATCGGATCTCTCAAATGGGAACCCGAAGAAGGCAGGACTTGCTCTGACACTCAGAAGTAAAAATTAGGCAAGGAAATTAACTCATTGAGGACATTGTTAAAAATTGTAAAGTTTGTCAGCTCACCAATGCCCCTAATCAGCCGGTTACAAAAGGAACTTGCTTCCGTGGAAATAGGCCAAGTGTGTATTGGGAAGTAGACTTCACAGAAATTAAAACTGGAAAATTTGGATATAAATATTTGCTAGTTTTTGTAGACACCTTTTCAGGATGGGTTGAAGCCTACCCAACAAAGCATGAGACTGCTAACATCGTGGCTAAGAAGATCCTGGAAAAAATCCTATCCAGGTATGTCTTCCCATCCACCATCGGGCCGGACAATGGACCGGCCTTCATCTCAAAAGTAAGTCAGGGAATAGCCGTGGCACTTGGGACAGATTGGAAATTGCACTGTGCGTATAGACCCCAGAGTTCAGGGCAGGTAGAAAGAATGAATCGGACTCTAAAAGAGATCTTAACTAAATTGGCTTTGGAGACTGGCATAGACTGGATATCGCTCCTTCTTTTTGCCCTGTTTAGAGTAAGAAATTAACCCTTTTTTCAAGAGAATTTGATTGTTAGCATTTTGGAATTATGGTTAATATTTATTTGATTGCTATTTTTAAAGAATGCACCACCCAATACTGGTTCTCTTCTAACTTTTTTAGGTCTAATCTATTTCTGAAAGAAACACAGCTATTTGAATAAATGAACTGCTTATTGAAGTTGAATCAGAAGAAAGAGATGTTTCTGTGTGTATGTCACCTTAAAAATATACCTACAAGCTATTTATCTTAAAATCATCTATTTTTCATTATGTTTAGATTCTGATAAAATTTAGCCTCTCAACTCACACAATGATAATGCAGTCTTATTTCATGCCTCCTAAAAGCAACCAACAAATTACTTTGTTTTAAAAATATTTTTTTTAATTTTTAAAATTATTATTGATTTAAAAATATATTTTTTTTTACAAAATTATGCAAGGCAAGTGGCATATTAGATATTTAGAGTCATGTTCAGACTCTATGGTGGAAGCCAGAAAGGGAAAAAAGTCATGTTTTTATTCTTCCTTGAACCACTCTGATTTACTTCATCTATTTCTGAAAGAATAAAATTCTGGCTTTGCAGCCTTTTGCTTGATATCCACAATGTGACATGCTTCTTTTATTAATAGAAGAATTTGGAAAAAGGATGCGAATTCACACTAGAAAAAGGAGAAGAGGAAAAGAGAAGGAGAAATCTAGATATTTTATTCTTCCTCATCTCACTCACAAGGTCTGGATAATGATTGTGGATATTAGATACATGCTCTAGAGTGATTAAACAGGGGAGGGGGGGTATGATTGGGTGGGAGGGAGGGGGGAGGCTGGGAAGGGAGGTGAAGGGTAAACAAAGGAGGAGGCTGCAATGCTTGGTAAGAAATGTATGCATTATCCTGCCCATGTAATTGTAACCCCTCTGTACAGTATGTTCTCAAATAAAATAAAATTAAATTAAAAAAAAAAAAACACTTTGTAGAACAAGTTAACCCCTCAAGTGATCACATAAAGAATGCTTATTTATAAATAAATAATAGCTTTAAACAGGAAGTGTTATCTATTTGTTTAGTTCTTATTTAGTATTTGTTTAATTCTGGTGTGCTGTAGTCAACTATCATAAAGGTATACAAGAATGGTAAGAAACTAATATCTTAATATCATATTCTAATATTAGCTTTATTCTTGCTGTGTTTGAGTTTTGTATCAATTTCACATGATATATTCTTCCAGTGTATATGTTGAAAAAGAACATACCCTGTGGAAATATGCTATTTTTTAGCTAAGGGAAAAGAAGTTAGCTCTTAGACACAGACAATGCGATAGAAATCTTCCCCTAGAAATAGTCTTTGATCATTTCTGATTACTTTTTGTAAGCTAAAGTAAGACACATGACCCATCTTGACATTGCAGAGTAGAGGTAAATCTCACCTACAAGAAGCTGATGCAGGACAGAGTAATATGCCAAGATATGCACCACTTGAGATAAAGAGGAAAAAGAAGAGAACTACAATACAATCAATCATAATTACCATCACATGTCTCTGCAGGAAGGAAGCTATTATGTACCTTTGTTTCTAAAACTACTGAGATCTTCAAATCATGACTTTTATGCTTGGATGTTACTGGAATTAGAGAACATTTTGATACTGAGACAGCATAAAATCACAAAGAAATCTGGGGTAATCATTTAATACTACATTTTGTTTTTCTAGGAAAAGAAACCATTTTATAGACAATAATTTATACTAGTAACTTTTTTTCAGGAACTGGATTTTGTTAATATATGTGACTATCCACCGGCATAAATGTCTTCATTTATCTGGATCTTGTACAGCATAGTCAAGTAGATATGGGAGTTCTTCAGTAGCACTTTTTTAAAAGGTAGAAAATGTGGACAGGGAACCAAAACACATATTTTTCCACTGTCACCATCCACATCCTCTGTCTTCCTTCCTAGGAAACACACCCAATCAATAAAAAGGCTTGGATATTTAGTTCTTGACCTTGAAAGTGGAAGCAGAATGTTATGGATGTTAGAGATTTCTGTTAATGATTTTTTTACATAATAATGTCACATGCAAAAGCCCTATGAGTCCTGCAGATCTTAACACTGTACTTCCTTAGGGATGTGATAGGAATGTCAGGTGTACTGGAATTAGTATTGTTTTCCACTTCCTTTTGTACCACCTGACCTAAATTATAATACATAATAATAGAATGAAAAAGTAATGCCATCTTAAAAAAGTCATTTAGAGCTCTGGGAATGTGGCTTCACGGTGCAGTGATTGCTTAGCATGCATGAAACCCCTGGGTTCAATTCATCAGTACTACATAAACAGAAAAAAGTGATGCTCTGCCTCAAGTGGTAGAGTGCTAGCCTGAGCCAAAAAAAAAAAAATAGCTCAGTAAGATTTCCCTCATCCTGAGTTGAAGCCCCAGGACTGCCATAAATTCATTTAGCTAGTAAATGCCAAATAAAGAACCTATACTTGCAATATATAATTGCTCATTCCAACTATGACCTATCAATAGTTCATAATTCATGTACTTTACCTACATTAGAATATTGCATTGAGAAAAAAAACGTTTTGTTAATAGTCATGGCAATTAATGTCAGGAATGTGCTTAGATATCAGGTGAAATTCAAAGATTTCAGGCTATTGAGTGGTCACTACTAATCACAATGGGAAGGGTAGTATAAGTGAGATTTGGAAATCTTTTTGCTCAGTTATGGCAACTAAAATGCACAGGCTAATTGATACTTGTGAAAGAAGTGAAGGAATAAATCCAGATGAAAGAAATAAATGATAATAATAACTAAATTATACTAGAAACTGTTCTAGGGAATCATTTTTGGTTATTGAAGAACTAGTTATCAACTAGGCTTATTCCTCATAGCCTTTAGCATTCTAAATCACTTAATTTAGTTCTTAATGTCTGTGTGATAAGTTGTATCACACTCAATGTTGTTCTATCATATCTGATCTCCTTTGCTTTCTAAAAATCTCAGTCTTTGCTGGGTCATAGAGGAGCTCTACGTGGAGTCTTTTGAGGAACCTACATACAGCTTTCCAAAGTGGTTAAACAAGTTTACATTCCCACCAACAATGCAGTAGGGTTCCCTTCTGTCAACATCCCCTCCAGCATCTGTTGTTACTAGAGTTCTTGATTATAGCCATTCTTACTGGGGTGAGGTGGTATCTCAATGGTGTTTTGATTTGCATTTCTTTTATGGCTAGGGAGCTTGAGAATTTCTTCATTGGTGTCTATTGGCCATCTTTCTTTCCTCTTCAGAGAAGTTTCTCTTTAAGTCTTTAGCCCACTTATTTATTGGGTAGTTGTTTATTTGAAGAGCTGTTTTGGGGGATTTAAGTTTGGGAGTTCCAGGTATATTTTAGATATGAGACTCTTCCCATAAATTGTTATATACACACAATGGAATTCTATGCCTCCATCAGAAAGAATGACATTGCCCCATTTGTTCGGAAATGGAAAGACTTGGAAAAACAGTATATTAAGTGAAGTAAGCCATGCCCACGAAACATAGGTCCCATGGTTTCCCTTATTTGCAGTAGCTAGTATATGTCTGAGTCAAGCAGAAAAGTTTAGATAAGTTGTTAGGGAAATGAACCCTAAGATATGTATTCATTTTTTTTTCTTTCATGCAATAGTTTCTAACATATTTATAAGATTATTTCTTTGTTGTTTTGTATGTCCCTCCCCCACGGTACAACCCCTGCTTTCACTGTATATGATGTTGGTGTAATTTGTGGAGGGTAAGGGAAAAACACATCGATTAAATAGGGATACAGGTGGACCCATTGCAACAATGAGATGTACAAGTCGTTATGTCGAAAAATGAATTTTACAACTTTGGTGAGGGGGGGAGGGAGGGAAATGGATTAGGTGGGAGGACGGGGGCAGGATGGGAAGTGATGGGAAGGGGAAACAATGGAGGAGGCTACAATGCTTAATAAGAAATGTACCCATTATATTGCTCATGGAATTGTAACCCCTCTGTACAGTATTTTCACGCTAAAAAAAAGAAAAAATCTTTCTCTATTTCTCTATTAACATTTATTTATACTAAGTTCACATATGTGAACATCAGAAGATGCTAAATTAAGAGTCCCATAGCTCATGAGTCATTAATGTAACAACATGGAAAAGAAGGGATTATTTATTGTTACCTCAAATTTTCTGAAAAGCTGTAATGTCATCATTTGATTCAAATTTCGATTATTTGTCTAGTGTCATTAAGTGCACATAAATGCAAATATGAGCTGGATCCTGGTTGTTCACTCCTGTTATCCTATCTACTCAGGAGGTTGAGACCAGAGGATTGTGGTTCAAAGCCAGCATGGTCAGGAAAATCCATTAGACACTTATCTTCAATTAGCCACGAAAACCTGGATGTGGTGCTGTAATGAAAGTGGTAGAGTGCTCAACTTGACTGGAAGAGGTGAGGGACAGTACCCAAGATCAGAATTCAAGCCCCTCGACCAAAAAAAATTGAAATACGACTTTAATTTTCCCCAAAAGGAACTATGAAGTCACTCGTTATCTTCCAAAGCAGAGAAAATAATTCCAAAGTGATTCAGTACACCTACTTTTGCTGAATTATTGACATTATGGCTTCTTTGCTGGACATTTCTTCTTTTAAAAATTGTCAAATATTAGCTTTATAATACACTTCATCTGATATTCCCTGGTTCAAAACAAAAGTCCATACAATTGATGTCACTTAGATTTCTTATTACCTCAGTTCAAAGCCAACCCAGGCAGGAGAGTTTGTCAAATTCTTATTTCTACTTAAACAACAAAAAGCCAGAAGTTGAGTTTTGGCTCAAGCATAGCTTTGGGGGCAGGTGGACAGGAAAGACAACTGTTCAGGGACAGGGTCCAGCCTCTGAGCTCGAGCCCCAGAAGTAGAACAAACTAAACAAACAAGCAAACAAAAAACCCCAATATTTCTTTGGGACCATCCTTAAAGCACTGGTTTGAGTAGAGGCTCCTTTTGCTGATCATACTCACTGTATCCTGTTTTTTGGAATCCTTATTGCTATGACTAACTCAGGAATGGATAACTGACTTTTGCAACAAGAGAATCATCTCAGGTGTTAAATATCCATGCATATGACATTTTAAAACATCCATGTCTTTGTTTCTTTGCAGTAGTACACTGTAAAACAAAGTTATTTCCTTTTGTTCTATTCTGGCCTTCAAATGGCATATTGTTTCCTTTTGTAATATTCTCAAATAGAATTTTACAGAAAAGTTTTATATGAGTAAAGAGCAACTTGAAAAAGTCAGGAACAGAGTTTCCTTCGAGCCTTCGATTATTTTCTTGTATAGTAAAAAGGACAGCCAGGGGCTGGAAAGGTGGCTCAATGGTAGAGTGCTTGCCTTGCATGCATGCAGCCCTGAGTTTGATCCCCCAGCACCACATAAGAAAAAAGAAAAAAAGCCGGAAGTGGCGCTGTGGCTCAATTGGTAGAGCGCTAGCCTTGATCTGAAGAGCTGAGGGACAGCGCCCAGGCCCAGAGTTCAGGCCCCAAGACCAGACCCCCTCCCCCATAAAAGGATAGTACAAATTAACTTGAACTTTGTCATTTCCTATGTTCAATTTCTCCCCTGGATTCAGTTTCCACTTCCTATATCAGTTCCTTCCACTTACTTCCAGTAACAATCTACCGTGCTGCGCCAAGCAAAAATGAATGTCTTCTAGCTTCATTGAAATAGCACAAAAACATCTTTGGACATGAGGTAACACGTGTTTCAGAGACAAATTAGTAATGAGAAAATATGGAATTTTCATGTCTTATAAAATATTGTTCATGTGCATATGGCCATATAAGATGATGTTAAGTAAAATGAACCCCAAAATAGGGACACAGTTTGTTTTTCCTTTCTTAATATTGTTTTTTAATATATCTAACTTGTACTATGTGGTTTTTTTGTTTCTCTTCTATTTTCTTCCTCCATGGTTTAGACCGTTCCCATTGAATTTGATGTTGGTTACCTGTATCTTGCAAATACATTTTTCTAATGTGGGGAGGGGAAGGAAAATAAAATACTGAAACAAGAATACAGCATGACCAGTTGTAACAATGAGAAGAACAAGACACTATGTTGAAAACAAACTTTACAACTTGGGGATGGAGGAGGTAGTTGAGGCGGTGAGGAAAAAAGGGATGGCAGGGGAAAAACAAAAGGGGTAATAATGCTCGCTAGATAATGTACTCATTAACTTACTTATGTAACTCTAACCCCTCTGCACACCATTTTTACAATAAAAAACATGAAAAAAAACATTATCCTGGTGTACATTAAGTTCAAATTTCCTAAGTGCTCTGTAAATTAAGATCAAGTTTAAGTTTAAGGAAGTTTTCAGAAACATTTTACTGTGAGTGTGTGTGTTGTGCTTTATTTCCCAAGTGTACATAAGTTAACAGAAGGAGAAACAATAGGAATAGGAAAAAGAGAAGTTCAGTGTTTAAGTATAATGTTTCAATACACTATAGAAGACTGCAAATAAGACAACTTTGAAACAATAAAGCCAAGATCAGTATGTAGATTTATGGGAGTGATATAGACAAAGCATTACTCCTAAGTGGAACATGAAGGATGAGGCGATGCTCTTTCTTCTACTAGCTCTAAATCATGGTAGCTAATCATGCACATTTGAGAAAAGTAGAATGGAAGAATAATTCTGGTTCCAAGCAAGTCAGATATAAAAGCATGGACTTAACTGGAAAAAGGCCATGTTGAGAGAGCAAGAATTATACTATCAATGAACTGGTGGCTAAGATCACATTTCTTTTTCTTTTTTGTTTCTTTTTCTTTTTCTTTTTTTTTTTTTTTCCTTTTTTTGATGGTAGTGGGGTCTGGACTCCTGGACAGGGACTGTCTCTCTACACTTCAGCTCAAAGATTGTGCTCTACCTCTTGGGCCACAGTGCCACTTCCAGTTTTCTGGTGCTTTATTGGAGATAAGTGCATCAGAAACTTTCCTAGTCATGCTGGATTTGAACTGCAATCCGCAGATCTCAGCCTCCTGAGTACCTAGGATTATAGGCGTGAGCCACTGGAACCCTGCTTATGATTATATTCCTAACTGTGTACACTCGGCATATGTAATGTGTATGTTCATCTATCTTTATATGAATTTGAGTTTAAAATCTGGTCTTCAGCTTAGATTTTACACTCACAAAAATGTTTGTATTTTAAAAGTTGATACTCCTGGAGAAATAAAACTTAAGAATGTAAATGATTCTGGGATGTTTAGTTTGCATCCAGCCTGGGCAGAACAGTTTTTAAGACACTATCTATAATTAACCAGCCAAAAGCTGCATTGGAAGAATGCTTCAAGTGATGGAATACTAGTTATGAGCAAAATTGCTGAATAAGAGCTTGAGGTTTTTGCATACATATATACAAACATGCACATACACACAGAGGCACTTATATGTTCAAATACACATATGAAACAACTTTCAGACTGTGTAGAAAATTTAGGAAATAATAGAAAATATGTCTTAAGACTAGAATCAAGTGATAATTTTTAATATGAGAAATTCCACAAGTGAATTTTCTTCAAAAAAGCTTGAGAATATTACAAAGGTAGGGACCAGAGATAATAAGAAAGTCAAGTAATCATTATTCAAGGGATCAGATCCATGGAGGAATGAATCAGAGACCCCTTCAGGTGCATCTGAATAGGTTCATATCCTGTGTCAAATGTTAGAACATCTTTGAAAATAGTAGATAAAACAGTCTGAGCAGTCACTCTGGTGGATGATATCACTGGAGAAGTTCAAAATTTCTAATCTGTATCTAGATTAAAGAAGCCAACAAACTATGGTTGGACAATGTAATACAAGCCAAAAATTCTAGCACTTAGACTAGGACAGGAGATTCGAGAGTGGAATTACATAGTGATATATTCCCTGGACTATGTAGTATAATTTTGTCTCAATAAAACAAACCAAGAAAGGAATAAAAAATAAAGAAGAAAGGAATACACAGTTGGAAGTTTGAGCTAATTTTGTCATTATGTTTTCAGAAGTCAAGTTTCCTATTGAAATGCAACTCATATATTATCCTCAGTTGTGTTTTAAAGGTTGTCTTCATTACAGAACATTCATACATGCAAAAGAGCTCACGATTCCCAACCAAAAATTTGAAAAAGTAAGCATCATTCTGTTGGATTCCAAAGAAATGTTGAAGGATTACAAAAGCTTAAGCCTGGAGAAATAAGAAAGTTCATTTAATGTAGGACTTTGTACAACTGGCTGAATTAGAATTTAGATTTAAAAGAAATATTTTTGTTTGTAATTTCATATTTTATATGATACTACAAAATTGTTTTCAAGTAGAAAATTTAATTTAGAAATTCACAAATGATTCTGGCATTCTATTTGCCTAAAATATTCTCTCAATGAGGTATAATTAGAACTTAGTTAATAGATAATTCCAACAGTTCATGTGTAACATGATAATGTGAATATTCTAGACAAAGTTGCTAACAAATTGATTATATTAATTTATAAATTTATAAAAAGAGCAATTTTTTGAGACTTTGGTGTGACATGGTATGAAGAGAGTAATTGCGTGACATCTTTTTCTTCTACCTATATATAACAGAGGAATAAATTTTCTTATTTATGTACCTCTGTATACAATGAGAAAAATGCTAGGTTTGGGGTTTGTTTTTATTTTATTTTTGTTATTTAGTTTGTCCTAGGGCTTAAACTCTGGGCCTGGGCACTGTTCCTGAGCCTGTTTTTGCTCAAGCCTAGTCCTCTACTACTTGGACCTCAGTGCCACTTGTGTTTGGCTTTTTGTGAGCAGTTTAATGGCGATAAGAATCTAAGGAACCTTCCTGCCTGGGTGGGCTTTGAACCATAATCTTCAGATCTTAATATTCAAATATTCAGATCTCCTAAATATCTATGATAGATAAAAATGACTATAAATAATATTTGCAAGTGTTCTGATCTCAAGAATAGCAGTGGGGGAAAAATGATGCAGCAAAGTTTAGTGTTGTGTTCTTTCCACGATAGGAAAGGCATCACATTAGCAGAAGTGAAGTATTTCTTCACAATAGTGATAAGCTAGTCATGATGTGAATTTAGGAAATTTTATAGTGCACCTTACAAGTTGGAAACTGTTGGGCTAAGATGACTTTACGGCGTATAACTTAGGAATGATGGACATAGAAATAATAGCTTACACTGATGAACAAATGTTTACTCTTGAGGAATTAATTATTATAGATACTTCATAGTTTTATCTTCTACCAGAATGTGGTTATTTTTTCTGTTGACTTTTAAATATGTAATGCCCCATTGGAAACTGCATCTATTGCAGAATTAAATAAAATGCAAACAGGTACTGTTTTGAATGTCTCTGGTATGGCATGCTTAGAATTTGTAAATGAGTATTAGTACTCATAGGAATCTTGAAGAACACATATATTCTATCCTCTTAACAATTAATTAGTTTTAAAAGTTAGAAGTTTCCATAGAATTGAACAGTTTTCTGTTTTAGTATGAGACAATACTAAAATAATATTTTTCTTCAAAATAATGGTAAGTATCTTCTGAAAATATTGTATAGTTTGATAACATTCAAGTTGATGACCGTCTGATAAAGGAAGGTGTAATTAATTCAAATTAGCAGCCAAAACGTTCATTTTTTTAAAAAAGGTAATACACATAGAATAATATTTACTATACCAATACAGAAAAATTATATTTTATGCAACCCATTTTTAATTTAATTTTATTGTCAAGGTGATATATAGAAGAGGTGTAGTGATTTTAAAGTAGTGAATACATACCATGATGAACTTTTACCCCTTCCCTCATTTTTCTCACACTTTTCCTTCTCCCCAATACCCCGCACAAGTAGTAATGTAAATTTACAACATGTTGTCTTGTGAGTTTTGCTATTGCATTGGTTTGCCCTTTGTCATTTTTCTCGCCATTTTGTTGTTCCTCTTCCCTTGCCAAATTAAGATAAATGTATATACAATACACAAGATGCTGAAATCAAATAAAACAGGGGATAACCCAAAGGGGAAAACACAAAAGAAAAAAGAAATCACATACTACATTAAAAACAACCACAAAGGAAAACCTCTGTTTCCATACCCAGGAGTTCATTTTGCTCAGCATCATCTTATGTGGTCATATATACATAGATATTGAGCAATTCTGCTCAACTGCTAGGACCATCCTAGACATTTCCTACTTATTACAAATGAGGAAAACCATGCCATCTGTTTCTTTTGTCTTGTTAATTTTACTTAGTAGGATTTTTCCAATTCTTTCAATTTCCACATGAATTGGAAACATATAATTCTATCGTGCATATATAAACCACATTTTGTCAATTAGTTCATCTACTGAGTGACATATTGGTTTAAAACATGATTGCATGTAAGTATCACTTAGGCTCATTAAAAAATGACAGATGCCATTTTCCATGACATTCTAAAATCATGATTTCTAAGTAAGATAGGATTTTATGGAAGTACAAGTGTTGAGATATCTGGATGAGTCTATTTATGTATTGCACTGAATTAAGCAGGAAGACATCCAATATCATATAGGAAAAAATGGTAGTGACAAAATATTTCCCTTGAGTAAGATATAGGAGGCTGCCAGAAGTATGAAATAGTTCAGATCATTTTGAAGAATTTAGAAATGCAAGCTCAAGTATTTGTCTATAAATAATAATTATGTAATTTGAAGGGCAAAAGAAGGGGAAGAGAAGAAAATAACTGACAGCAGATCATTGTCTCAAGTTAGAGTATAAAAAGACCTAATTTATAACTTCAAGTTAGCGAGAGACCAATATAATATGTCCCACTTAATTTAGGTACGTGCAAAATATTTACTTGGCATTTTCCTACTTTAATGCTCAAAAATAAATGAAGACTTATAAGAAGTTATGTGATTGCCATTGCTTCAAAATGAACACTAACTGTGATGAGCCTTTTTTCTCACTTTGCACTTTGAAAATAATCCCTAAATTGGTGATGCTGTGGCTGATTAGAGTAAGAGTTAGGGGCTTTCACTTGTACAATTATCCCAGAATAGTTTAAAGCAGTTTTTCCCCTAAGTTATCCAACTACATTTTCTGAAGCTGTACTTTGAACACACCCTCACATCTGAGAATACTATTTGAAATTATACTTCAGCATTTCTTGGGACAGTCTGTTTTGTGCCTTTGTCTGTATGCACATTCCTTTTGAGTTCATAGTTGCTCTATTTCCATTTCATTTTTATAAACTAATAAGAACATTGTTCAACTACCACTAATTGATTGCACAGGCCCAGTCTATGTATGAAGGTACTTTGTCTAGCTTAAGCAATAGGATAATACTCACTCTCTGAGGAGAAAATTTCCACAATATAACACTATGCCAACATTAGAGGATGTAGAATTTGAAGCATTTTGAGACTGTGATATTAGAATTGAAAGGCTCCTTAAGAACATTTTCTTGTAGCTCATTAGTTCACCCAGGAGAAATATAAATATCCACAAAATTTGGAGCTAATTATCCGAATTAATACTAGATCCTAGATGGTGTGTTAATAAAAGTCACCATTGTAGTATTGTTACGTCAGAACCCTTCATTATGAGAAAATGAAACAAACTCAATAAAGCAACATGTCTTATCTTTTTAGGCATTTAATCCCAGTGGTGAGGGTAATGTCTGAGCACTTCCATTCAATAAAAGCTTGAAGTTTATAAGAGCACTTTCTACATATAAAAAATTTTGGCAGGTTGATTGACAGGGTTATTTCAGCATGGAGATATCCCTAACAAGAACTAGACTTAGAGTATATGGCAGATATGATGTGTCCAGGGCTATTGAGGCAATTTCTATTCTAAAGAAGAATCAATTCGAGCAGTCTTCTGTAACATCAGTAAATTGTATGTTCAACCTAATGATTGGTGTTACTTTTCCTACATTTATAATGAGTAGGCTGATAAATATCCAAACATATCTAAAGATATTTCAATCAAATCCCAAACTGATATGGATACATTGGTCACTCATTGGAACTGTAGGACAAATTATGCTTGTCTGTGCTGTAGTTCAATCTATAATCTCCTGGCGAAACAAAGTTTTCAAAAATATTCACAGGATACCTCTAAGTAAAGTTCATGACAGTTATATCTGTGTAATTCTTCTAAGGTCAGGATAAAAGCATTTCTTGCCAATATTTAAAATCAACAGGATCTGTTGAATTCATTGATCTAGAATTTTATGGCTTCACATTCATATCTCAAAATTTTATCAATATGATTTTCACCAAAACACTGTTCTTATTGAACTTGTTTATGTCCTTTTAGTTTTCAAATCCAGATAGTATATTTCCTTCAATAGCTTCCTGAGAATTCTTTCTTTTCTTTACTTCTGTAAATCTGTTTATTACTTTCTTGATTCCTTATTTATCTCTTTCTTCCAATCTTGTCCACACTAGTGCTTACATTGCTCACACTTGTGTCAGAACTTTCTTTTTCCTCTTCCCTTTAATTATGTCCCCGATTTTATTATTCTTTTTCATATTCATGGTCGTGTATATTTTGATGATGTCTAAACAGAACTTTCTTTGTGTCTGTTTAACATAAACTTTAGAAATATCAGAAAATTTTAACTCTAAATCCATCATTCCCACCTGTAGTCCTTATTATCAAGAATATAACTAACACAGTTGCCAGCCAGAGCTGTGGACGCACTTCAGATTTCTTCTTAACCTTCTACTCCTGCACATTAGATAAGAAAAATGATCAAGATTTTCTCAGTTTCTGTCACTAATATAATTTGTATGTACCCCTTTTTATGCCCCTGACACCAGCCTGTTTCAAGTATTCATCACTGGTCACCTATTCCTAAAACGACCATTTACAAAGTATGCTTTTTCCCCATAATCTTCTCATATTGGTCCTCTCCATCAACAAATTACTCTCCTTGTAAGCAAACAGAATGAAGAACTCAGACACAAATTTCAGTATCATTATTTACTCACTACATTGACTGTTGGCCTTACATTTCTCATAAGTAAATGGATGTAATCTACCAGAAATATTGAAGAATATATTTGTTGACTTGTAGAGCAAGAAAAGCGAAAAGTGACGAATCTTTACATTTTCCACCTTAGCTTGCAAATAAGGAAATAGTCAAATTCAATTTGTTGGTGTAATGTCACAAATTGTTTCATGCAGAAATAAAAATAAATTTTACCTCCTGACTCTAAGGCTTGTGGCATTTTAAGGCAACTACAGATATTTAAGTGGTATTATGTAAATTGTGTCATGTATTCACAGCTGTATTGAAGAACATACTCTTAATTTATTATTGTAAATCATTGGTTATTGAATAATATCTATATGAGAATAGTATTTGAAATAATCACACTAAGTTGAAA
The DNA here is from genome assembly GCF_019054845.1 of Dipodomys spectabilis. Classification (NCBI taxonomy): domain Eukaryota; kingdom Metazoa; phylum Chordata; class Mammalia; order Rodentia; family Heteromyidae; genus Dipodomys; species Dipodomys spectabilis. Next base: position 78,906 of record NW_024871009.1, on the reverse strand, counting down.
ACTATATCTTAGTCCATCAAAATGTGGAAATAAACGGTTTTATTTTAAAAAATACCACCAAGAAAAGTCAGTATACATTTGAGACTGCAGGGATAACATTAGGGTTTTTACTGTCTTTACCTATTTATGTGATTGTATTTCTTGAAATTGAAACTCTACTCTTGTTATTCTTATTGTATGTAATCCAATGTTGTCTATTACTATGTATTTAATGTAGGAAATCTAGCTTCAAAGATGTCTAAAGTTTTTTCCTTTTCAATCACAACATTGTCATTATCGTGCTACACCGTGATCATCATCATCATCTTCTACAAAATTATTATTATCATCATAAGTGCTAATTATTGAAAGTGTGTTTTGTGTCTATGATTTTTTCTTTTGTCTTTTGATAAATAATTTAAATGTTTGTACTTTGCATGCATCCATATTAAAATTTTAAACAAATAAAGAGACAAAAAAACTAAACCATATCAGATAGCTTGACTATGTGCTTATAACAAATTATGAATTAACTTCCTCTCTCCCCGATACTACACACAAATATTCAAGTATTTGAACAGAACTTTTTCAAGTGATATATCGTAAATGTTACAATATCATGTGCATATCTAAAATTTCATTGAAAGTAATAAACACTACTTTCTATTGAAATATTAGTTATTTTATTGTAGGAAAGTTTTAGAAAAATAGACTGTATATCTTTGAAATGAAAAAAGATGAAAAAGAGTAGCATACAAGTTTTTCAGGGATTCTGTCTTATATATATATATATATATATATATGTATATATATATATATATATATATATACATATATATGTATATGTATGTATATGTTATGTGTAGAAAGATACATTTTTAGAATTGTCTTCAGAAATATATACATATATCTAAATTCATGTGTAGACTGATATATGTTATAGTGACACAAACATCTTAAAACATAATTAAAATTTAAAAAAATTCTTCATACCAAGTGCGGGTAACTCAGGCTTATAATTTGAGCTATTCTGGGTGCTCAGATCTTAGAATTGTGTTCGAAACTAGCCCAGACAGAAAAGTACATGTTGGATTCTTATCTCCAATTAACCACCAAAAACAGGTATTAGCTCTGTGCCTCATGTTGTAGAGTGCTGGCCTTGAGGATAAAAAGGCTTAGAGACAATGCCCAGGCCTGCAAACAACACCCACAACAACATAACGAATCGCATTAATTTCACAAAAGCATCTTTTAACTGCTGTGAACATTTCTTAGAAACATGAATACATCCCCCTGGAAAATGTTAAGTAAAAAGTATAGAATATGTTGAAGACATGACTATTTAGATTGTTTAAGATATTTAGGTAATGATTAGGAATTAAGAATAATGATAGGTAGATAATATATTGGGACTGGTTTCTTATTCTATTTTATGATAGTAATAGAATGATATTTGTAATGATTTTATAAAATTATTCTTGCTTTGTATTTGAATTATAATAGGTGATAAACATTTTAAACGATTTACAAACAAAGGAATATCAATTCTTTTGTAACTTCAAAACAATTAAGAAAATTATTCTAAGGCTGGTTCACTCTGAGACTATATTTGTTTTCTTGTTTTAGTTTTCATATGTTGGTAGAAATTAAAATTAAAAAATTCAATGGATTTTGGCATTCAGGTACATCTTCATAGATACTAATATTGGAGTTCCTTATGTGGAGTGGTTTAATTTCATTTGTTATTTTCACAAATAAATCAAGATGATTGTGTATTTTGTTTCTTTTCACTGCTATTGGCTCTTATCTTGAGAATATTTTTTTCCTAGCAAAGTAGAGAAAAACAATGGATTAAGCAAGTCATATATGCCTTTCATAAAATTCATATGCCTAGATTTGGGTCTTCTGTTATTTGCTAAATGTTACTTCCAGAAAAGGTTATCAATTATTTATAAGTGATGCATAATTCCTAGGTATTCCAGTTATCACATACACTTTTTATTGAGTTATCTCTGTATAAACTAAAAAGAAACAGAAAAAACTCTCAAAATAAACAGAAATCACATCTTTGTTTTAATGCTGTAATTTATAGAGTTTTTAGCCAACACAGAAAACATCATTATAGGTAATCTGCATTTTGTTTGCAGAGTTTTTAACAATAGTTTTTTTTTCCTGACATGTAATTCACTTGCAATATATTATCTCCTTTTATTGTATACATTTTAGTGATTTGGATGTGAATTGTATCCCACCCATTGAAGATTATATTTGTATTTCATAAGGTCATGTCATCCTTTTCAAAATCTATTGACCATAAAACTAAGAATTTATTTTTGACAAATGTGTTAAATTCTTCTATATATCTGTTCTTATAGTAGAATTATGTTGTCTTCACTACTTAACTTGGTAATAAGATTCAAAGCTAGTATGAAGGCTCAAGTTACACCATTTTACATGATTGTCCTATAGACCTGTATTCCTTGAATATGAGTTTATTGAGCTGGTGGAACAATATTCTACAGAGATATATAGATGTTTGATAGTCACTCATATTTTGCACCTTGTGAAAACACAATATCCTAGATATTATATATAGAAAAATGTTTTAGAGAATGCTTGAAACAAATAAAATTAATTTAGGAATGAGTTAAGATTTAGATAACGCTGTAGCACAATAAAGCTGAATGATAAAAACTTGAGCTGTACAACAGAGGAGAGTGAGAGGGGAAAGAATGATGGACCACATAGGAGCTGCTTGTCACAGGTATTGTGCTTCAAAAAACAGAAAGATTTCAGAGATGAGAAGGAGAAAGATAAACTGTCCTGAATCAAGTTTCTTTTTAATCCACCTAATAGTTTGTACTGAAAGTCAGAGAAAATGGGAAAAAAATAAATTAGAAAATACTAGACCTGTTACAATGTAAAGACATTTTAATAAGAATATGATAATTAATTTCCAAAGATATAGGAGAAAGAATAGGTAAACTCTCAAAGGAAAAAGAACGAAGATAGAAAAGAAACAAAGTAAAACCATTGTCAATAACAAACAAAAGATTTTGGAAGTGTAAAGTCAGTGGAAGTATTCTAAATAACATTGAAAATAGCTGACGTGGATAGAGATGGATCACATTTTATCATATATAATTTTGAAAAAACATATTGGAATGAAAATTTTAAAGTCATAATTTAAAACACTATTTGGATTATAACTAGACAGTATAGCTCAATGGTAAAATATTAGCCTAGCATATGTGAAGCAATGGTGTGATCTCCCAAGCATTATAAAGTACGAACAAAGCACACACACACAAAAACCACATAAACACACATGCATACAAGTATAAACACACCACTTACATTTAGAATATTGATATTATCATATTAAACAGGAAATTATCCCAAATAATACAAGTATGTTAATATATAAAATCATAATATTGCTCATAGTATTTAAAAGTTTAGTAGGAATAAAATAGTCATAATATACTTAGATTCTTATAGATTAAGTAAATTGAAAATTAAGAAATAGAAGACATGAGAACCTTTGCAAATAAGTTTTAAATAATAAACATTTTGAAACATGTATCTTTTTATTTTGACAAAAAGACTGATGTTATTGTGTTTTAACGCAATATTTAGAATGTGATAACTAGGTTCTCTATATCTCGCTATGGATGGCTATACCTATAATCATTTCACTCTGAATATTTTTATAATAAGGTCTCATGGTTTCTCAGTCTCTCCCGAATTACAAACCCTATTTACATTTCCTGCCATGGCTAGTTAATGGAAGCCACAAATCACTATGCCCACATCAAACATATTTTTTTTTAATTCCAGTACAAATATTTCCAAAAAGTGACCAGGTAATGAAACCTTTCTTAATAAAGTATGTGCTTCTTGAAAATACAGTAAGTATTTGTTACCTGGACAAATAGGTTTAGAACTGTAAGAAAATAAATATATTTAAATTCACCAACTATATAAAATTAAGAAAATAATTTTTAAATATTCACATGTTAAATATTTTAAAAGCAAAATATACGTGTCTAAATAATTTACATGTGTAAAAATCATGCAAAATTAAATTCTACAACTTTGAAAAAAGAATTACCCTAAAGAAACAAAAGAAAATAAATGAGTTCAAAATTTGAAATTTAGAAAATAAAGGGAAGTCTACTGTTTAGTTTACTTAAGTAACTGTAAACCCTCTGTATATCAAGTTTTTTTAATAAAGAATTCATGAACAAGAAAGCAAAAGTACCCATAGATCAATAGCAACAGCAAAAGCATCAGTAGTTCTTTTTTTGATTGTAAAAAAATCGATGGGAGAGATAACAATGTTGCTTCTATAAGAAATGTACTTATACCCCTATTTATGTAACTATAACCCCTCCGTACATTACCTTTATAATAAAATTAAATTGAAATTAAAACTAAAGCAAATAATATACCAATTAAGAATTCTTAGAAGCCATTGATTAAAACTTTGTAAAAAAAAACTGCCCTAAGAACCTAAGGAATATAATTTGATAATATTATTTAAATACTTCAACTTCAGCAGAGAAGCAAAATGTTTAAAAACTGTTACAAAATAAAGTAATAAGTCAGAATATATTACCACTACTAATAATCATAAGAAGAATTTATAGTGGTCGTCAAATAGGTAAGAAATGAGGCAATTTGCCATTTGTTTGCATTTAATAATTGAGAAAGAATTTTCCATGTCGTTTTAAATATATCTTAAGTTTAATGAAGAAACTATTCTATCATATCATATGATAATCAGATAAAGCTGATAGTTGAGCAAAGAACAGATTGTACTAAGTTTTTGGATGTTAATGTATATACTTATTTTGGTTGTGGGAAATTGTGGGGATTTCAACTTGGGGTATTGTTCTTGCTAGGCTGGCGTCATATCAGTGGTTAATTTTAGTATAGGTGTTCCCTTTCCACAAGAACATGCACCTGATCTGTCCTTTTAGCCTTCCCATCATCAATGGCACCAGAGTTGCACACCAACTTGTCTAGGTTCCTACCTTGGCTGGCCTGGATTCTGCAGTCCTTCCAATCTTAGCCTGAAGATAATGCAGGATAGTGGAAATGATCCAATTCACCCAGCTATAAATTGAGAAGGAAGTCCACTAATCTTTTGGCCTGGGTTCTGTTCTCAAGCCTCGTAACTAGTTAAAGAGTACAGATGGGAGCCACTTGTGCCAAGCAGTAACAGTATTTTTAAAGCCATTAGAAATATATATGTCTTAGACTTGTGATTACCTCGGGAAAAGAATAAAAGAGCAGTGAAACATAGAGGACAGGCAGAATTTTAACTAGCTATTCAGAGGCTGTATCAGGTTATCTAGCTACTCAGAAGACTGTGATCTGAAGACCACTGTTCCAAGCCAGTCCAATCATGAAAATACATGCCATTATCTCCAAATAAACCAGAAGTAGAGCAGAGGCTCAAGTGGTAGAACACTATCCTTGGGCACAGAAATTTAGGAATAGTGCCCAGGCACTATCAAGCCTCCAGAATGATGAATGCATGCATGAGCATATGCACATGTGCATGTGTGTACTCGCACATGCATGCACACATAGACAAACACAAATGAGTATTTCAATGTGAAGTTCTTTATTTTTTTTTTTAATTTAATTTAATTTTATTTCAGAACATACTGTACAGAGGGGTGACAATTATATGGGCAGGATAATGCGTACATTTCTTACCAAGCATTGCAGCCTCCTCCTTTGTTTACCCTTCACCTCCCTTCCCAGCCTCCCCCTTCCCCCCACCCAATCCTTCCCCCCCTCCCATCCCCACACCGACATTTTAAAGCTCGTTTTTGACATGACATTTTGTACTTCTCATTGTTGCAACAGGTCCACCTGAATCCTTTTTTTTTTTTTTTAATTTAATTTAATTTTATTTGTGAACATACTGTACAGAGGAGTTACAGTTACATGGGCAGGATAATGTGTACATTTCTTACCAAGCATTGCAGCCTCCTCCTTTGTTTACCCTTCACATCCCTTCCCAGCCTCCCCCCTCCCCCCCTAATTCCCCCCCCCGCCCCCCCCCCCCGCACCAACGTTGTAAAGCTCGTTTTGGACATGACAACTTGTACTTCGCATTGTTGCAACAGGTCCACCTGTATCCTTAAACAACTGGTTTTTCCCCATCTCCTCCACAAGTTATACTGACATCAAATATAGTGAAAGCAGGGGTTATACTGTGGGGGAGGGACATACAAAGCAACAAAGAGATAATCTTATAAATGTGTTAGAAACACATGCATGAAAGAAAAAAACATTAAAATACACATCTAAGGGTTCATTTTCCTGACATCACATTATCTGACCTATTCCGCTTGACTCATACATATACTAGATATTACAAATAAGGGAAACCATGGGACCTACGTTTCTTTGGCCCTGGCTTACTTCACTTAATATAATTTTTTCCAAGTTTTTCCATTTCCTAACAAATGGGGCAATGTCATTCTTTCTGATGGAGGCATAGAATTCCATTGTGTATATATACCACATTTTCTTGATCCATTCATCGACTGAGGGGCATCTGGGTTGGTTCCATATCTTAGCTATGGTAAATAATGCTGCAATAAACATAGTTGTGCTGGTAGCTTTAGTGTGGTCTTGTTTGTAAACATTAGGGTAAATGCCCAAAAGTGGGATTGCTGGGTCATAGGGGAGCTCTATGTGGAGTCTTTTGAGGAACCTCCATACTGCTTTCCAAAGTGGTTGAACAAGTTTACATTCCCACCAACAATGAAGTAAGTTTCCTTTCTGTCCACATCCCCTCCAGCATCTGTTGTTGTTAGAGTTCTTGATTTTTGCCGTTCTAACTGGAGTGAGGTGATATCTCAATGTTGTTTTGATTTGCATTTCTTTTATGGCTAGGGATGTTGAACATTTCTTCATGTGTCTATTGGCCATCCTTCTTTCTTCTTCAGAGAAGTTTCTCTTTAAGTCTTTCGCCCACTTATTTATTGGGCAGTTGTTTCTTTGAGGATTTGTTGTTGGGTGGTTTAATTTTTTGAGTTCCAAGTATATTTTAGATATGAGACCCTTGTCCGTTGTATGGCTAGTAAAGATCTTCTCCCAATCCGTGGGCTTTCTATTGATCTTGCTAGCTATGTCATTTGCCCTGCAGAAGCTCTGCAACTTTATGCAATCCCATTTGTCCAACCTTTCTTTGATTTGTTTTGTTTCCGGGTCTCTATTCAGAAAATTTGACCTGAGCCAAGGAGACCCAGGGTTTCTCCTATTCCATCCTGTAATGTTTTCAGAGTGTCTGCTTTGAGTTCAAGGTCTTTGATCCATTTGGAGTTGATTCTGGTGCAGGGTGATATATAAGGATCTACCTTAAGTTTTCTACATGTAGTTAACCAATTTTGCCAGCACCATTTACTGAAGAGGTTGTCTTTCTTCCATTCTACTGTTTTAGCTCCCTTATCGAAGATTAGATGGCTATAGGTCTGTGAGTTCATTTCTGGGTTTTCAATTCTATTCCCTTGGTCCTGAGGTCGGTTCTTATGCCAAAACCAAGCTGTTTTGATTACTATGGCTTTATAGTAGAGTTTGAAGTTTGGTATTGATATTCCTCCAGCAGTGTTCTTTCCATTCAGGAGCGTTTTTGCTATTCGGGGAATTTTATTGTTCAATATGAATTTTTGGATTGCCTCTTCTATTTCCTTGAAGAATGAGGTTGGAATTTTGATAGGTATTGCGTTGAATTTGTAGATAGCCTTGGGAAGTATTGCCATTTTCACGATGTTAATCTTTCCAATCCAGGAGCATGGGAGGTTTTGCCATTTCTTAAGTTCTGTGTTGATTTCCTTCTTCAAGATTTTAAAGTTTTCATCATAGAGGTCCTTCACTTCTTTGGTGAATTCCTAGGTATTTTATTTTTTGTGGGGCTATTACAAATGGAGTTGCTTTCCTAATTTCAGCCACACTTTTCTCATTGTTGGCATACAGAAAAGCCATTGATTTTGGGGGGTTAATTTTATACCCTGCTACTTTGCCAAAGTTTTGAATCAGCTTGAGTAATTTGGGAGTGGAGTAAATGGGATTCTTTAAATACAAGATCATGTCATCTGCAAAAAGGGAGAGTTTTACTTCTATTTTCCCTATTTGAATCCACTTTATGTCTGCATCTTGTCTTATTGCTGTAGCTAGGCATTCTAATACTAGATTGAAGAGAAGTGGAGAGAGTGGGCATCCTTGTCTTGTTCCTGAGTTAAGAGGAAATGGCTTTAGTTTTTCACCATTGAGTATAATGCTGGCTGTAGGTTTGTCATATACAGCCTTTATCTTATTGAGGAATATTCCATGGATTCCTAATTTTTCCAAAACCTTCATCATAAAGGGGTGTTGGATCTTGTCGAATGCTTTTTCTGCGTCTATTGAGATAACCATGTGGTTCTTATTCTTGCTCCTGTTGATGTGATGAATAATATTAATTGATTTGCATATATTGAACCAGCTTTGCATCCCTGAAATGAATCCTGTTTGATCGTGGTGTATGATTTTTTGGATGAATTGTTGAAGTCGATTGGCCAAAATTTTGTTGAGAAGTTTTGCATCAATGTTCATCAAAGAAATGGGTCTATAGTTCTCTTTCTTTGATGTGTCCCTGCCTGGTTTTGGGATGAGGGTTATGATGGCTTCATAGAATGTATTCGGTAGTGAGCTTTCTCTTTCAATTTCATTGAAGAGTTGGAGGAGTATTGGTGTGAGCTCTGCTTTGAAGGCCTTGTAAAATTCCGCTGTAAAACCATCTGGTCCTGGACTTCTCTTAGCTGGATGGTCTCTTATTGCTGTTTCTATTTCAATGCTTGATATGGGCCTGTTAAGCGGGTTTAACTCATCTTGGTTTAGTTTTGGCATGTCAATATTTGCTAGGAAAAGGTCCATTTCTGTCAAGTTCTCAAACTTATTAGCATAAAGTTTTGAGAAGTATTCGCTTATAATGTTCTGAATCTTGGTTGTTTCCGTGGTGATGTTTCCATTCTCATCTCTGAGTTTATTAATTTGGGTGTGTTCTCTTCTTTTTCTGATAAGATTTGCTAAGGGTCTGTCAATTTTGTTAAGTTTTTCGAAGAACCAACTCTTTGTTTTGTTGATTCTTTCTATAGTTTTTTTGGATTCTAATTCATTTAATTCTGATTTAATTTTGATTATTTCTTTCCGTCTACTGGATTGGGGGTTATCTTGCTGCTCTTTTTCAAGGAGGTTTAGATGTGTCATTAAATTGCTAGTTTCAGATCTCTCCAATTTGTTGATGTAGGAGCTCAGAGCTATAAACTTGCCTCTGAGTACTGCCTTTGCTGTGTCCCAGAGGAGCTGGTAATTTGTGTGTTCATTTTTGTTGAATAGCATGAACATTTGAATTTCCTTTCTAATCTCTTCCATGACCCACTCTTGATTCAGCAGTGTGTTGTTCAGCCTCCATGTGATACCGGACTTTCTTTGGTGGCTTTTGGTGCTGAGTTCTAATTTTAGTCCCTTGTGGTCAGAGAGAATGCAAGGTATAACTTCAATGTTTCTGAATTTAGACAAGTTTGCTTTGTGGCCTAAAATGTGGTCTATTTTAGAAAACGTTCCATGTGCTGCTGAGAAAAACGTGTATTCTGATGCTGCTGGGTGAAATGTTCGGTAGATGTCTGTTAAGTCTAGTTGATCTATGCAGCTGTTTAGATCTGCGGTTTCTCTGTTGAGTTTTTGCCGAGTTGATCTATCTAGTGGGGAGAGTGGTGTGTTAAAATCCCCAACAATTAATGTCTTTGGATCTATATGGGATTTGAGGGAAAGTAGTGTTTCTTTGATAAATTTGGGTGCTCCATTGTTTGGCGAATAGGTATTTAGAATTGTAATATCCTCCTGAAGGAGAGATCCTTTAATTAGTATGTAGCGACCTTCTTTATCTCTTCTCACGAATTTTAATTTGAAGTCTATTTTATCTGATATTAAGATTGCAACTCCTGCCTGTTTATGGGGGCCGTTTGCTTGGTAGATTTTGTTCCAGCCTTTAACATTGAAAATGTGTTTGTTTTTACGGGCAAGATGTGACTCCTGCAGGCAGCAGATAGAAGGGTCTTGTTTTTAATCCAACTAGACAGTCTATGTCGCTTAATTGGAGAGTTCAGTCAGTTAACGTTAAGAGATAGGACTGAGAGGTATTTGGGAGTTCCTGCCATGTTATCCACCTTCTTGGGGGCTGCGAAAACTGGGTTCTTCCTATGGTTCTTGGATTCTCAGTTTGGGTGCAGTTTCTTGGCCTATGTTGCTGTCTTGTTGTTTTTCTATGTGTAGGACATCTTTAAGACTCTTTTGTAGGGCTGGTTTGGTGGAGATGTATTGTTTCAATTTTTCTTTGCTATGGAAGGTTTTTATTTGGCCTTCAGTTATGAAGGAGAGTTTAGCTGGGTACAGTATTCTTGGTTGATAGTTGTTTGTTTTTAGGGCATGGCATACATCATTCCAGGCTCTTCTTGCTTTGTTTGTCTCTGCTGAGAAATCTGAGGTGATTCTAATTGGTTTCCGTTTATAGGTGATTAACCTTTTCTCCTTGACAGCTTTAAGGATCTTTTCCTTGGTCTGAGTTGATCCTGTGTGGATTATAATGTGACGGTGGGATGTCCTATTCTGGTCTGGTCTATTTGGGGTTCTAAAAGCTTTTTGTATCTGAATAGGCCTATCTTTTTGTATGTTTGGGAAGTTCTCTGTTGGATCCTGTTAAACAAATTTCCTAGACAATTAACTTCTGTTTCTAGGTACTCCTCTACACCCATTATCCTTAGATTAGGCCTTCTGATGGTGTCTTCCAGGTGTTGGATAGATCTATCATACTTCTTGGACTTGTCTTGGATGGTTGTATGTTCTTTCTCTATAATATCTAGGCTGTCTTCAATCCCTGAGATTCGATCTTCTGCTTGGTCTAACCTGGTGTCAAGACTCTCTACTTTGTTTTTTATCTCTTTTCCTTCTAATTGGTCAGCTTTGATGGCTTCAATTTCTTTGTTGAAGCTCTGTTTTAGGTCTTGTATGAATTTCTTTACTTCCTTAATTTGGTGATCAGTGTTTGTTCTCAAATCACTTAGTTGATTGGTTATGGTTTCTTTGGACTCCCATTCCTTCTGTTGGGTTCCATTCAGCATTCCCTTTGTGGTCTCCCTAACTTCCTTCAGCTCTTTGTTAATGGATTCCATGAATGCCTTTAGTGATCTTTGTGTGTTCTCTACCTGGTCTCTCAATTCCTGAATTACTCTTTGATTAGCTTGCTCCCGTTTGTGGGATTCTTGCATTTCTCTTTCCTCCCGTTCGTAGGATTCCTGCAGTTCTCTTTGAGTGTTCTCAGCCTGCTCACGCCATTCCTCCCTTTCTCTTTGAGTATTCTCAAGTTGTTCACACAAATCCTGTATCATTTTTTGAGTAGCTTCCTCACGCTTATGATATTCCTGTATAAACTTTTGGGATGCCTCCTCTCTCTCCCTATCACGCTCATACAGAGTCCTTTGTAAGTTGTCAAACTTCTCATTTATCATGTTTGCCACCAGTGTTTGTAGAGCTATTTGGGAACTCTCCTCTGGATTGTTCATTATCTGAACTGACCCCTGATTATCAAGATTGGGAATTGAGATACCCGGATTTGCCATTTTTCTTGTGTTTTTTCGGCTTACTCTGCCCATTTGAGATGAAAATAGCACCAGTTTTGTGCTAGAACACTATCTTAAGGCAACCATCAACCAACGTTTGCATTTATACAGTCAATAGTCTACAGATACAATCTAGTTCAACAGATATATCTATTCAACATCAAACAACTATATGTTAATGGGCTTCGAACCGCAGAGAAGAATTTGGAAAACCAGAAATTTTTAGGGTTAGGGAGAGATGTGGGTAAAAATTAGGAGTAGACTGGTGTAGGGAGGCACAGGGAGAGTTAACTATGTCCTAATCTCAATGCAGGAAATAGGTTGGGTAGGATGCAAGTAGAGAAGGAGAGAAAAAGAAGAAAGGGAAAGGGAAATGAAAAGAGACCAGAAAAAAAAATTAGAAACGTAAAAATTAATATAGTTATGGAGATTGAAAGACCATGTATTTAGAGAGGAATGTGAATATAATGAGAAAACAGGAGGGAGATAGAGGAGATGTAAAAAACTTAAAAAAATGCTTAAAATATTATATAGGTATAAAGAGGTAGTACTGCTATTAAGGAATTTAAGTCTCAGAGGTTTTGGATTGAGTAATAAATTTGTGGATTAAGTGTGTACACAATGGGGGATAGGGTCTACTAATTAACTATGGGTTTATCAGGATGTGCAGGACAAGGGTTAAGTCACATACAGAAGAACAAAAGAAAGGAAAAGGTGAAAAGGATAAGAAAGGGAGAAAAAAAAAGATCAGAAGTTCAGTAGAGCTAGACAAAAAACAAAAAGATAATTAAGAAAGAAAGAAAAAGAGAGAGAAGACAAGAAAAGAAAGGAAAACGTACATTCACGTATTCCTAAAATAAAAATTATAAGAGGGAAAAAAAAGTTACTGGAAAACAATTATTTTTTCAAAAAAGGCAAAAATTAAAGATTAATAAAAGTTTTAGAAAAGGAAAAAATTTTTTTATATATATAAGGTACCAAACAAAAAAAAAAAAGAAAAAAGAAAAGAAGAAAAAAAAGTTCTTTGATTTTTTTTTTTTATTTTTTTGGGAGAGGTGGGAAGAATCCTGTATCTCCCTTTTGTCTGTAACCAGCCTCTTGTTGGAGTCTCTGGTCAGTTTGAGGTCCTGTGGCTTGATTGGTTTCTTAAGTCAGTTTGTTCGAACAGGCAGAAAAATGCTCTGCTTTACCCAAGATTTTGAGATCCCCCTCCCAGGTTAGTTTAATGAGAGGGTGATCTGCTTTGAGAATCACAAAAGAGGGGTGATGAGGCTAGGTTCTGGTAGAGTTGAGGCCTTTCAACAAACAGTAGCTTTTCCCTGGGGCTATTTTGTGAAAAATTCACAGAGCCCACCCTGGAGCCATTCTCAGGGTTTCTGTTTTTCAATTGATTGTGGAGGCTGCTAGAGGGAGGGGCAGCCTCTGGCTCTGGTTACCCAGTGAGGAAAGCCACTCCAATGGCTGGTGCCTGAGCTGGGTGACTTTTCCCTGGATGGAGCTGAGTCTGGCAGGTCACTTCACCGTTAAGTTCTTGTGACCTGTTAAATGACTCGTTTTATTCCAAGGCCTGAGTTGGAGCTAGCCGCTCCTCCGAGCTTTGTCGGTATCCAAGATGGAGATCACCGGTGCTGGGGGGGGGAAGGGGTGGCCTTCCCTCCTCTGCTCCCTGAGAAGGAGTGAGGAAGTTGGGCTTCTACTCACGCCGAGTCTTGGATCCTGGGTCGTCTCTGGTGTGCAAACTGCAGGATGAAAATGTCCGCTCTTTGTCGGTTCTTGCTGGTGTTGAGTAGAATCCTCTCACCCGCTGCATCTGGCTCCTCCGTCTTGGACTCTCTGTGTGAGCGCTCAGGTATGGCCGCGGCTGCGGTCGCCGCTGCGACCCTGCCGCCGTCCAGGCGGCTGCTGGCAGGGGCTCAGATGTCTCTCCTTGTCTTGGCTTCCCCTCTCTTGTCTAACTCTCTGTCCTGAGATGGCACACTTGGTGTGATTCTCTGGCTTAGGACTGTTCACTGGAACTCTAAAACTGCTTTCTATGCGAGAGCTTGTTCAGATTCCAGCTTCTCCTCCGCAATCTTCCCGGAACTCTCCCACCTGAATCCTTAAATGACTTGTTTTTCCCCATCTCCTGCACAAGTTATACTGACATCAAATATAGTGAAAGCGGGGGTTACACTGTGGGGGAGGGACATAGAAAACAACAAAGAAATAATCTTATAAATGCGTTAGGAACACATGCATGAAAGAAAAAAACATTAAAATACATATTTAAGGTTTCATTTTCCTAACATCACATTATCTGACCTTTTCCGCTTGACTCATACATATACTAGATATTGCAAATAAGGGAAACCATGGGACCTATGTTTCTTTGGGCCTGGCTTACTTCACTTAATATAATTTTTTCCAGGCCTTTCCATTTCCTAACAAATGGGGAAATGTCATTCTTTCTGATGGAGGCATAGAATTCCATTGTGTATATATACCACATTTTCTTGATTCATTCATCTACTGAGGGGCATCTGGGTTGGTTCCATATCTTAGCTATGGTAAATAATGCTGCAATAAACATAGTTGTGCTGGTAGCTTTAGTGTGGTCTTGTTTGTAAACATTTGGGTAAATGCCCAAAAGTGGGATTGCTGGGTCATAGGGGAGTTCTATGTGAAGTCTTTTGAGGAACCTCCATACTGCTTTCCAAAGTGGTTGAACATGTTTACATTCCCACCAACAATGAAGTAAGGTTCCTTTCTGTCCACATCCCCTCCACCATCTGTTGTTGTTAGAGTTCTTGATTTTTGCCGTTCTAACTGGAGTGAGGTGGTATCTCAATATTGTTTTGATTTGCATTTCTTTTATGGCTAGGGATGTTGAACATTTCTCCATGTGTCTATTGGCCATCCTTCTTTCTTCTTCAGAGAAGTTTCTCTTTAAGTCTTTCGCCCACTTATTTATTGGGCAGTTGTTTCTTTGAGGATTTGTTGTTGGGGGGTTAATTTTTTGAGTTCCAAGTGTATTTTAGATATGAGACCCTTGTCCGTTGTATGGCTAGTAAAGATCTTCTCCCAATCCGTGGGCTTTCTATTGATCTTGCTAGCTATGTCATTTGCCCTGCAGAAGCTCTGCAACTTTATGCAATCCCATTTGTCCAACCTCTCTTTGATTTGCTTTGTTTCCGGGTCTCTATTCAGAAAATTTCAGCCTGAGCCAAGGAGACCTAGGGTTTCTCCTATTCCATCCTGTAATGTTTTCAGGGTGTCTGCTTTGAGTTCAAGGTCTTTGATCCATTTGGAGTTGATTCTGGTGCAGGGTGATATATAAGGATCTAGCTTTAGTTTTCTGCATGTAGTTAACCAATTTTGCCAGCACCATTTACTGAAGAGGCTGTCTTTCTTCCATACTATTGTTTTAGCTCCCTTATCGAAGATTAGATGGCTATAGGTCTGTAGGTTCATTTCTCGATTTTCAATTCTATTCCATTGGTCCTGAGGTCTGTTCTTATGCCAATACCAAGCTGTTTTGATTACTATGACTTTGTAGTAGAGTTTGAGATTTGGTGTTGATATTCCTCCAGCAGTGTTCTTTCCGTTGAGGAGCGTTTTTGCTATTCGGGGTCTTTTATTGTTCCATATGAATTTTTGGATTGCCTCTTCTATTTCCTTGAAGAATGAGGGTGGAATTTTGATAGGTATTGCGTTGAATTTGTAGATAGCCTTGGGAAGTATTGCCATTTTCACGATGTTAATCTTTCCCATCCATGAGCATGGGAGGTTTTGGCATTTTTTAAGTTCTGTGTTGATTTCCTTCTTCAAGATTTTAAAGTTTTCATCATAGAGGTCCTTCACTTCTTTGGTGAATTCCTAGGTATTTTATTTTTTGTGGGGCTATTACAAATGGAGTTGCTTTCCTAATTTCAGCCACACTTTTCTCATTGTTGGCATACAGAAAAGCCATTGATTTTGGGGGGTTAATTTTATACCCTGCTAATTTGCCAAAGTTTTGAATCAGCTTGAGTAATTTGGGAGTGGAGTCTAGGGGATTCTTTAAATACAAGATCATGTCATCTGCAAAAAGGGAGAGTTTTACTTCTACTTTCCCTATTTGAATCCACTTTATGTCTGCATCTTGTCTTATTGCTGTAGCTAGGCATTCTAATACTAGATTGAAGAGAAGTGGAGAGAGTGGGCATCCTTGTCTTGTTCCTGAGTTAAGAGGAAATGGCTTTAGTTTTTCACCATTGAGTATAATGCTGGCTGTAGGTTTGTCATATAAAGCCTTTATTGTATTGAGGAATGTTCCATGGATTCCTAATTTTTCCAAAACCTTCATCATAAAGGGGTGTTGGATCTTGTCAAATGCTTTTTCTGCATCTATTGAGATAATCATTTGGTTCTTATTCTTGCTCCTGTTGATGTGATGAATAATATTAATTGATTTGCGTATATTGAACCAGGTTGCATCCCTGAAATGAATCCTTTTTGATCGTGGTGTATGATTTTTTGGATGAATTGTTGAATTCGATTGGCCAAAACTTTGTTGAGAAGTTTTGCATCAATGTTCATCAAAGAAATGGGTCTATAGTTCTCTTTCTTTGATGTGTCCCTGCCTGGTTTTGGGATGAGGGTTATGATGGCTTCAAAGAATGATTTTTGTGTTCAGTGTTTGTTCTCAAATAACTTAGTTGTTTGGTTATGGTTTCTTTGGACTCCCATTCCTTCTGTTGGGTTCCATTCAGCATTCCCTTTGTGGTCTCCCTGACTTCCTTCAGCTCTTTGTTAATGGATTCCATGAATGCCTTTAGTGTTCTTTGTGTGTTCTCTACCTGGTCTTTCAATTGCTGTATTACTCTTTGATTAGCTTGCTCCCGTTTGTGGGATATCTGCAGCTCTCTTTCCTCCCTTTCGTGGGATTCCTGCAGTTCTCTTTGAGTGTTCTCAGCCTGCTCACGCCATTCCTCCCTTTCTCTTTGAGTATTTTCAAGTTGTTCATGCAAATCCTGTATCAGTTTTTGAGTAGCTTCCTCACGCTTATGATATTCCTGTATAGACTTTTGGGATGCTTCCTCTCTCTCCCTATCACGCTCATACAGAGTCCTTTGTAAGTTGTCAAACTTCTCATTTATCATGTTTGCCACCAGTGTTTGTAGAGCTATTTGGGAACTCTCCTCTGGATTATTCATTTTCTGATCTGACCCCTGATTATCAAGATTGGGAATTGAGATACCCGGATTTGCCATTTTTCTAGTGTTTTTCGGGCTTACTCTGCCCATTTGAGATGAAGATAGCACCAGTTTTGTGCTAGAACACTATGTTAAGGAAGTTCTTTATTTTTTTACCTTGCTGTACTTTATTTCCCTTTATTACTTCACAAATTAACAAAATCAGCTAAGGACCTATTTCCATAAAATTCATCACATTTCTCTAAAATCTACTCTCTTTTTGGAAGCCTGCTTTTAGTTGACCCAAAAGTATATTATTCAGGAGGTCATTTCATCTCTCACAACTCTGTAGTGTTAGATTATCATTTAGGATCCTCCTAGCAATATGATTTTGTGTAATCCTGCATCAAGCAGCATATTTCTTTCTCCTGAAGGGAAGCCTCTGTCAAACAATTAATACTAGGTTTTTCTCCTCCTGGCCAGTATCTGTAGTTATATTATCTTCATCTATTTCATGATCTGTTTGTGTATGCTAAGGACTGCTGTGAAAATAATAAGGCCCTTCTCAGCATTTAGCATTTGTATACCATTCATAGATATGAAGGTGTTTAAATATTACTAAAGTTGCTTTGGAATAAATAATGTTCACCTTGACTATCTTGAGAAAGAAGAATTGGTTTCTCAGAATTTTAGATAAGAACTTGAGTGAAAGAAACAAAAGGAAAAGTGAGGAAAAACTCAACACATACATTCAAATTAAACAAAACAACCCAAGAAAACACAAATTAATTCAGTACTCATGAACCTGCAGGAAATGCAATGATTAAAAAAAAAAAAGCTATGACAAGCTTATGAAAATCCTGAGTACATGGGAGTGTGAACTGTTGTGAGGATAGTGGTTAAAGCCCAGACTGGACAGAAATATCTGTACACAATGCCATTCACCTGCTATTATAAATTTCAGGAAGAATAACATAAAATGGGCTGAGCCCAAGATCATAC
The DNA here is from genome assembly GCF_019054845.1 of Dipodomys spectabilis. NCBI lineage: Eukaryota > Metazoa > Chordata > Mammalia > Rodentia > Heteromyidae > Dipodomys > Dipodomys spectabilis. The sequence continues at coordinate 61,091 of NW_024871009.1, read as the reverse complement.
ACAAGTAGGAAGCCAAATTCTATATGAAAAATAATCAGGATAATTTAGGGCTGAGGACATGACAAAGTGTTAAGAGGATCATTTAGGGGCACAAGACACTCAATTCAAAATCTATTATGGGTATTAAAAAGTTATGATTTTAAATAAATTGTAACATTTTAATATGTGAGTGGAGAAAAGTCCATGAGACAGATAGAATGAACCCACGTTGCAATGCTTTCTGCTTAAGTGATAATGTTTTGAGGTACTTCAGACAAAACAAAGTTACACTGCAAATGAACATGGATGTTCAGTTGGGTAATGGAAATACTCTACTTAACAGGTGTAAATTAAATAGATTTTTTTGGGGTAGATTTTATTTCTTGAACTAAGAAACTGGATGATGTCCCTGAACTTTTTCTCTCAAGGCTACCACTCTACTACTTTGAGCCACAGTTCCAATTCTGATTTTCGGTTGGTTGTTTGGACATAAGAGACTCACGGACTTTCCTGCCCAGGATGGCTTTAAACCATGGTCGTCAGATCTCAGCCTCCGGAATCCAGGCAAGAGCCGTCGATGTTTTTAATAACTTAGTAAATTGTACCATTAGAGCAGTTATAAATGATCATTATAACCTGTGTAATATATGTGTGTATGTATATATCAATGCATACATGTAGAAATATTTTATCACATTTTTGTATCTACAGAAATTTATAAAATCATCCTTCATTATAAAACAAAAAGGAAAAAAAAGTTAATAAGGATCAAAACAAAGGGAATTGTCACACGTCTCTTGTTGTTGAATGGAATGTGAATTGTGAGAATCAGTTTGGGAAAACCATCTCTACATTAACAAAATAGATAATAGCTATTAATTCCAATCCATCTATTTTCACATATTGTGCATCCTCACACATTAGTGTCAAAATCAAAGCACACATTTTTGCCTTTGTATTTAAATCACCTGTTATAATTTAGGTGATAGATGAAGTAATCAAATAAAGATTAAAATAATAGTATGTGAGGCTATGAGTTAGAGCTGAAAAAGATTTCAATATGATGATAACTTAAATTGCATATTTCTTACTTTTACTCTCTTGTCACGTCCCGCATTCTCACATTAGGATTGCATAGAAGGTTCTCACTAAATTATATGTACAATTATGAAAAAATATATTGAAAGAATATGGGCACAGTGTGTTTTAGCTTATTGAGACCTGTAAAGAGTAGTGTGTTTTTGAGGACTTGAAAAACGTTGTGATAGAGATGAAGGAAGGCATGTGCTTATTCTGGAAAACTGTCTAGAGGATTGCTCCCGGAAAGATAGTGATGAATTCTTCCAAAAGGTTACAATGAAATCACTTTCAGAAGCATGTTCACTGCTACACTATTCACCATAGCCAAGTTATAGACACAGCCCAGATGCCCTTTGGTGGAGGGATGCTTGGAGAAAGTATGGTACATATACATAACTGGATTGTACCCATCCATTATGAAGACTGTTAAATTATTTGCAAATAAATGGATATATCTAAAAATATGTTAAGTAAACTAAGTCAGAGCCAGACACACAAGGGAGCCATGTTCTGTCTCATATTTGGAAGCTAGAACTTTATACAAGTTTACACAATATTAACCAAAGCATGCTATTTGCAGATGGGTATTTAAAAGGTGTAATTTCTTATAAAATTGAACTTTTAATCCCACAAAATCAATACTAGGAAACTATCACTTGGAAGATGTGAAGGGAAGTCAAAAGGAAGGAATAAAGAGTGTGATGGAGGAAGAGAATGAAGGCATACTATTCAATGCCGATAGAATGAAACTAGAAAAACATTAAAGTGGGGGTGAAATTTGGAAGGATAAGGGGAAGTTATATAAAGATCCATTGTACTTAAAACTGATTTGTTGAATGGAAATTCCCTTGTACAACTGTTTAAGATAATAAAAAATAAAATTAAAAACAATGGAGACATCTGTTCTTAAATTGTGTTCTCTTAAACCTTGACTCAATATAATAGTTTCCTCCTCAGAAATTTTCTTTGCAGTTATTTTCCTCATAGTGACAGAAAAGTGACCAATAAAATGAATATCAATACATCACATTACACATCATAAAGATACACAATATAAAATCTCAGTAAACTATTAGAATTCATTACATGATAAAATAACAGGTAGAATGTGCCAAAAGCTAATTGATTTTTTTCCAAGTACTTAACCTATGATATCTAATTTAATCCTCACAATAATTCCATAAAGTGTAACTATTTCCATTTTGAACTCTCAGATAATGATATTGAAGTCTTTAGAGTTGGAATTACTAGTACAACATTGCACACATGGTAAGTGTTAGCCTAAGGTCCATCTCCTACTGTATCAAATAACTTCATTCTATTTTATGACTAAAATACCAGCACTTAGTCTACTAATTCTAGGAAAATTACCCAGAATTATTGTGTAGACTCTAATAATATTTCACTTTGTTAGAAAATAGGTAACTGTAATATGAAAACTCCACGGTCATAATCAATTTACACCTCCCTTGTGAAAGGAACTGCTAAACTATAACGTTCTTGATTTCTAGCTCAAAATATTAAAAATCATATTTTACCCATGACTCAACACTGCACTGCCTGGGGACGCCATCTCTGGTTAACTCAGTCTTACTGAAAGAATGGCCTGCCCAATTCCTGCTGGAAACAGACTGCAGGGCTTATGGACCAATCATTTCCACATTGTAGCTCACCTAAGTTGATTACCATTAGACGTATTTTGATTGCTTTTGATACCCAACATTTTGAAAGAAATTTACAACTTTAAAATGCTATTAAAGGAAGACTGATATAAAAATCACATTTGAACCCAGATAAATATTTTACCTTTCATATACGCAAAAAATGCAGTCTAACCTATCATTAATGTTAGAAACGAAAGGTTAAAAATTATAGACACCAAGACCTAAGCAAGAATTAAAGACTCTCCAACTTGTGAATACAATTGGTTTAAAAAGATATCAAGAAAATTTTTGCCTGTGCCATGGAAACCTAGGGTTTCTCCTATTCCATCCAGTAATGTTTTCAGAGTGTCTGCTTTGAATCCGAGGTCTTTGATCCATTAGGAGTTGATTCTGGTTCAGGGTGATACAAAAGGATCTAGCGTTATTTTTCTACAGTAGTTAACCAATTTTGCCAGCACCATTTACTGAAGAGGCTGACTTTCTTCCATTCTTTTTTTTTTTTTTTAGCTCCCTTATCGAAGATTACATGGTTATAGGTCTTTAAGTTCATTTCTGGGTTTTCCATTCTATTCCATTGGTCCTGAGGTCTGTTCTTGTGCGGTACCAAGATATTTTGATTACTATGGCTTTGTAGTAGAGTTTGAAATTTGGTATTGATATTTCTCCAGCATTTTCTTTCTGTTAAGTATTGTTTTTGTTATTCATGGTTTTTATTGTTCATATAAATTTTGGGATTGCCTTTTCCATTTCCTTGAAGAATGAGGTTGGAATATTGATAGGTATTGCATTGAATTTGTAGATAGCCTTGGGAAGTATTTCCATTTTCACAATGTTGATCTTTCCAATCCAGGAGCATGGGATTTTTGGCCATTTTTAAAGTTCTGTGTTGATTTCCTTTTTCAGGTTTTTAAAGTTTTCATCATAGAGGTCTTTCACTTCTTTGGTTAAGTTAATTCCTCGGTATTTTATTTTTGGTGGGGCTATACAAATGGAGTTGCTTTCTTAATTTCAGCTACACTTTTCTTATTAGTGGCATATATAAAAGCCATTGATTTTGAGTGTTTATTTTATACCGTGCTACTTTGCCAAAGTTTTGAATCACTTTCAGTAATTTGGGAGTGAAGTCTGTGGGATTCTTTAGATACAGGATCATGTCATCTGCAAAGAGGAAAAGTTTTACTTCTTCTTTCCCTATTTGCATCCCCTTTATGTTTCCCTCTTGTCTTATTGCTGTAGCTAGGCATTCTAATACTAGATTGAAGAGAAGTGGAGAGAGTGGACATCCTTGTATCATTCCTGATTTTAGAGGAAATGGCTTTAGTTTTTCAGCATTGAGTACAAGGCTGGCAGTAGGTTTGTCATATAAAGCCTTTATTGTATTGAGGAATGTTCCATGGATTCCTAATTTTTTCAGAACCTTCCTCATAATGGGGTGTTGGATCTTGTCAAATGCTTTTTCTGAATCTATTGAGATAACCATGTGATTCTTATCCTTGCTCTTGTCGATGTGATGAATTATATTGTTTTTCGTATATTGAACCAGCTTTGCATCCCTGAAATGAATCTTGTTTGATAGTGGGGTATGATTTTATTAGATGAATTATTGTGGTTGATTGGCCAAATTTTGTTGAGAAGTTTTGCATCAATGTTCATCAATGATATGGGTCTATAATTATCTTTCTTTGATGATTCCCTGCATGTTTTGGGGATGAGGGTAATTAAGGCTTCATAGAATTAATTCGGTAGTGAACTTTCTCTTTCAATTTAATTGAAGTGTTGAAGGAGTATTGGTGTGAGATCTGCTATGAAGGCCTTGTATAATTCTGCTATAAAACATCTGGTCCTGGGCTTTTCTGTGATGGGAGGTCTCTTATTGCTGTTTCTATTTCAATGCTGGATATGGGCCTGTTAAGATGGTTTAACTCATCTTGGTTTAGTTTCGGCATGTCGATATTTGCTAGGAAAAGGTGAAGTCTTCCAAGTTCTCAAACTTATTAGCATAAAGTTTTGAGAAGTATTCCCCTATAATGTTATGAATCTTGATTGTTTCTCCGGTGTTTCCATTCTCATCTCTAAGTTTATTTATTTGGTATGTTCTCTTTTTTTCTAATAAGATTAGCTAAAGGTGTGTCTATTTTGTAAATTTTTTCAAAGAACTATCTCTTTGTATTGTTGATTCTTTCTATGGATTTTTTGGATTCTAATTCATTTAATTTTGATTTAATTTTAAGTATTTCTTTCCGTCTACTAGATTGAGGTTTATCTTGCTGCTCTTTTTCAAGGAGGCTTAGCTGTCTCATTAAATTGTTGGTTTCAGATCTCTCCAATTTATTGATGTAGAAACTCAGACCTATATCCTTGCCTCTGAGTACTGCCTTTGCTCTATCCCAGAGGAGCTGGCAGTTTGTGTGCTCCTTTTTGATGAATGTCATGAACACTTGAATTTCATTTCTAATCGCTTCCATGACCCACTGGTGGTTCAACAGTGTTTTTCAGCCTCCATGTGTTACAGGACTTTCTTTGGTGGCTTTTGGTGTTGAGTTCTAATTTGATTCCCTTTTGGTGTGAGAGAATGCAAGGTATTACTTCAATGTTTCTAAATTTGGACAAGTATGCTTTGTGAGCTAAAATGTGGTCTATTTTGGAAAATGTTCCATTGGCTGCTGAGAAGAACGTGTATTCTGATATTGTTGGGTGAAATACTCAGTAGATGTCTGTTAAATCTAGTTGATCTATGCAGTTGTGTAGGTCTGCGGTTTCTCTGTTGAGTTTTTGCCAAGTTGATCGATCCAGTGGGGATAGTGGTGTGTTAAAGTCCCAAAACAATTAATGTCTTTGGATCTATATGAGATTTGAGGGAAAGTAGTGTTTCTTGGATATATTTGGCTGCTCCGTTGCTTGGCAAATACAGATTTAGAATTGTAATTTCCTCCATAAGGAGAGTTCCCTTAATTTGTATGTAGTGAACTTTTTATCTCTTCTAAGTAATTTTAATATGAAGTCTATTTTATCTGCTATTAGGATAGTAATTCCTGCCTGTTTGTGGGGGCTATTTGCTTGGTAGATTTTGTTCCAGTCTTTCACATTCAAAATGTGTTTGTTTTTATTAGCAATGTGTGACTCCTGAAGGCAGCAGATAGAAGGATCTAGCTTTTTAACCCAATTAGACAGTTTATGTCGCTTAATTAGAGAGTTAATCCCGTTAATATTGAGATAGGACTCTGAGCTATTTGGGAGTTCCTGCCTTTGATAAAATGGCAGGTGGATAACACCTTCTTGTGGGCTGAGACAACTGGGTTCTTCCTATGGTTCTTGGATTCTCAATTTTGGTGTGCTTTCTTAGCCTTTATTGTGGTCTTGTTGGTTTTCTAGGTGTAGGTCATCTTTAAGTATCTTTTGTAGGGCTGGATTGGTGGAGATATATTGTTTCAATTTTCTTTGCTATGGAAGGTTTCTATTTGACCTTCGGTTATGAAGGAGAGTTTAGCTTGTACAGTATTCTTTCTAGATAGTTGTTTGTCTTTAGGGCATGGCATACATCATTCCATGCTCTTCTGGCTTTCATTGTCCCTGCCGAGAAATCTGAGGTGATTCTCATTGGTTTCCCTTTATAGGTGATTGTTCTTTTCTTTTTGACAATTTTATGGACCTTTTCCTGGGTCCGAATTTATCTTGTGCTGATTATAATGTGATGGTGGGATGTCCTGTTATGGTCTGGTCTACTTGGAGTTATAACAGATTCTTGTATCTGAATAGGTCTATCTTTTTGCATGCTTGGTAAGTTATTTGCTAGGATCCTGTTAAACAAATTTCCTAGACTATTAACTTCTCTGAAGAGGAAAGAAGGATGACCAATAGACACATGAAGAAATGCTCAAATTCCCTAGCCATAAAAGAAATGCAAATCAAAACAACATTGAGATACCACCTCACCCCAGTTAGAGTGGATATAATCAAGAACTCTAGTAACAACAGATGCTGGAGGGGATGTAGACACACGGGATATTTACTACGTTGTTGTGGATGTGTAAACTTGTTCAACCACTTTGGAAAGTAGTATGGAGGTTCCTCAAAAGACTCCACCTAGAGCTCCCCTATGACCCAGCAATCCCACTTTTGGGCATTTACCGAAATGATCACAAACAAGACCACTATAAAGCTACCAGCACAACTATGTTTATTGCCGCATTATTTACGGTAGCTAAGATATGGAACCAAAACAGATGCCCCTCAGTAGATGAATGGATCAAGAAAATGTGTTATATATACAAAATGGAATTCTATGCCTCCATCAGAAAGAATGACATCGCCCCATTTGTTAGGAAATGGATTTGCCTTTCTTTTATGAAGAAAAGACATCAATTCTATTGCATTTTTAATGCCTTATGATACTGAAGATTAAATTATAAACTATTAAAGCTTGAAAATAACTCATTTTCTTAGGAGTAGGACACAAAAGACAAGCTTAATCCATTTTAAAAGACCCTTATTTATACTACAAATTCACTCTTATAACTACAAAGATTCTAAAAATAAGAAGTGCAGTGACACAAATGAAATAATTTAACTGAATCATCTATTCAAAGGACTATGTTAATAGAAAACCAAGTTATAATAATAGCTTACCCAATTCACTTACATTCTTTTATTCTATTTTATTTAGTTTCATAAGAACTGGTTTTTCATAAAATGATGCACAAATCCTATATACCCACTTACATTTTCAGATTTTAACAATATTTATTTCAGAAATGATTTTTGCTCTATAGTCAATGAACTTAAATAATACTAAAATATTCAAAGGGTCTTCAGAAATTACAAGACTCACTCTGGGATGTTATTTATATTGGAAAAGATTCGAAAAGCCTTATTTGTTAATGTTGTGATAGTTACTCCCATAAAAGAAACATTAGTGAAGATCTCATTGCAGGTACAAAACAACTTCAAATGCATCCACAATCTGGAGGTGACACATGCTTTTTGTTTGTTTGTTTTTGAAAGGTATATCTAACAAGCATATCCACAATACTGATTTTCAGTCAATATGATGGGATATTCAAACCTAATAAATACAGGGTAGATTATCTTAGTGAGAATAGATATGATCTTACGAAGAAAGTTGTTTTCAATAGAAATCCGGAAAGAGTTTATCCACTTTGTGTTTTATAGGATTAACCAGAGAGTAATACCTGTTTGGTCAAGTTGGCCAAACACACTCAATGCGTATATGTAAAAGTATGACCAATTTAAGAGGTCAAATACATATTTTGTACTTACAGTCATCTTACAGAAATAACTTACTACCTAATTATTTCTGTATCTTCCTACCTAACATATAAAAGGAATTGAAAGTGATCTCTTTTAGCTAACTTAATGTTGTAAATATTTTGATTATGATGACATTATTTGACATATATATATGTACAGAAGGGTGGTTCCAATAAAATGACATGACAGAATGCTGATAAATAAAAACATTGCAACACAGCTCTTTTCAACCTCACCCTGTCCACATTGGCAAACAACATTGCATCAGCACACGCGCACATATACATATACACACATGTGTGCACATGTACACACACATATACATTCAGAGTTTATTATACAAAAAAGTTCAAATAAAATATTAGTGATTAGTACAAATGATAGTTTTCCTTATTAAAAAAAGTACACAATCTAGTCACCACGCATGTTTCATTGTACTTGCCTCTCCACAAATGACCACTTAATTTATTTTAATTAATTTATTAATTAATTTGTTTGGTTTTAATACTAAGGCTTGAATTCAGGGCCTGGCTGTCCCAGAATTTGTTACTTTTTTGTTTTAGTTTTCTCAAGGCTAGCATTTTACTGCTTTCCCACAGCTCCATTTCTAGCTTTTGCTGGTTACTTTCAAATCAGAATCTAATGGCCTTTTTTTCCCCTGCTTTTTCTGGTTTCAAACCACAATCCTCAGATTTCATCTTTCTTATTAGCTAGGATTAAAAACAAAAGCCACCATGTGGCTTCTTTTTCCTCTATAGTTATTAATGCACATACTTAGATAGTAATTTAAAACTGAGTGTATAGAAACAAGATGTATAGTGATGATATTGTCCTGTCAGAAATTCATGGTAGTAAATTTCTTAAGGCCCTAAACAAAAAATACCATGATATAATATAAGAGGACTCACTATTGAACATATGAGGTATAAGAGCTTTCTAATAGGTCCATTATTTATTGTTGCCCAACATTAGGGAAAAGTATAACGCAGTAATAAAATAGAAGTCCTTTGTATGACTACTTAAATTTCTTGTTTTTGTAAAGACACACATTTTCATCTAAAATAAGTAGGCCTGTCTATTGTCTTCATGTGATTTTGATGATTGAAGGTGCTTAATGAGAAGTCAAAATGTATTAGTAGTTCTTTGCTATCAATTAAATCTCACTTTTTCTTCCTGGAGAATATAATGATTAAAGCAATAATTCAGAATCAGCAAGCAATAGTTCAGAATCACGCTTCCAGTGCAAGTGGATCACCAGTAACTTATCCTCAATACAATTTTCCACAAAGTTTTGTTACAGATACAATCGGCCTTCTTTCTCTAGCTGCTTTTCTAGAATAGACACATTCGTTCATTGTACAGGAAAAGTGTGATTTAACTGATTTGTCAGATCTGTTACTAGAATTGTCAAGGATTTATATTCTTGTCTGTAATTTAGTCAAAGCTATGTATCTTTGGGTAGGCTAATAAAATGTATTTACTAATTTCAAGTAAATACATAAATTCTATTTCCATCTCTTTTTTAAAAATAAAATTGTTTCCTCTATAAATTGATCAGAGGCATGGATGGAATTTGTGGCTAGCTAGGTCATTGTACATCTTTCTCTTCCTCTCTCTTTTTCATGGTTCTCATAGATAATATGATTGCTCCATAATTATCTTAATTTATTTTGCTTTTATATTTTTGCTTGCATCATTTCACTTTCTGCTCTGCCATTATCCCAATCATTTTCATAGAAAGCATTATTTCCTATTTTCTCATTCCTAGAATAAGCTGCACATGAAGACACCACTGGTCATCATTTTCAGCCTATAACTTTGAATATAGAGGAAAATCTTTCTCTTTTCTCTATCAATTCCCTATTCACCAGTGAGAATAATTTAGAATAGAAAACATGGAAAAAGAGAAAACAAATCATGGTGAAAAAACAGAAGCAGAAAATTCATTGGATTTTTCTGACCAGTTCAACCAATGTGAATTATTGGGGAAATACATAGGCACCTCATTCCCAGTGGTACTCAAAGTCACTGGTTAGGAAATTCTGATGAAGACAAGGAACAAGATGAAAAAGTGAGGAATGGTATCATTTGCAAGAAAAAAGATGGAGAAGGATCCAAGCAAATTTCTTCATTGGGCTGCCGAAAATACTCAGCTTACTACAGTGTAGACACTACTTTCCAAAAAGGCCACTCATGTGAATATTAGGAATGAGGATGAGTATACCCCACTTCATTGGCAAGCCTACAATGGACACTTAGACATTGTCCATGAGTTGGTGGCTCGAGGCAGATATTCATGAAATAATTGTCGATGGCCGGACACCCCTGCACAGTGCTTATACATGGAATAATACCAGAATTGCTTCTTTTTTACTTCATCATGATGCAGATACCAATGTCCAAACTAAATGCCTCTTGACCCCCTTGCATCTTGCTGCTGGGAATAGAGGTAAAAAAAATATGCTGGATTGCCTTCTGTTGAACCATTTTATCAAACCGGGTCTGAAGAACAACTTGGAAGAAACTGCATTTGATATTGCAAAAAGCATAATATGTATCACTACATCTTTGAAGTTGTGGAAGGCTGTTGAAATTGTTCTCATATGTTGTAATGGTTCGGTTAAGTTTCTTAAATTTCAAAAATGATGGTCCATCTTTGTGTCCTTCCAAAATATTCTCACAATACAAAGTAACAGCAATATCTTACTGTAAAAATTCATGGATTCCATGGTATTCTTCCAAGTGAATTGCCTGACTTTGATATCAAAATGTATTCAAGACTTGTTTGTATATATCTATAATGATTTCTGCAGAGTTTGTGATTTTTTTAAATCAGAAATAAGTTTAACTTACCTGTTGAAATGAGTAGTAAAGAAACTAAAAATATTTCTGGTACTTGTCTGAAAAAGTTTATTTTAAAATAGTCTGTATTCTGTTTGTATAATGTCCAAAATCTATTTCATTCTCTCCAAATATAATACTTTGAATTCTACGTTGATTTATAATATATAGGTTCAATAATAAATGTGTCGTTTCAGATTGCATTCCATATAGAAACAGTTTAAGATTCCGTTTTTCCTAGGTCCTTATAGTATTTTATTTCTTTGGGATAAAATGACAATGTTATCTAATTTCAAATGTTTTGTAAAGGTTACGCTATATAAAGGCCTTTCTAAGATGAAGAGTTAATACACTGAAGACAAACTTTTAATTCTATGAACTAAATGTATTCTTTCACTTGTATCTTTGTAATCAACTTTTTAATAACTGTTTTTCATTTCTTGAATCCGAAGAATACTTCACAAATTTCCATATCATCCTTGTGGAAGTGCCATGTAATTCTCTGTATTGTTGCAATTTGGGTAGATGTGCTGCTGAAGCATATAGTATCTTGTAAATTTAAGTAGTTAATGATGCAATCTTAATATAGGCATATATCTTTCGTTGCCTATTTATAACAAGGAAACCTTATTGTTCCTAGCAATGCTATTGATCTTATTTCCCTAAAATTCTGTGTAGAGTGGGGAAAAATGTATATTGTTTAATCAATTGCTCACATTTCAAACTTTTTTGTCAATGACTATTTTAAGTCTTTTTCATTTTAAACCTGATCATACTTTGAAGCCTTTATAGCTAGGTCCAAAGGTGATGGCTTTTTCAAGTACTTATTTGTCCAACTGAGTTAGATTTGTGGAGCTAAGGGATTCAAAGTAAGTTTTGCTCAAGAGCTACTTCTAAACTTGTGCAGCTTAAAATGTCCCAAATGAGGTCTTACTGGCACAAATGTCTCCCTGACCCTTTCCCATTCTTCCATGTAGGAACAGACACACCAGAGTATCTTACCCTGACAGCAAAGATTGTCTTACTGCAACAAAATTAATCTTAGTTACAAGGGATCATAGAGAGATGAACAGTTCAGACAGCACTGTTCAGACTAAAGGTATTTTATCAAAATATAATTGTTTATTTTACCTATCATTTCAAAAGTATCTAAAGCCAAGAAGGTGAAAAATCATTCATATGCATGATTACCTAAAGTCCTGGTCTGTCTACCTTCCAACCAGGCAGGAACTTACACTACAGCATTTACATCACCAAATATTTCCATAGCTGCAGGAGAAGTCCATATATTTCTCCTCGATTTTAGGCCTTAAATTGGTAATATTTTTATCACATTTTTTCCTCTTGCCTCCAGTCTCTAAATCTACAAATGGTAAATCTTTAGGCCTAACCCTACCAAACACTGAGGTAGAGATAATGGAATAAAACTTTAAAACAGAGTTGCCGTTGATATCCTAACAAGAACAGAACAATGCAAAACATGTGTCTTTTTATTATATTACATATACTTATATAATTTATACTTATATGTGCTGATTTTATATTTTACACAGTGAAACTTACTAGAATCAGTTGATAATTTGAGAAATAAATTTATATTTATTTATTCCAATAAATACAATTGGAATATAAATAATTAGGTTTAGAGTATATATTAGAATATAAAAGTATCAATGCAATGTCTTTTGGGATATCTTCTAAATATTCTTGGTCATCTTAATTCACATGGTAAAAAAACAATGTTGTTTTCCTCTAATCTATAAGGAATTTTACACTGCTGCTCTGTTTATTGTTTAACTCTCTGGTCCCAAACTATTTTTGAATCCTATTTTTGAACCCAAATTTTGCTGATGTTATTTCGAAAAAGTATTATTCTTTTGCAGGACCCAGGGTTCCTAGTATCCCAGGTCCCAGTTATCCACATCATCAGATAAGAAGGGCAAGACGTCTCACCTAGGCCCATGCAATATGCCATCAGAAAGTAATTGAAGACCCATTTCAAATTCTCATTTCCTATAATATTTCAGGTCCTCAATTCCTTGAGACATAGGAATTAGCAGTAAGCAATTGTGAAATGCAAGGCAACATAAAGATGAGATAAAAAAATTCTGAGAGAAAGTACTGTAATTCAAATTTCCAATTTACAGATGACCAGCCCATATGAGTGAGCAAGATCACAAATTTCACAAGATTACTTTTAATACCTCTCTCCTAACGATTAATGAAATATTTCAGTCCAGCATATGTAGGCCAAAAAAATAGTTCCTGGAATGATAGATCCATAATTGGTCTACCAAGGCCCGAAAAATTTGACTTCGAGGTCAAATATAATTCAGAAAAAACATTAATTGAGAAGATCCTTAGTGCTTCAAAACACTGGTACTTCAGTAAAACTTGGTTCTGTAGTATAAAAATGTTGTCATTCTCAATCCAATGATAACCTACATTTAATCTCCTGAAAGTATACTCCTTTTCAAATAAACTTTTTAAAATCACATTCGCCAAAATAACATTTGACAAGTAGATGATACTTAGTGACATTAAAAGTTTTTCAAGTGGAGGGAGCAATTTACAATAGAGTGGATTTATTTACCCAGCACTAATGTCAAATAGTTTCAACCATTCATTAAAGTGTAGAAATAATACCACCCACCCTTTGTGTTGTTCAGTAGGTGCCTTGCCGAAATGTGTTAAATAGATCAGCCTCCCATGTTTCAAACCCAAACATTAGCTAATAAAGTAAATTTCATCACATAATGAGGTACATTTTAAAAAGTCACAAATAGTTGCCTTATCATATGTTGTTTTATGTTTTCCCTGTCTGTCTAACATAGTAAAAACTATGACTTGAAGTCTTGAATATGGGTACTCATCAGAGATGTGACAAACATAAAATCTGTCTTCTATATCTATCATATTTCTCTATAGTAGTAATTATTATTTTTCTTTTTTTCCAAAACATATAGGTAGCAGAAAATACTATCCCATGTAAAATAAAATAATCACAAACCATTGTACAAAGGCATTTATAAAAATTGGTAGTTAGGAATACATTCTAAGCCATTTTTAAACTTTCTTGTTGACTAAAGATTCACGTCTCCAGACTTGCGAATTTTTATTGCAGATGAATGAATTATGGAAATAGAAGTTGACATAAGTTCAAGTATTTGCAGGATTGAAACTCCATGGAATGTGTATAAACCTTTAAAAATATTAACAGACATTTTAAGAGAATGACTGTCTGGAAGATGAAACCAGAGAAGAATATTAGTAAAGACATAGAATGAATGAAAAATGGAACAAGGGACAAGTACAGCTAGAATACTCAATGTACACATGTGATAAAGGAAGTAGTAAATCGGAAATAAATCTTGGAGAAGGGGTTGGTTCAGAATGATAGAAGGAGTAACTCTGATCCAGGAGCATTGGACAATTAGATGGACATATTTAATTGTAACATACTTGCACAAGCTTTTGAAATGCAGCTTAAAAACACAACAAAAAAAATCACACAAAAATTACAACCAAACAGCAATCTCTAGGAGTTTGAATATAACCTCTCAAAATTTTAAGCAGTTAATGAAGGCAGTCTTGGGAAAGCAAAAAAAAAAAACTGTTCAAAGAGGGCAGTACGGGGTAGGGGAGAATTTTGAACAGATTTAAATAGATTGTCTAAGGTTATAAATCACCTACATTTGCTGCAAATATTTTCTTCTTCGAGTTCTCTTTGTCTGAACTGGATCCTCCAATCCTGAACCGCACTTGATAGCTTGTGAAGATAGAATGATAGAAACAAGATCAAGAACCCATTACTCCACTGGAGAAAAAACAATCCTCTGTTTTCTCGCATATCTCTTCTCTTCATTACTATATTTTCATAATTTTAAGTCAAGTGATTTTGAATTATATCTTTCCTTCTTTTTTCTGGCAAAGTAATTGGTCAAAGTAATTCACTAAATATTATCTGCCATTTTTTTCTATCAATCTGTTTACTTGTCCAAGAGAGTACATTAAACTTCCCCCTTGCATTTGGTTGCCACGAAAACCCAACATCTATGATAATGAGGACAAAAAACCAGTCCAAGAAGCTGTGATCACAAATATTTAGGATTCTTTTTTCTTTTACCTTGAAATTCTTCTTGTGTCTAAAGTGCCCACAAAAATAAATACTCCACCACTTTTTGCTTCAATCACTTCTAACCTCAAAGATGTATTTTGCTAACAATATGCTTAGAGGAAACAAAAAAAAATACTCCACTTTTATCTTCTCACTTAATATTCTCCTTAGATACCATATCAGAAACAGTGAAGTTATTCTTTGGAAAATTATTTCAATAGATTATTTTTTGTCTTCATTTTGCATTTGCTCAACAATTTGTATGGAGAAGAATAGAGTTAAATCACCCATTTCTTGGATGACAGTGTCTGTTACAAAGGACAATGCTTCTATGTCCTACTTCTATGTCCTCTTCTTAGCTCTTGCGTGATTTCCAATTAATCACAGATTATTGGCTTCAAGTCTAGTGAAGCTGAAGGACTATAAGGCCTCCCCCACTGCTACATCTTCATGGTTTCTCTTTTAAAACTCTTTTATTTGGATGTGGAATTTATTTCCATGTCTTCGTTCAATCTATTCCACATTGTAGTGAGGCAAATACGCTCTGTAAAATCACTTTAGGTAGCAAAAATATTATGACAATCTATATCAAAAAGTTTTGGCTTCTTTCCACTGCTTAGGCCAATACACTGAGCTACGGCTTCTAAGACCACGTTTTCTTACCTTTTCAATTTGCTCAATTCTTTTCTGATCCCAAAACTTTTTGCCGAATGTAATAAGAGAAGTCCTCACTATCTCATGTTAATAAGGATATTATGTTTTTATGAGATACTTAGAAATATGAAATCATTGGTTTGAAGTACCCAATCAGATTTTTTTCTCTTTTTCAGTATTTCACATGCAAAGGCATTTTGGAAAATATTACAAACAAAAAAATGTATACCCAATACCTTCTTTCATTGTGGAGGGCACTTTCTCCCTAAATATTTGGACCCAAATTATCTTTTTCAGAGAATTACTGTTTGATAATTAACGGTCAATGCACAAATTTTGATATCTTATTTTTTAAAGAAGTTTGAATTTAAATTACACTACAACATTGTTTCACATAGTAAGAGTATATTTCCTGGGTAAGGACAATTCTCAAGGAAACGTACAGGATTGATAGCAAGGTTTCTGAGGTTTGTTTGTTTAATGTAAAAATGAGCCATCTTTACCCACATTGCTCCCTCTCAGTTAAGTCTCCATGGATTTCTTTGCATGAAAGCCTTTTTTCCCAGGCAATTTTAAATTTTCTTCATAGGCTATGTTGTTAAAAATCTTTGAACAATTAAAATTTACCTGTCATAATTTTAAAACTTTTTTGAAATTCCTTTATCAGAATCGCGAATTCACCAACGCTAATTCCAACTTTACCATCAATAACAGTTAAAATGTTGTTTTCATGACATAGTGTCCATGAAACTATTATTTTCCAGTGGCTTTGTTATGCATATATATGTCCATGTAAGCTGATGCTGAGCAAAATGAACTCCAAGATATGGAAACAGAGATTTTTATTTACAATTGTTGTTTTTAATGTACTATGTAACTTCTATTTTCTTTGACCAAGGACAAACCAATTTAATAGCAATACTCACAAAATAATATGTTGGAAATGTACATTACAACTTGTGAGGAGTATTGGGGTGAAAGAAATTTATGAGAAAAATGAGAGAGGGGGTAACAAGTTTGAAAAGACATGTATTCAGTACCTTACAATTACTGTAACCACACTGTACATCACTTTGCTAATAAAAAATTTAAAAAATAAGCTGCATGAAATAAATATCATGGATTAGTATAATAAATATTATTCTTTATGTAATAACTTTTTAAAAATCAATACTAGCTGGCATCTAATTTGAATTAATTATCCCTTTTTAATCAGAGGATCATGAACTTGAATGTTATCCAACTTGACAATATTTTCAAAATATACTTGCCTATATTTTCAAAAAAGAATAAATATAGTACTTTCTCATGCTAAAACTGAAAACAGATTAATTCTGGTGAAACCCATAACTTTTAAAAGTAAATAAGTTGTTAAGAAGACAGGATATATGTGTTCTTCAAATTCCTATGACTAATAACTACTCATTTTCAAATTCTGAACATTCCATATCTGAGAGATTGAAAACAGTACGTGTTTGCATGTTATATAATTCTGCAATAGATGCAGTTTCCAATGGGGTGATACAGATTGAGAAGTCAACAGAAAAATAGCCACATTCTGGTAGAGGATAAAACTATAAAACATCTGTAATAATTAATTCTTTAAGAGTAAGCAATTGTTTATCAAAGTAAGCTATTATTTCTATGACCATCAATCCCAAGATTTATCTCATAAAGTCATCCTAGCCCAACAGTTTCCAACTTGTATGGTACACCTCAAAATTCCCTTAATTCACATCACAAATAGCTTATCTCTATTGTGAAATAATACTACACCTCTGTGTGATGCCCTCCTTGTTCTGGAAAGAACACCTCAATAAAGTGGGTTCCATAAATTTTACTCCCAGTGGTATTCTTGACATCAGAACACTTGTAAATATTATTTATATTTTATAATTTTTTAACTATCATAGATATTCAGGATGCTAAGATGGGAAGATTACAGTTGAAAGTCAACCCAGGCAGGAAGGTTCCTTAGATTCTTATCTCCTATAAACTTCTCAGAAAACGCCAGACACAGGTGGCACTGAGGTTGAAGTGGTAGGGCACAAGCCTTGAGCAAAAACAGGCTCAGAGACAGTGTCCAGGCCCAGAGTTCAAGCCCTAGGACAAACCAATAAAACAAAACAAAAATAAAAACAAACCTCAAAGCTAGCATTTTTCGCATTGTATAAAGAGGCACGTAATTAAGGAAATTGCTTCCTGTGTTACATATATGTAGAAGAAAGAATATGTCACACAATTATTCTCTTCATACCATGTTATACCAAAGATTCAAAAAATGCTATTTTTCTTAATTTATAAATTAATTTCATCCATTTGTTGGCAACTCTGTCTATATTATTCACATTATCATTTTATATATGAACTGATGGAATTATCTCTTAAATAACTTTTAATTATAACTCTTTTGAAAGAATCTTCTAGGCAAATAGAATGTTAGAATCATTTGTGAGTTTTTCAATTAAACACTCTACTTAAAAATAATTTTGTAGTATCATATAGAATATGAAATTACAAACAAAACCAAAATATTTATTTTAAATCTACGTTCTAATTTAGCAAAATCTACATAGTCTTACATTAGATGAACTTTGCTTTTTCTCCAGGGATGCCCTTTTGTAATCCTTCATCATTTCTTTGGAATCCAAAAGAATGATGATTATTTACTTTTTCAAATTTTGGATGGGAATCATGAGCCATTTTGCATCTAGGAATGTTCTGTAAAGAAGAGAGCATTTAAAACACAACTGAATATTATATATGTGTTGCATTTCAATAGGAAACTTGACTTCTCAAATCATAATGA
Source organism: Dipodomys spectabilis (assembly GCF_019054845.1). Lineage (NCBI taxonomy): Eukaryota > Metazoa > Chordata > Mammalia > Rodentia > Heteromyidae > Dipodomys > Dipodomys spectabilis. Next base: position 42,679 of record NW_024871009.1, on the reverse strand, counting down.
CAAAATTAGCCCAAACTTCCAACTGTGTATTCCTTTCTTGACTGGTTTGCTTTATTAAGACAAAATTATACTACCTGGTCCAGAGAAGGTATCACTACATAATTCCAATCTCTAATCTGCTAGAATTCTAAGCTTGTATCACATTGCCCTGCCTAGTTGGTTGATTTATTTAATCTAGGTAGAGACTAGCAATTCTAAACTTCTCCAGTGATGTTATCCACCAAAGTGACTGCTCAGACTGTTTATCTACTATTTTCAAAGATTTTCTAACATTTCACACAGGATATGAACATTTTCAGATGCACCTGAACGGGTCTCTGATTCATTCCTCCATGGATCTGATCCCTTAAATTATGATTACTTGACTCTCTTACTATATCTCGTCCCTACCTATGTAATATTCTCAAACTTTTTGAAGAATTTCACTTAAGACTTTCTAAATAAAAAATTATCACTTGATTCTATTCTTACTCAGGACATATTTTCTATTGTTTTCTAACTTTTCTACATATTCTGAGAGTTGTTTCATTTGTGTGTGCACATATAAGTGCCTCTGTGTGTATGTGTATATTTGTATACATGTATGCAAAAGTGTCAAGCTCTTATTCATCAATCTTGCTCATCAATCTTGTTCATGACTGGTATTCCATCACCTGAGCCATTCTTCCAATTCAGCTTTTGGCTGCTTAATTATAGGTAGTGTCACAAAGATTGTTCTGCCCAGGCTGTATGCAAACTGAAATTCCCAGACTCCTTTACATTCTTAGGTTTTATTTTTCTAGGAGTATCAACTTTTAAACTAAAAACATTTTTGTGAATGTAAAGTCTAAGCTGTAGCCCAGATTTTTAACTCAAGAATTGATATAAAGATAGATGAACATACACATTACATATGCTGAGTGTACATTGTTAGAAATGTGATCTTAAGCTGGGTGGCAGTGAGATCTAAGGATTGAGGTTCAAAGCCAGACTGGGTAGGAATGTCCTGGAGACTACTTTCTCGAATTAACTGCCAGAAAACTGGAAGTGACACTATGGCTCACGTGGTAGAATATTAGCCTTGAGCCAAATAGCAGAGGGACAGTGCCCAGGCCGAGTTCAAATGTCAAAACCACCACCAACAAAAAATATAAGTAAAGAAAAATAAATGTCAGCCACCGGTTCATTGCTAATATAATCCTTGCTCTCTCAAGATGGACATTTTTTTTCCTAGTTAAATTCATGCTCTTATATCTGACCTTTATTGGGGAAGAATTATTCTTCCATTCTACTTTTAACAAATTTGCATGATTAGCAAGCATTATTTAGAAAGGGAGTGGCCTCATACTTCATGGTCCACGTAGGAGTAATACTTTCTCTATATCACTCCCGTAAATCTACATACTGGACTTGGAATTATTGTTTCAATGTTGTCTTATTTGTAGAGTCTTCTATAGTGTATTGAACCCTTATACTTAAACACAAAACTTCTCTTTCTCCTATTATTGCTATTGTTTCTCTTACTGTTAACTCATGTGCACTTGGGAAATAATGCATAGCACCTACACTCACAAAAGAATGATTTGAGAACCTTCTTCCTATTTCAAATTTGCCTTAATTTACTGAGAACTTTAAAGTTTGAACTCAATGTACTCATGGATAATATATTTATAAGCAATATAAATTTCATATTTTCTCTTTAGTAACTTGTCTCTGAAACATGTGTTACCTCAGGTCCAAAGATATCCTTGTGTTATTTCAGTGAAGAAAGAAAACATTCATTATACCTCAAGCAGCACAATTGATTGTTACTGGAAGTAACTGTTACTGGATGTGGACACTGATCCCAGGAGAGGAATTGAAAATAGAGGAATGACAAAATTCAAGTTAACTTGTGCTTTCCTTTTTATTGTACAAGAAAAATATCCCAAGGCTTGAAGGAATCTCTGTCCCTGACTTGTTCGAGTGTGTTCTTTACTTATATGAAACTTTTCTGTAAACTTCTAGTTTAGAATATTACCAAAAGAAATAATATGCCATTTGAAGGCCAACATAGAACAAAAGGAAATAACGTTGTTTTAAAAGTGTTCTACTGCAAAGAAACAAAGTCATGGAGGTTTTAAAGTGTATTATGGATGGATATTTGAACCCTGAGATGATTCGCTTGTTGCAGGAGTCAGTTATCAATTCCTTTAGTCTGGTCCTGATTTCTCCATAGCAATAAGGATTCCAAAAAAGCAGGATCCAGTGAGCATGATCAGCAAAAGGAACCTCTTCTCAGACTAGTACTCCTTTAAAGAGGGTCTCAAAGAAATATGTGGAGTTTTTTGCTTGTTTGTTTACTTTGTGTTGGTTCTGGGGCTTGAAGCCAGAGGCTGAACCCTGTCCCTTAAAAATTGTCTTTCCTGTCCACCTGCCCTCAAAGCTAGTACTCTACTGCTCGAACCAAAACTTTTTGGTGCTAATTAGCGATAGAGTTTGGCAGAGTCTTCTGCCTGGGTTGGCTTTGAACTAAAATATTAAGAAAGCTAAGTGACATCAACTGCATCGACTTCTCTTTTGAAACAAGAAATATTAAATGAAGTTTATTATAAAGCTAATATTTGACAGTTTTTAAAAGAAGAAAATGTCCAGCAAAGAAGCCATAACCTCAATAACTCAGCAAAAGTAGGTTCACTGAATAATTTTGGAATTATTTTTTCTGCTTGGGAAGATTATTGACATTTTCGTTCCTTTTGGGAAAACTTAAAGTCATATTTTCACTTATTTTATTGGTCGTGGGGCTTGATCTCTGATCCTGGGCATTGTCCCTCAGCTCTTCAGGTCAAGTTGAGTACTTTGCTACTTTAGCTACAACACCGCTTCTGGGTTTCTGGTGGTTAAATGAAGATAATGATCTCTTGGTCTTCCCTAACCAGGCTTGCTTTTTTGAACCACAATATTCTGGTCTCAATTTACTGAGTAGATAGGATTACAGGTGTGAACAACCAGGAGCCAGCTCATATTTGCATTTATATGCACTGAATGACACTAGCCAAAGAATGGAAATTTGAATCAAATGATGACATTGAAGCTTTTCAGAAACATTGAGGTTGCAATAAATATGTCCTCCTTTTCCACGTTGTTACATTAATGACTCATGAGCCATCTGTATAGATGCATTTAGTATCAGGAAATGTTCATAGAGAAATATAGAAAGAGAGATTTTTAGAAAGCAAATGAGATCAGATATGAAAGAACAGCACAGAAGCAGATACATTTATCTCACAGAGATTAAGAACTAGCCTAAGAGACTTAGAATGCTAAAGGCAATGAGGAGTAAGCCTAGTTGATAACTAGGACTTCAATAACCAAAAATGGTTCTCTAGAAGAGTTTCTGGTATACCTTAGTTACTATCATTTATTCCTTGCATCTGAAGTTATTCCTCCTCTTCTGTTACAACTGTTACTTAGCGTCTACCTTTTTGGTGTCATGACTGACCAAAAAGTTTTCAAATCTCACTTAGACTACTCTTCTCTTTGTGATTAGCAATGACCACACAAAATCTTAGAGTCTTTGAATTTCCAAAGTTAATCTTCACCTGACATCTAAGCACATTCCTGGCATTAATTGCTGTGACCTAATGAACAAAACATTTTTTTTTCAACACAGTATCCTAATATAAGTAAAGTACATGACTTAGGGACTATTGTCAGGTGTCAGTATGGAAGGAGCAATTTTATATTCCAAGTATGGGTTCTAACCAAATGTATTTTGTTGTGTTTTGTTTTCTTTTTGCCAGCCCAGGGGCTTAAACTCAGGGCTAGGGAATTATTCCTGAGCTTTTTTTCTCTCTGAAGGCTAGCACTCTACCACTTGAGTCATAGCACCACTTTCAGTTTTTTTCTGTTTATGTGATATGAGGAACTGAACCCAGGGTTTTATGCATTCTAGGCAATCAATGTAACATGAAGCCACATTCCCAGAGCCCTAAATGACTTTCTTAAATTGACATTATATTTTCATTCTGTAACTATGTATCATAATTTTGGCCAGGTGCTATAAAATGATGTAGAAACAATACAATACAATAAGTCCAGTAAGGGTGGATGGACAATGAATAACCCTTAAATTCTAGCCAGGGCACAGAGGGGCTTACCTCATGAAGCTGTTTCAACAGGCTGAATGAGACAGCTCCTGACCCACAGCCAACCTCCAGAAAGAGAGGGCCACTTTGGGTTCCAGCATTATGGGGACTCTGGGTCACTTCCTCCAGCACCCATTCAACCAGTTCCTGTGAGAAAGAGAGAGAAAGAAAGTCAGAATTACACAAGTCGGGTGCTGGTGGCTCAGAACTCTAATCCTAACTACACAGGAGGCTGAGATATGAGAATCATGGTTCATAGACAGCCCAGGCAGGAACGATTGTGAGACTCTTATCTCCAAAGATCTACCAGAAATCTGGAAGTGGCACTATGGGCTCAAGTGGTAGAGTGCTAGCCTTGAGCTGAGGAGCTCGGGAACAACAACCAGGCCTAGAGTTCAAGCACCACGACTGACAAGAAGTGGACTTCCCACCACAAGAAGTGGACTGAATGGAACCCATTGTCCTATGGAACATGGTAGAGAAGTCAGGCCGAGGTCCTGTGAAGTTGAGGTCACAAGAAGGTCACCTGGCTTTTCTGTGCCTTGGTTTCCCCAGCTGAAAAACTCAAGAGAGTGAAGGCTCCCCTCCTTTATGGGGATAGGGGAATGATGAAAGAGAGCCATTCTTTGTTTCATAATCCCACACTTGTTGTACGATTAGTAACAGGCCCCACCTGAGCCCTTTCCAGGTATCTTCCTGTCATATGCTCACAGAATTGCCAGCAGCCAAGAACTTTATCTGTATGCTGCTCCCTCTGTTCCTAGCCATGCTCCAGAGATCCCTCTGTATAAATGTTTCCTCACAACTCACCTGAGGAGACTGAGTTCCCATGGTTGAGGCCCTACACAGAGCTTCACCTGTGGTCAAGAATCGGCTGATGTGGACTAAGAGTTTGGGTTAATAGATCTAAACTGATGACTGAGCATGGAGTTACATGTCTACCATCCCAACTACAGAGGACCAGGCCTGGTGGATCATACCTGTCACGGATACAAGGACCACTATCCAGCCAATCCTGAGCATATGTTGAGTCTCTACCTCAGAAATGCCCAAGACAGAAAGGTGGCCCCTCAGAGCCAGGGAGAGGAATTAAGCAGGGGCTCATGGTTACCCCAGAGTGGTGTCTGACCCAGGGTGGGGGTGTTGTTGGGGCAGCCACTGGGAGAAGCTGTTGGTGGCTGCTCCAGGTAGCGCGAGCAGCCTGGGTGGTGGCATTATGGACACATGGGCCCAGAGCAGAGGAACAAGGGCAGGGACCAGGTCAGGGCCTTAGGTTGGCTGGCAGCGCACCATTGCCAGAGCTTGAAACCCGGCATCTCAGGAAGGTAGGAAGGGGATTGGGGGGCCAGGGAGTGCATCAATTTCCTACTATACTCCAAAGTCACATTGAGTCTTTTGCTCAGCACACAGTCAGCTCTAAGTTCCTCAACTGCTGGTAGTGGTGTAAACTAACAGAGGGAACCCTGTTGCTACTGGGCAGCATGGAATGTGGGTGTGGTCACCATTCTTGTATCCCATTGGTCAGAAGGAAACATGAAAGAATGGAGATGTGGCCAGAATCCTGTGATGCAAGCAGTATGGGCAGAGTCAAGATGACAGCGGATCCCCTAGCACTTTTCCCATGGAACTCTGCACAATTCAGTTGGGGACAAGAGGGTGACCTGCTTTAGCTGGATGGCTGCACAGATAGTTGTATATGTTTATTTGTTCCCAGTCCTGACCTTGAACTCAGGATCTGGGCACTGTCTGTGAGCTTTTTTTTGCTCAAGGCTTATCCTCCACACAGGAGCCACAGAGCTTCTGGCTTTGTTGACAAAGAATTTGGACAGAGGTCTCAAGGACTTTCCTGCCTAGGGTGACTTTGACCATTTTCCTCCTATCACAGCCTTGTAAGTATCAAGAACTACTTAGAGCTACTGGTGCCTGCCTAATTGGTCTTGCTGTTGTTCTTGGACAGACCGGTGAGTTCCCTATCCTTGGGTTGAAGTAGGAGTTGGAGCCCACAGTTCAAGTCCTGGTCCTGCCACCACCTCCAAATGGCAGGAGATCCTAAAAAACTTGTTCCCATCCATATGATTACCAATGGAATGTGATGTATGTCAAGATTGAATGAGCATTTTTTGAATGATTCTAGGATAAAATTATACACAAATATAGGACACTGATTGATTTTAATTAATACTTTATGAAGCATTTAAACAATCACAGTAATAAAATGGAGGCATAATGAAATACCTAAGAATTGGACATCACATAGTATAAAGGTGCCATTTTTTCTGCCAGGACTGTGATTGGAACTCATTGTCTTGGTAACTCTGTTCCACTGTGCGGGAAGGGGAAGCTTGCCCCCTTGAAGTCAAGAAATTCAAGTCTGTTCCTTAGGCCTGAAATCAATCCCCACCTATAGAAAACGTCATATTCATGTACAATTCACATATATGATTTCTATTTATATACATATGTTGACTCCATATTGCATTCAGTGTAGTTATTTTATTTTTTAGTTTTATTCATGTATTGACCATTTATTTTATTGGCTATTATGGCACATAGAACATTGATTACATTGATTACATAGGATATAGGTCTGCATATGTATTCCACTTCATACCTGACACCCAGGACATTCACAGAAAAGGAAAAGATGTGTCACCATCAGTTTCTTACTCCATGATTCATTGTTTGGGAGTGCTGTCATCTGAACTCATGGCCTACAATGCCAAATTAATGAATGGGTGAGTGTCAACATGCCATCCTGCGGCAAATTGAGCAGACAGGCAATTCCCAGGACCTGATATTGAGTCCCAGTGGTTAACAAAATAAGAACAGATTGACATGAAGATGGCAGCACGCTAATAAATATATAATTTTTAGAGTGTCAGAGATGTCTATACATTAGTCAGTTATATAGACTACATTCCTACCAATTCCTGGGTATTTATTATGCCTCTATATAATTAATGTTATTGTTTTCATCCATATACTATGAATGAAATCAATCAGTGTCCTGAAATTATTGCATTCCTGTAAGTAATAATATTCTTTTAATTCTTTATAAATAATAAATGAAATCAATGAACCTCCTGAAATGATGCTGCCTAATTTTATAGGAGCATGATTCACAATCAACTCATTCAACCATGACATTGATAACATTCCATTGTTATTCTTATGGATAGGAACCAGTTTCTTAGTATCTCTTGCCATTGGTTGGTGTCAGGACGGGGATTCGAAATCAGGGCCTATGTTGCCACGTAGGCCTACGGCTTCCCTGATAGTCTGCCAGCCTTCAGCAATGCAAGGTGAAGTACCTTTTGCAACAGTGTAATTCAGACTCAGGAGGGTCACCGTGCAAAGGAAGAAAATGTAAAAAGGCATTTTTCTTGAGCATTGTTTCTGCAAGACCTAGGTGACTAGGATCTCAGGAAGAGCTGTGGGTCCAGTGGCTGCATCCTAGCATACGGTGATAGAAGCTGAGGCAGAGTTGCCAAGACCTGAGTTCAAACACGGTGTTGAGAAAAATTAAAAAAAGTAAATTAGTTCCCTGGCTTGCACTTCGTGCTGTTTATTCTTCCAGGCTTTGGATTTGAACTCAGGATCTGGGTAAATCTGCAGCAGTGTGGATGAAGGGGAAGATAACTGTACTTGAACATAAAATCAGGCCTGTTCACTAGTCCTGAATTCAAGACCCAGCCCTAGAAACATATTATTTATACACATTGTAAAGATAGTATTTATACTTACCCATAGATGTTCAGTCCATACATGTTTTGTGTGGTTGTTCCTTGTATTTTTTGTTTTGTTCATTTATTAACCCTTGATTTTACTATGTTTTACTATTACCTTTATTACATTGATGACATCCTATCACAGAGCATCTAGATTTGTAGAAATGTTCTCCATCATGCCTGACACCCAGGATTCTCAGAGAATAGGAAACCAAGTTTCACACTCGGCTTTTTACTCCACTATCCACTTGTTGGTAGTAATGGGATCTGAACTCAGGGCCAGCAGGACCAATTGTCCAATAAGTCAAAGTGAACACACCAACCTGTGAGCAACTAAAGAGCTAGGCCATTCCCAAGATCTTACATTGATCCTCAGGGGGTGGTCCAATATAGTCATAAATCCATAATTTAAACATAGGATCTATATTGACATATTTGGGTGGTCAGCATCTTGTGTTTGGTGTACTTCTCCTTTTTTTGTCTTTAATTCATGGAGGTATTTGGTATGTTACAAAATATGGTGACACGTAAAACTGTGCTGACATGAATGACAACCTGTTCCCATGGTTAGAGGTTTGCCTATGCATTCTCCATCATAGTTGAGACCCATGACTTTCACAGGAGAGGAAAACGTGTGCAACAACTGGCTTCTGATATCAGGATGAATCTTTTGTCAGCGTTGAGATTTGAACTCAGGTCTGGGTAGCTCTGTTGCACTTTGGGGGAAGTGAAAGCTCACTATCCATGAAGACTAGAATGTCAGGCCTGGTCCAGGACCTGATTTGAAGCCCCAGCACCGGAAAAATAGCAAGCCCACCTTATATAAGCATAGGATCTCTCTTGACCTACAGATGTGGTATGCATCTTGCATTCAGTGTAGTTATTCTTTTTATTTTGTGTCTTATTCATGGATGTATTGTGTATTTTATTAAGTATGGTGACAGATATAACTGTGCTGATATGGATGACAACCTATTCCCATGGCTATAGAGTTGCCTATAGAGCATTCTCCATCCTCCCTGAGACCCAGGACATTCACAGGACAGGAAAACATGTGCAACCATAGGCTTCTCACATCAGAATGAATCTTTAGTCAGTGCTGGAATTTGAACTCAATGCCTAGCAATCCCGATTGGTGAATGGGTCATGGTGAGCACACCAGCCTGTGAGCCACTAAGGAGCTAGGCCATTCCTGGGACCTGAGATCGAGATCTGGTGGGGGCCAATATAGTCATACATTCATAATTAAACAGGGGATCTATATTTCCAAACATAGGTGAGCGGCATCTTGCGTTCGGTGTAGTCATTCTCTTTATTTTGTGTCTTATTCATTGATGTATTGTGTTTTTTCTTGAGTAAAGGATGGTAGATATAACTCTGGTGAATTGGATGACAACCTATTGCAATGAATATAGAGTTGTCTATACAGTCTTCCTCCTAGGTGAGGCCCAGAACTTGCACAGCACAGGAAAACAGATGCAACGACTGGCTTCTCACATCAGGGTGAATTGTTAGCAGTGCTGGCATTCAAACTCAGGTCCTAGGAGGCCCAACTGGCCAATGGGTCCACGTGATCACACCAACCTGTGAGCCACTAAGGAGCTGGGCCGCTCCCAGGAATAGAGATCGAGCCCCAAGGAAGTCAAAATATTCCTCAATGCATCATTGAAACATGGAGTATATATTCACATCTGTGTGAGGACTGCATCGTGCGTTGAGTGTAGTTATTTTCTTTATTTTGTATGCTATTCATGGATGTATTGTGTATTTTCTTGAGGATATGGCGACAGGTATAACTGGGCTTACATGGATAACAACTTATTCCCATGGCCACAGGGTGGACCACAAATTCTCCATTATACCTGAGACCCAGGACTTGCACAGGAAAGGAAAACAGGTGGAACGATTGGCTTCTGATATGAAGATGAATCTTTTGTCAGGGCTGGGATCTGAACTCAGGGCCCAGCAGGCCCAATTGGTGAATGGGTCCACATGAACACAACAGCCTGTGAGCCATAAAGGAGCTGGGCTGTTCCCAGGACCTAAGATTGAGCCTCCCTGGGGGGGGGGGGGGAGTGAGAAGCATAATAGTCATCCATTCAAAAGCTGAAGGTATCATGCAAGTAAGTACATATTTGTAAAGAGTAGGAGAGATGGTGACCTGTGATGGAATCCAATCTGTGTGACTACCGATTCTTGGATCTTTCCTGATGACTCCATTTCATGACAGTGATGATTATTGTCACACTTCCTTAACTGCTCTTTACAAATAATAAATACCCCATGAGTCTTGCCTATCATTTCCTACTCACATCATGCACGAACTACTCACTCAAAGATGAGATCGATTGCATTCCATGACTCTTCCTAGGTCCAGAAACTAGTATCTCAGGATCTCCGCCATTCCCTCCTCATAGGGGGGGCTGAATTCAAGCCTCAGGCCTGGAAAAGATACTCCTTATATACATTTTAAAGATAGGATTTATACTTCTGTCCAGATGTTCAGTCGACATTGTGTTTGTTGTGGCTATTCATTTTATTTCTTGTTTCATTCATTTATTTACCATTTATTTTATGACTCTGATGACACCTATACAATTTATTTCATTGTTTACATCCTATCACATAGCATCTAGATTTTAGATATGTTCTCCATCATGCCTGGCAGTGAGAGGATCTGAACTCAGTGCCTATCAGGCCCATTTCATGAATGGGTGAGTTTGAGAATGGCAGCCTCTAGCCAATGAAGCTATATGGTGGTCCGCAGGCACTGAGATTGACACCCAGGTTTGGCCAAAACAGCTATACATGAATAGGTAGATGGTGGTATACAAATAAATATATATTGGTAAAGAGTGCCAGAGCCATCTATCTATGATTCAATGACACCTACTACGTTCCTACTAACTCTTAGGTATTTATTATACACCCATTGGAGGAATATTATTCTTTTCATGCTTAATAAACTATTAATTAAGATCAATCAGCATTCTAGGATTATTGCATCCAATTTTAGACTAGATGGATTCATGAACTACTCTTTCAAACGGTATTCCTATCCTTAGGAATGAGTCTCTTGTAATCTCCTGCCATTGGCGTGAAGACTCGGATTTGAACCCAGGTCCTATTTGCTAATGATGAGATCATTCTTTGGAAAATGAACACTGATCTACACCAGAATTGGAGTTAGAGCTCCAGGTTCAAGTGTAGCAGATCCATATGCCCAGCCTCTCAGACTCTAGCAATGTAATCTTGTGTCCACAGGGTTCTGAAAGGTCTAATATTGAAAGGCTTAATATGCTCTCCAATCCCTTTGTGATAAGCAGTTGACTTGTATTGTCAATGTCATTACAGTTCTGAACCTAGCAGAGCACTAGTAAATCAGGCCCTCCCCCCTTGCTCAGGAGGCTGAGGTCTCAGGACACCGAGTAAAACCAGCCAGGGCAGAAAAGTCTATGATAATCTGACTTCCACTTCTGAAAGTTCAGATGTTCAAGAGTTCCCTGTTTTTCCTTGGTGATGAGAAGTTACTGGTACTCTAAATGTTCCTAGAGTTCTTGAGCTATAGAAGCAGGAAAGAAACATTATTGACCCATCCTGTGTTCAAATGAAGTTTTCAGGATCCAAGTCCTAGTCCTGTTAGCAGGAAGAACTCCAGTGTAACACTGTATTTGAATGACAGAAAACAGTTGCAAAAGCCAGGCTAGTTGCAGAGAGCAGGCCTGTAGGATTAGGAGGCAGAATGTACACACTCAACAGGGAAGTTAGTTGCAAAACCAATTCATTCCAGGCACTACCAGCAATGGGGGGAAACCTGAAACATTTGTTAGAGTTAAACCAGGGTCAGGCTTTTGTCAGCCTCTTCAAACAATTACTAATTAACCTTCCTCTTCAGGTGAAGGGAGACTCAGGCTATGTTTAGTTTACCAATAGAGAACCAGTTTAGTGGGGGAGAGGGGAGGAGCAGAGAAGAAAAAACCTGCTCTCTGGTCTTAGGGAGTGGGTTTTTTATTCTCCATCAGTCAGATCTGAAGGCCCTTCTTTTACCTCTGCCAGTGCATTCTCCTTCCTTCATTCTCCAAGTAATTAATGCAAATCCCAAGACCAACTAGAGGCAGGGCTGTTTCTCTTCTCTCTCCAAGCACCTAAGTTAGAACCTACCTCTGCCCTCTTGGCTCTGGGGCCCTTGGCTGCCTAAGAAGTGGGAAAGAGACAGTCTTCCTGCTCTGTGATTGTGTGAATGCGATGCTGGTGGCCTGGCACACTGCAGAAGGCCTCATGACTGGGAATTGTTCCCTTCTTTCCTCCTGGTGTCCAAGACCCAATTCATCTATCATTTTTCTTTCCTTCTATATATCTATGTATCTATCTATCTGTTTCTATCTATGAATCTATGTATCTATCTACCTACCTACCTACCTAACTAACTAACTAACTAACTAACTATCTAGCTAGCTATCTCTTTGCCAGTTCTTGGGTTGAACTCAAGGCCTAGGCATTGTCTGTAGCACACTATTGCTTGAGCCACAGCACATATTCTGGCTTGTTCTGTGTATGTACTACTGAGGAATCATACCCAGGACTTCTTGCATGCTAGGCAAGCACTCTCTCAGTAATCCACATTCCCAGGCCCCTCATCTTTTCCTTAATGGTAGATTTACATAAGTATGCTACCATTTTATGTCCCCAAGTTTAACTTTCTGAATACTGGTTACTTCTATGAAACCTGATTTTCTCTTCCCCTGCCTGATTTGTGATGGCTCCTGAATTGGCCTCATAATAAATTGTAAATAAAGGTTGCTGAAAGCTTCATTGTGCATCATATAAGGACACAGGCCGGGAATCCTGGAAGAGAAAACCATGGGTCTGAAATGAAGAGAATTATGCAGTATGCACAAGGAATATACCTGAAAAATAATCCAGTAAATAAAAGCAGAATTATTGCATACAGTCTGTTTGTACTCAGGGAAGTAATATACACACATAAGTAGGTAGGGCACTGATATATAAACTTGGCCTTCTCTTTTTGAAATATTTTGTGGCCATCCCAGGGCTTAAACTCAGGGCCCGACGCATTCCTCAGCTTATTTTCCCAAGGCTGAGGCTTTACCACCCCCACAGCTCCACTTCCAACCATCTGGTGGTTAATTGGACATAAGCACATACCAGGCTTTCCTGCCTGGACTAGGCTGTGTCTCCTGCTCAGCTTTCTCCCTCAAAGCTGGAGCAAGAGGGTAGCCTCTGTGCCACTGTTCAACTTCTGGTTCTCTGATGGTTTGTTGGAGATTAGAGTCTCACAGACTTCCTGCTCAGGCTGACTTTGAATGGTGATTTCCTGAAGAGGCTTCAAGTGGCTTTCCTCAGGGATTCCCTTAGGAGCCTCTCCACACAAACCCTTAGTCGAAATCTCAAGAGATACATGAAGATACTTCTAGTGTGTTCTAGATATTTAAGGTTTTGAGATACCCAACAATCATAATTATTAGATCATTTTATAGGCAAAAGGTGCAATTCAGACAGTGTGAGGATCACTCCAGTTTTTGGTCCTCTCATCCTGAGACAGTAAATTCACTTCAACTCAATGTTAAATGACAGAGCTTGCATATCCTGTGGACATTTGCTCCCAAATGCTGTGGCATTCATTTCTCACTTTTGGTTCAAACCTGTGACCAGAGGAGAAGATGAGGAGAGAAAATACTTTTCATAGAAAGCATTTATAAAGAACATTGGGTAGTTGACTTATAAATTCAAACCATTGAATTACCCTTTTAATGAGTCAGATTGTCCAGATTAAAAAATGAAGAAATAAGGAAAGAAGGTGTCAGTGGCTTCTTACTGTAATCCCAGCTCCTCAGCAGGCTGAGATGTAGAGAATATGAGTTTGAATCCAGCCAGCTTAGGAAAGTCCATGACACTGTTATTTCTAAGACATCATAGAAAAACCCAGAAGTGGGGCTTTGATTCAAGGTTAATGCACTACTCTTGAGCAAAAGGAGCTCAAGGACAATGCCTAGGCTCATAGTTCATCCCTAGGACCTGACCCCTCAAAAAGAGCCTGTACCTCCGTGTCTTTGTGTATATATGTATGTATTTCTATAGGTGAAGCTCCAGAGTAGCTATGATGAACAGCACCAACCTAGGAAATTTGTATTCAATACAATGATTTCATAACAGAGAGTGGTTTGATGACAGTGGATGTTCCTGGGCTCCTCTCACTTTTCCCAGAGTAGCCTGAGGGTTTCTCTGCATCCCAGGCCTGCTGGAAGAAGTCTCTCTCATTGACTGGATAGGCAGACAAAAGGCCTCAGTCCTGTACAGCTGTGTAACAAACAACTTCCTCCAGGTCAGATAGTGAGGATGAGTGTGGGCAGGATCTGCAGGTCAGAAGAAAAAGGTCTCTTTGTAGCCTTAGCTATCTCTCTCCCCAATACTCTGGTTTGACAGGAAGCCTTCATTTGTTACACGTTCAGTGGCAGGCCAAGTCCTGTGCACTTATCCTGCCTTTGGGAGACTGTATTATGCTGTTCACATACAGTACTTAATATAATTCAGGAGTCCTTCAGGCAGATAACTAGGGCACTGAACCTCATGAAGTGTTTCATTGAGGGCGATGATGGGCCTATGATGCTTCTCTTAGGTTTCCAGAAGCTTCGGAAATCCAAGCACATATGTGATATCACAAAGCTTCCTGTCATACAAGGCTAGTGAATCTCATCAGGTTTTGGAATGTTTGACCTCTCCTAGTTGGGCCCTGGATGTCTAGGATTTGGGGTTGAACACAGGGCTCGTTGAACACAGCATCACTTTCTAGTCTGTGTGTGTGTGTGTGTGTGTGTGTGTGTGTGTGTGTGTGTGTGTATGTGTAAGCACACATGTGCGCAGGCACATACACCATTCTTTGAGTTTGAACTCAGGAACTGAGTACTGTATGTAGTTTCTCTTATACAAGGATTGCCTCTTCCACTTGAGCCACAGAGGCACTTCAGCCTTTTTTTTTAGTGATGTGGTCCTGAGAAATTAAACCAAGGGTTTCATACATTTAAAGCACTCTACCACTAAAGCACATTCCCAGCCCTCTACTTCAGGTTTGTTAGATTGTTTCTGTCTTTCTTTTATTGTTGTAGGACCTGAAGTCTAGCCTGGGTGCTGTCCTTGACCTCTTTGGCTCAAGTCTTGTGTTATACCACTTGAGCCAAAGTGCCACTTCAGCTTTTCTTGTGGTGCATTGGAGCTATGTGTCTCAAGGCCTTTCCTGCCCAGGTTAGCTTTGAACCTTGATCCTGAGATCTCATCCTCCTGAGTAGCTAGGATGACAGGCATGAGACACAAGCACCAAGCTTTCACTTCAGATTTCTTAGTGGTGAATTGGAGATAATAGTCTCATGGGACCTTTAATGTCTGGGATAGTTTGGAACTCAGATACTCAAATCTCAGCTTCCTGAGAAGGCAGGAGGACAGACCTCAGCTATAGAACACTAGGCTGTGGCCTCTGCTAAAAGAAGGTTTTTGGTTCAATGTGGTGGAGTGCTAGCCATGAGCCCAAGGGGTAAGGGACAGCACCTAGGCCCCTATTTCGAGGTTCATGACTGAGAAAAAAACAAAACAAAACAATTGTCTGCAGTAGACAACTGACTAGTCTTCAGTAATACATAATTTTGTTCCTGCCAAGGGGACATATCTTAGTCTCAATATTCTCGGCATGATCATCTCAGTTGTAGAGCTCTTACAAGGGCCATATGGAAGAATGCACTCTGTGAAGGACACAGTACATGGCACTCTTTGCATGACTCAGCACAGAGCATCCTGTGGAAGACTCAGCACCCAGCTCCCAATGCAAGACTCAGCACAGAGCACCCTATGAAGACTCAGCACATAGCACTCTTCCACAAGCTGTCATTAGAATTAGGGTGCTTTCATCAGTATCACCATTCTTTGAGGAACATTTCACAAACCACACAAGTTCACATCTAATGGTTTAGTGGGGTGGGTTTTTTTTGGGGGGGTTAGCCATGGGTCTCTAACTCAAAGCATGGGGATACTTTTCTAATAACATTTGCCCAAGGCTAGAGCTCTACACTTCGAGCCATATTTCCAAGAATCTAGCAGACTTCCTGCCACGTTTTAAAGCCCCGAGCAGCCAGGATATCGTGGATAAGCCAGGGTAAGCCAGGATGATGGGGGTAAGCCAGGATGATGGGGGTAACCCATGGAGCTCGGTTGCAGCAGTTTACATCTGGTTAAGTCAGTTTAGGTGGCAGCTGTCAGCACCAGACTACTAGTTTTCTCTGTGATGAGGTACTTGAAGACCTGTCCTTATATAGTTGCATTTAGAACATTCTACCTTTTTTTGGCGGCAGTCCTGGGGCTTGAGTAAGGGCTATGACACTGTCCCTAAGCATTTGTACTCAAGGCTAGCACTCAATTGATTGAAAGACAGTAGAACTTCTGAGCTTTCTGTTTATGTGGCTCTCAGGAATTGAACCCAGTGCTTCGTGCTTAT
The DNA here is from genome assembly GCF_019054845.1 of Dipodomys spectabilis. Taxonomy (NCBI): domain Eukaryota; kingdom Metazoa; phylum Chordata; class Mammalia; order Rodentia; family Heteromyidae; genus Dipodomys; species Dipodomys spectabilis. Next base: position 26,345 of record NW_024871009.1, on the reverse strand, counting down.
AGGTGAGCACTCAAACACCGAGTCCCAGGAGTGAACGAGGTATAAATAGAAATAGATTGCTATATATAAATATTATATACACAAAAGATATTTGTATATATTAATTTATGGATATTATTACTATCAAACCTTAAATATTAAATTATGGCTCCATTTAATGATGTGTCCAAGTTAACAATTAATAAAGCATTAATTAATAATTAGTCAATAGCCTGTTATTTTTATCACACATGTACATACATCCATTCATATAATTACATATTTTATAGAATGAGACAGATGTCTAGATATTATTAAATCATGCATCATGTGTTACTACCAATTATTAGGCATTTATGTTTCCATGCAATTTTTATTCTTTTAATGATTGATAAAATATTGAACTTAATCCACGTTCTATAATTATTGTGTCTAATTTTATCCTACAATGATTCACTACTAATTCAATCTGTTTTTCATTTATTGTAGTGACAATGCTTCCACCTAGGACATTTTTTATATTTATGACATCCTATTACATAGAATATAGATGTGCAACTGAATTATACATCCTACATGTCACTGATCACTTTCAAAGAAAAAGAAAATGTGTCACGCTTGGCTTCTCACTCCTCGATTACACTTTTGGCAGTACTGGGATATAAACTCAGGGCCTAGAAGGTTCAATTCATGATTGGGTGACTGTCAGCACAGCAGCCTGTAGCCAATTCAGCTGCCAAGCAATTCCCAGGCCCTGAGATAGAGACCCGTATGTTGACCCCATAATTGTGCTTAGTGTGGTTGTTCATTTTATTTTTTGTTTTATTCATTTATTTACCATCTATTTTATTGACTGTTATGACAATGAAATATTTATTACATTTATTATATAGGATATAGTTTTGCCCATGTATGAAACTTCACAGCTGACACCAGGAGTTTCACAGAAAAGGAAAACCTGTGTTACCATGGGATTGTTACTCCATGATTCAATTTTTGTGAGTGCTGAGATCTGAACTCACTGCCTACAAGGCCCAATTCATGAATGGGTGAGTGTCAGTATGCCATCCTGGGGCATATTGAGCTGACAAACATTTCCAGCACCTGAGATTGAGCCCCAGGGGTTGACAAAATAAGAACAGATTGACATGCAGATGGTAGTACACAAATAAATATATATCTTTATAGAGTGCCAGAGTTGTCTATACATTATTCAGTTATATAGGCTACATTCGTACCAATTCTTAGGTATTTATTATGCCTCCATGTAATTAATATTATTGTTTTCATCCTTAATGAATTATCAATTAAATCAACCACTGTTCCAAAACTATTGCGTCCATGTAATTAATAGTATTTTTTGAATGTGTCAAAAATATTCATTAAAATCCATTGGCCTCCTAAAATCACTCTGTCTAATTGTATAGTAGTATTCAGAAACAACTAATTCAACCTTGCCATTCATAACATTCCATCAGTATTCCTCTGAATAGGAATGAGACTCTTAGGATCTCCCTCCATTGGTAGGGGTCAGGACTGGGTTTCAAACACAGGACCTATGTTGCTATGTTGGCCTATTGCTTCCCTGGTATCCTGCCAGCCTTCAGCAATGCAATGTTACCAACATTTTTCAACCGTGTCATTCAGACCCAGCATAGTCACCTTGCAAAGAAAACAAATGCAAAACCGGCAGCCATCTGCAAGATGCCAGGTTTGTTATTTTTTTTCCTGTGTAGCATTAATTATTTGTTTTTCCTTTTTTTCCTTCTGCCTTTGGGGCCCAGGAACCCAGATTTGGTTTTGGGTCTAGTGGTTGTACCCTAGCCTAGCGTGATCAAAGCTGAGGCAGAATCGCCATGAACTGAGTTCAAGCTCTGTGCTGGACAAAATATAAATAAATAAATAAATACATTCATACATACATACATACATACATACACACATACATACACACATATATACACACATACATACATTAAAATATTTGAAATATTATGAGGCCCCTTGGCTTGGAATTCATGACCTTTTTTTCTACCAGGCCTGGGATTTGAACTCAGGGTCTGGATAAATCTGCAGCACTGTGGGAGATGGGGAAGATCACCATGCTGTAAGACAAGAAAGTCAGGCTTGTTCCTAGGTCCTGAACTCAAGTCCTAGCTCTCAAAAAATAATATTCGTATACATGCTTACTGCATTTTGCGGTTAGTGTATTCATTTTATTTTTGTGTTTTATTTATTTCTTATGTATTTTAGTGAGTATGATTACACATATAACATTTTTTGCATCCTATTACATAAGAAATAGATTTGCCTCTGTATTCTACATCATTCGTGAAACACAGGACTTTCACCAATAAGGAAAACAAGTGGGGCAATTGGCTTTCCCACCAGGATTCAGTTATGGCAATTCTGTGACTTGAACTCAGAGCCCAGCAGGTCCACTTCATGAATGGGTAAATGTTAGCACATCAGTCTCATGCAAGTGAAGTTGATGGGCAAATTTGAGGACCTGAGATTAAGTCCTAGGAATGGCCAATATATAAACAGATAGATGTTTAGATTGCAGTGTGTGTCTGTGTATGTGTGTTTTTGTGTGCATGTGTGTGTATTTACATATGTATATACATCTATAAATGAATAAAGAGAGACAGATAGACATTTATGTAAATTCTAGTGTATAACCCTATATAAAGTGTGATGTCTATATCTTATTTTCTTATATTCTATTACTACCAATTATTTGGTCTGAAATTATGCCTCCATTAATTAATCACGGTAGAAGACTTAATAATTTATTAATCAATGACCTATATTTATTGCATACAATCTTATACTGGAATGACTAGCTAATTAGTAATTCAATTAGTACATTTCAAACATTCTATTAGTGTTCCTATATATAGGAATGAATTTCCTAGGATCTTCAGCCATGTGTAAGTGGCAATCTCAGGATTGAACTCAGGGCCCAGGTGTCTGAGTTGGACTCAGGCTGCCAGCCTGCCAGCCTTCAGCCATGGAAGGTCCATACAATTTTCAAGGCAAGTCACTGAGACCCAGGAAACCAAGGAAAAACTGTTTTGTAAATTCCTGTTTTTTTTTTCCTTCTCCATTTTGTTGGTTTGATGTATTTTTGCCAGTACTGAGAGTTGAACTAGGGCCTAGGATTCCTGTATCATCGCACCCCAGCCTAGGGTAATCATGGTTTAAGACACAATAAAATGCTTCCTAGAGCAAAAGCAGCTCAGGGAAAATATCTAGGCTCACAGTTCAAGCCTCGGGACGTGCCACACACACACACAAAAAATGAGCCAGTAACTCCATGTGTCTGTGAATGTATGAATGTATTTGTATCAGTGAACATCCAGACTTTCTATGTAGAAAGGCACCCAGCTAGCAAATTCGCTTTGAATAGAATGATTTCATAGCACAGACAATACTTTGGAGACAGTGCATGCCCGGGGGCTCCCCTCACTGTTCCCAGAGTAGCCTGAGGGGTTCTCCATACCCAAGGCTGCTGGAGGAACTCTGCTTCATTGTTGGAACAGGCAGACAAAAGGCCTCACTCCTGTACAGCTGTGTAACAAACAATTCATCCAGCCCAATTACTGAGAATGAGTGTGGGCAGGCTCTGAAGGTCAGGAGAAAAAGGCCTCTTTTTACCCCAAGCTCTCTCTCTCCGCAGTGCTCTGTTTTGACAGGAAAACTTCATTTGTGCCACATCCCGGGGCAGGCCAAGTTCCCTGCACTCATCCTGTCTTTATAAGACTATGTTTCAATGTTGAAACAAACTGCTACCATTAATTCAAGAGTGCTCCTGGTAGACAATTAGGGAGCTATACCTAATGAAATGATTCATTATTGGCAACGATGCCTCCGTGTGTGTGTGTGTGTGTGTGTGTGTGTGTGTGTGTGTGTGTGTATGTGTGTGTGTGTGTGTGTGTGTGTACACCAATCCTGGTGCTTGAACTCAGGACCTAACCACTGCAACTGTTTCTCTGGTACAAGTACAGCACTCTACCACTTGAGCCACAGAGCCACTTCAGGGATGAGTTACTTTTCTAGGGATGAGGTACTGAGGATTCAAACCCAGGGTTTCACACCTGCAAAGCAGTCTACCCCTAAGAAACATTCCCAGCACTCCACTTCAGGTTTCTTTCTTTTTTTGTAAGTTGGAGTTGTTCAAGTCTGGGCCTGGGTGCTGTCTCTGAGCTCTTCAGCTCAAGTCTAATGCTCTACCATTGGAGCTTCAGCACCCCTGCAGGCTTTCTGTCAAAGAATTTCCAGCTCAGGCTGGCTTTGGACTGTGATCTGGGATAGTTTTGAACCTAGATCCTCAGCTTCCTGAGCAGGCAGGATGATAGACCTCAGCTAAAGACACCTAACCAGTGACACTTTGCTGCAAGGGGGACCTTGGCTCCCCATGGTAGAAAGTTAGCCATGAGCCCAAGAAAAAAAAATCAGCACCTAGGTTCTGAGTTCAAGGTTCATGATGGAGAAAACTAAACCAAAACAATTGTCTGCAGGGGACAAGTCACTAGAGCTCAGTATATACAGAAATTTGGCCCTACCTTGGGGACATATCCGAGCCTCAACTTTCTCATCTGCACAATCATCTTACTTGTGTAGCTCTTATAAGGACCAGATAAATGAATACAACTCGTGAAGGACTCAGCACATTGCACCATGAGAAGGACTCAGCACACAGTACCCCATGAAAGACCCAGCTCCCCATGAACAACCAGCACTCCAGGAAGGACTCATCACATAGCTGTATCCCACAAACTGTCATTAGATTTAGGTTGCTTTCATCAATATCACCATTCTTTCACAAAGAACACAAGTTCACATCAAATGTTTTAGATGTGGGGAGGGTCATCAGCCTCGGGGATTGCACTCATAGGTTGGAGGTCCTGTCCTAAGAACTTTTCAAGGCGAGAGCTCTACCACTTTGAGGTACAGCTCAGAGTCTCCCAGACTTCCTGCCAGGGCTGAGTTTTCAACCCACCAGTGTCTGATCTCATCCCCCAAGCAACTAGAGGTAGGAAGCAGTGTCTGGTTCCATGGTGCTGGGTTGTATCTCTTCACTACTAGCTAAGTCAGGTTAGTTGGCAGCTGTCAGCTTCATACTCCCAGCTTGCTCTGTGATGAGGTATTTGAAATCCTTGCCTTGCCTTCTATACTTGCAGTCAGAACATTCTAACTTGTTTTGGGATCCAGTCCTGGGGCTTGAGTAAGGGCCTAGACACAGTCCCTAAGCGTTCATGCTCAAAGCCAGTACTTGACTTCTTGAGTGACAGCACTATTTCCGGCTTTTTCTGTGCATGTGATAGTGTGGAATCGAACCCAGGGCTACATACATACTAGGCGAGCACTCTAGCACTGAACCTCAGGAATGACAAGTGTAGAAATAGATATGTAGATTGTTACATATATATATATTTATATATATATATATACAATGTGTGCATATATTATGTATGTATGTATAAAACAAGTCAGAGATGTATGTATATTTAATTATACATACTATATTACTACCAATTATCAATAAATCATTCCTTCCTTTATTTAAGTATTATGGTTGAATACATAACAAAGTATTAATTGAAAATTAGTCAATATACTATAATTATTGTGTATTATTTTATAATATAATCATACACTAACTACGAATGTAATTGTTACTTTACAACATTCTATTCATATAGATGTATATCAGAATGCGTTTCTTAGGATCTCCCGCTATTCATAGGTGGCAGTCCTGGAATTCACACCCTGGGCCTAGGTTGCTGGTTTGGCTATGGCTTCCCTGATAGATAGCCCACCAAACTTCAGCAGTGCAAGGTAATGTACACTTTCCGGGCCCTGTGAGTTAGACCCAGGATGTTTCCAATGCAAAGGAAAAAACAATGTAAAAGTGGCTTCTAGAACTTCCCAGTTTTATCCTTCTCTTTTTTTCCTCCCTCTCTTTTTTTCGGTTTTGGGGTCAGAACTCTCGGTCTGGGTCCTGTCTCTCAACTCTTCAGCTCAGGGCTGTTGCTCTACCACTTGGGTCATAGCACTACTTCAAGCTTTTTTATGCTTATGTGGTGCTGAGGAATCGAACACAGGGCCTTATGCATGCAAGGCAAGTACTCTATTTCTGAGCCACCTTCCCAGCACTTATTGTTTGCCAGTCCTAAGATTTGAACTCGGGTCCTAGGATCTCAGGATGGGCTGTGGGACCAGAGGCTGCATCCCAGCCTACGATGATCGAAGCTGAGGCAGAGTTGCCCCAGGCCTGGCCAAAAAAATTTAAGGCCCTGGCTTGGAATTTGCACCATTTTTCTGGCAGGCCTGAGATTTGAACACAGGGTCTAGGTTACTCAGTGGCACTATGGGGAAGAGAAAGCTCACCATCGTTGAAGACAAGAAATTCAGCCCAGTTTATAGGGCCCAAATTCAAGCCCCAGCACTGAAAAAAAAAAATATTCATATATGAGATCTATTTGCATACATGGGTTTACTCCATATGACATTTATTACCCTTATTTTTTTATTTTATTGAGTATTACTACATATATAACATTTATTTCATTTATTACATCTTATCACATGGATTTATTTGCATATGGATTATACATCATACTGAGACCCAGGACTTTCACAAAGAAGGAAAAAATGGGTCAAAATTGGCTTCTGACTCCACATATAAAATTTTGGGCCATGGTGAGATTGGAACTCACAGCCCACAATGCCCAATTCATGAAAGGGAGAGTTGTAGAACAAAAGACTTCGGCAAACTGAGCTACCAGCCAGTTCTGAGGGCCTGGGAACAAGCTTTGGTAGTGGCTGATAGATATAGATATATATCTATATCTATAGATATAGATATAGATACAGATATAGATATAAATAGATCGATTGATAGATCAATCGATAGATAGATGTATAGCTTGCAATATATATGAGAGAGACAATGTGAGGATATTAAATTATATATATTATGAATTATTATTAAATTATGCCTCCATTTAATGAAGTATCATGGTTGAATACTTATTAAAGCATTAATGTAAAAGTAGTCTGTATTGTTTAATTAGGAGAATCATAGCATGGTGCTGGAATGGAAGACATAATCCACTACTTTTTGTGTGTCATTCTATATGAGAAACATGAACTAACTGCAAATTTAATTGTTAATTTTATAACATTCCATTAGGCATTCCCATGGATAGGAATGTTTTTCTCAAGATCTCCCTTCATTTGTAGGTGGCAGTACTGGCACTTCAACTCCAGTCCTGGGTATTTTACTTCGAAATGCAAACCATTGGAATGACACTGTGAAGATTTCAGTTTGTCACAATGAAAGAAATGAATGAGAAGAAGAAAAGAAAGCCAGGTGTCATTTGCTTCTGCCTGTAATCCTAGCTCTTCAGGAGGCTGAGAGGTAGAGAATGCCATTATGAATTCTGCCATGACAGGAAAGTCCACAGCACTCTTATTTCTGAAGGATCACAGGGATAAAATATCGCCATGAGTAGGGCTGTGGCTCAAAAGCAGATTGCTACCCTGGAGCTAAAGGAACTCAGGGAGAGTGCCTAAGCTCATAATTCAACCCCCGGACCTGCAAATACAAATTAAAAAAAAGTAACTCCATGTCTCTGCATGTAAGTATGCATGCATTTCTATCTGTTAAGGTCCAGAGTCATTATGATGAAAGGCACCCAGATAGGAAATTTGCTTTGAATAGAATGATTTCATTGCACAGACAGTGCATTCAAAACAATGCATGTTCCAGGGTTCCCTTCACTGTTCCTAGTGTAGTCTGAGGTTTTCTCCAAACCACAGGTTGCTGGAGGAAGTCTGCCTCATTTTTGGAATAGGCAGACAAAGGCCTCACTCCTGTACAGCTGTGTAACAAACAACTACATCTGGGCCAATTAGTGAGGAGAATTGTGGGCAGGCTCTGAAGCCCAAGAGCAAAAGACCTCTTTGTACCCCAAGCTGTCTCTCTCCCCAGTGCTGTTTTGACAGGAAGCCTTCATTTTTGCCACCTCCCATGGCAGGCCAAGTTGCCTGCACTTGGTCTGTCTTTGTTAGACTACGTTCCAGTGTTGAAATAACCTGGTACAATTTATTCAAGGATCCTTCTGGCAGACAACAAGGAAGCTGAACCTAATAAAATGATTCATTATTGGCAATGGTGCCTTTCTAGGTTTCTGTAAGCTTGCTAAATCTAAGCACATGTGTAATATCACAATGCTTCCTGTCATTTAGAGCTCGTGAAGCTCATCAAGTTTTGAAAACTTTGACCACTCCTAGTTGGGCCCTTGGTGGCTAGGTTTTGGGGTTGAACACAGGGCTTGGGTGCTGACCATAAGCTCAGAGCAAAAACCAAATGGGACGTTACATTTCCATTGTGACATTACGGATCACATTGTGCCATCCCAAAACTATTATGACTTCTTATCACCTTTGAAAACACTGATGGCCTCTGTGACATCACAGAACCATTTTGTATCTATATCCTCATGGGAACTAATGACAACTGACATCAGACATACCATTGAAACATAACAAATCCTTTCTGACATCATAATTGTGACATCATGTTGCCATTATGACACCATCAGCTCATTTTGACATATAAAACTATAATGGCATCATAGCTTTGTAACATGACATTGTCATTCTGACGTCATAACACTTTGTGTTTGCCTATGATGTTATTTGATTCTATTTCTAATGTAGCATGTCGGTTTATCTCAGAAACTCATTGTGAATTCATGACCATTGTGATATCACAATGCCTTAGTAGCATCACATTGCCATTGTGATGTCACATTGCCAAATTGATGTCACAAAGGGATTTTGATGTGACAATGGTTGTTTCTGATATCAACCCACATGCCACATTTCAAATACAAGGAAATCACAGATTAGGTATTCATAATGTGACTATGATATCACAATGACATAATGGCAAATGTTTAATGTCATTGTCATTTTGTGATGTCACCATAAGCTAAAGATTTCATAACAACAATGTGATGTCAGAATTGTTATGATGTCACACAAGGTTTATGATGTTATAATGGTTATGAGGTCACAATGTGTTTCTGTAATCAACTGATATGCACATTTGAAATAGAATGAAATCACAGAATATGCATTCAGAATGTGTCTATGACAGCAAAATGGCAATGCGATGTCATAAAGCTATGATGTCACTGTAGCTTGGTGATGTCGCAATGAGCTGATGGTATCATAGCAACAGTCTGATGTCACACTGGTGATGATGTCACAAAGGGTTTTTGATGTTACAATGGCATGACAGATCTTAATTGACATTAGTTTAAAGTGAGGACAAGAGAATGAAGTCACAATGACATACACAAATGAGCTGTGATGACACAAACGCCATGATTTTTGTCAAAAGTGCTAAAGTTCCTGACAGGCTTTGTTGTCAAAGTATTAATGATATAAAAATGGGTTAGGGATGTCAAAACTAGTTTGTAATATCACATCTTATTTCAAGTTTCAATTGCTACAAGTTCATAATGATACAATTTCACAGAAGGAGCTTGATGTCCCAAAGGCCATGAATTTTCTAAGATGTGATGAGGTCATAATAGGTTTGTGAAAGCATGATGGTGCAGTAATATCACAATTGCAATATAATGTCAAATGATGTCATAAGAGAGTTGTTATGTCACAATTAGTTGGATGCCATTATAGTGATAAGTTCAAAATATTTTTGTGATGTCACAGTAGATTGCTGATGTGACAATGGCATTCCAGACCTCAATTGTCATTAATTCACAATGAGTATATAAACTTAAAACAGGCTTATGAGGATTCCAAAGCATTTGTTGGCACAAATGTGATGAAGTCAGAACAGATTTGTGATGTGACAATGTGACACAATGGTCATTACATCTAGCAGTGTGATGTCACAATATTCAGGATGTCACAATATTTCATGTCATACCTGAAATAATATGTCAAAAATAGATTGAGCTCTCAATGGGCCTAACAACACAGTGGCAACATGTCACAAAACTTATCAGGACAGGATATGTTAGAATTTTCACAGTTGTTTAGAGATATAACAATGGCAAAGTTATGTCACAAAGGGATTGTGATGTCACAATGCTTATGAAGTCGAACTGTGTTTTTGATATGAACCCACCTGCCACATTTGAAATATAATGAAATCACATAATAGGCATTCATAATGTCTATATGATGTCACAATGACAACATGATGTCATAGTGGTATGATGTCATTAAAGATTTGTAATGTCACCATGAGCTTATGTCATAATGACAATGTGATGTTACATCAATGATTATATTGTGAATCCTTTGTGATATTACATTGGCATATCTGATCTCAGTTGACAATGAGGATATTGATAACAATGGGACTGTCATGTCACAAAGGCCATTTGATTTTTTTTGCCTGTAATAACATGATTTATAATAATCAAGAATGGAAACTCAATGCCAATAAGCAGATGAACCCATAAATCCAATGCAGCCTGAATATTATACAGGAATATTGTACATAGAATATTATACAGTTTCAAACTAAAAGGGAATTCTTATGGTTCACCAAAGACAAACACTGAAAATGTTATTTCAAGTACACTGTCAGTCACAAGAAAACAAACACTGAATGTGCATTAGAAGGTGGAATTGAAAGTGTAGCTTACAGAGAAAACAGGATGACAGCTGTTGGGGGTGGAGGAAGTGGAAAGGTTAGGAATTCTTGTTTGGTAGGGAAAAAAGTCACTAGAGATGGCTGGAGAGTTTGTCTTACAGTAATATGAATGCGCTTAATAACCTTGACCTGTCCTCTTAAAATGGCTAAAATGCTATGTTCTTTGTTTAATAAATGTTTCCAGTGGCCTTTCTTATGTTAAATGAAACAAGTAAGATGTAAGTCATCCCTGCTCTGTGAAAGTGGTCACTGCATACTGGAAAGCACAGGAAGGGACAGGATGAAGCTCCCCAGGGAGCATGGAGCACACATCACCGTGGTTCCTCTTGGGCATAGCTAACAGAACTTACCATACACTGCAAAACTGCCCAAGTGGGCCATTTGAATTTTCAAAGGTGCTAAAGATGTCATAATGGGTTTGGGAGGTCTCAAGATGATTGTAATATCACAACAGCAAGGTTTTATCACAATGGCTTTGTGATGTCACGTTGGTGATGAGGTCACAATGGACAGGACAGGGTTGTGATGTCACAACAGGTTAATGATATCACAATGACACTGTGATGTCGCAAAGGATTTTCATGTCACAAGGCTTGGAGGTTACAATGGATTTCTGATATCCACCAATATTGCTCCCTTGAAATATAATGAAATCACAGAATAAGCATTCACACTATGTCTATAATGTCACTCTGATTTATGATGTCATAATACTATGATATTTATGTTTAGTGATGTCAAAATTGCATGTCTTATGTTATTAGTCATTAGATTACCATGAGGATCCCAAAGGTTGCTATGTGCTGAGTCCTTCAAAAGGTGCATATTGCTGAGTCCATTACACAGGGTACTTTGTGCTCTTTTTTAAAATGTGCTGTGTGCTATCATCCCAAATGGTGCTATGCTCTGAATCCTTGAAAGGTAGGTATCCCGAACAATCACATACGCACACACACACACACACACACACACACACACACACACACACACACACAAACATGGAGGTCACCGTGCACCTATTGGTGTGTGGGGTGGAAGGAGAAGAGTCCCACAGCAGTTGGGCTGAGGGGAGATTTGATCCCCCAAGCAGCTGCTGCTGGGGTTGGGGGAAGCCTTGACCTGAGGTGAGGCTGCTTCTGTCATGGCCTGGTAGCATTAGGGCAGAGTCAGGACAGCACAAACCCAGGGATGGAGGTGTGGCCGAGGTGGGGAGGAGGCATGACCAAGGGGAGGACAGGGCGTGGCTGAGGGAGCACGTAGCTGCTGCAGCAAGGAGCACACTGGGCTGGCCACTTGCGCGGCAGAGGCAGGGCAGCCAGGAAGAAAATTAGGGGCAGAAAGAGAGCAAAGAAAAGAGCAGGCACATGCACCAGGAGAGGCAGCCTCAATGGCTGGCCTCTGTTGCTGTAAGAGCACGGGTCTGGGACAGGAGCATAGAGCACACAAAGCCAGTACATCAGGCACATCCCTAGCACAGTTAAGGCTGGTTGTTTCCAAGGGGAAGGGTCTGACCCTGGAGAAGGGCAGAGGTGCTTCGTGTTGTGTCATTAGAGTTGTGCTCTCCTTTTGTGAGAGCCCTTGTTTCTGACAAGGGTACGGGGAATGAGAACCCGCGTGCTCCAGCTTCTACATTGTCCCAGATGAGGAACCAACAAAATTAGGAGAGGCACAACTCTGTGTCTGTGTGAGTGTGTGTATGTGTGTGTGTGTGTGTGTGTGTGTGTGTGTGTGTGTGTGTGTGTGTGAGAGAGAGAGAGAGAGAGAGAGAGAGAGAGAGAATCTTTCTCCTTGTACACCCTGACTGTGCTCAGGTGAGTGATCAGTTGGCAAATTGCAGGTGCTGAATGGATAAGTCTTCTGTCACCGTTCTGGATTTGTGTGTGTGTGTGTGTGTGTGTGTGCGTGTGTGTGTGTGTGTGTGAGTGTGTGTGTCTGTGTGTGTGTACGTTGGGATAGCAGGGAGATGAGAGCAATGAAAATATATGTAAGTCATCATGTCTAAAAACAGCTAAAGCATTTTATTTCTGTGTGTGTATTTGTTGTTGTTCTTTTTTCAATACCAAGTATGAGCACAGCCACAATTTTTGTTTCCTCCTTCACAGTTTCTTGGCTCCTTTATGGGAAGATTTCAGTAGACATTCCTTTCCTCCTATTTCCACCTCTCTCTTCCCCCTTTCCTATAGCCCACATTAGATGCTGGGCCTGCATGTGCCTCCCCTAGGTGACCTGCGTGAATGCTGGACTAGAGTGGACACTGCTGGACTAGAGTGGGCACCTGTCCTTCTATCCACAGCCAAATGTTTGGTGAGGCGAGTGTGACCACAGTCACAGTCTTCCAGCCAGACACTCTGCTTTTGTGTTTATAGTTAGAGCTAATTCAAGGGTTGGGAATGTGTCTGCCAAACAAAATTAGGGAATGAGGTGGGGGAGAGGGTAGGACAGGGGCTGTGAATCTATGAGGTTTTGGGGGCTGGCATAAGTTGTGACATGGCAGATGGTTCACCCTGACCGAGGATGAGAGGGGAACCTTACCTAGGGCATTTATGGCTTCTGTGGGCACCCGGGCACAGGGCTCTGGGCCCACACTGGTGGCATGGATTACCTCCTGGGGCATTGCACCAGTTTTCTGACTCCTCCCTGGAGTCCTGCAGACTCCAATCTGTGTCCACCCTGACCTGTTTCCAGCTGGGAAGTGGTACACAAGTCCATTCCCCCTCCTGGAGCCTTCTCCATATCAGAAGGTGGCAATTAGCTAGGGCTCACTGAATGCCTGTTTATGCAAACTGTTGTAGGCTGTCTGGAAGGAAAAGGGGACCACTGATTTGGGAACACTTTAAGTTGGATTGAGACAAATTAAATGCCACGTTTTCCAGGGTATTTCTTTTATTTAAGTTGGCAATTTTCACTAACGCCTGGGATTATGAGTCAAATTAGATGGATGATTTCAACCATCAAAATATGGTTTTCAGAGGTCAGGAAGATGGCGGAGGAGAAGCTGGAGGCTAAACGAGCTCTCCCATAGAAAGAAGTTTTAGAGTTCTAATGAACACTCCTAAGCCAGAGAATTACACCAAGTGTGCCATCACAGTACAAAGAGTTTCGCCAGAAAGGGAAAATCCAGGCAAAGAGACAAATCTGAGCACTTACTGGGAGCTGCGGCCGCAGCAGCAGTGGCTGTAGCCACCATATCTTCAACACAGAGTCCGGGTCAAAGGTGTCAGACACAGCAGGTAAACAGATATTACTTAACACCAGCAAGAACTGACAAGGAGCAGATATCTTCACCCTGCAGATCTCAGACCAGGGACTACCCAGGGACCAACCCTCAGGCGTGTGTAGAAACCTGACATCCTAATTCCTGAAGGAGCAGAGTAGGGAAGGCACCCATCCCCGACCCCACTACAGGAGATCTCCATCTTTGATACTGACAAAAGCCAAGCTGAGCTGCCAGCTCCAACTCAGGCCTTGGGAAAAAACAAGACAGTCATTTAGCAGGTCACAGGAACCTGTCCAGACCTGCAAGGCACAACTGCTCCCAGGAAAATGTCATCCACCCCAGGCAGAGGAAAATCTACCCCCAGGAGTGGCTTTCTTCACTTGGTAAACAGAGCCAGATGTTGCCCCTCCCTACAGCAACCTAGACAATACATTGAAATTCAGTAAACATAAACCCCAAGAAAGGCTCCAGGCTGGGCTCTGTGACTGTCTCAGAAGCTAGCCCCTCAGGGAAAAGCTACTGTTTGCTGAAAAGCCTCAACTCTATCCAGAAATTAGCCTCAACACAGCATCTCCAAACTAGAGGAAAAAGCCATCTCCCTCTTTTGTGATACTCAAAAGAGATCCCTCACTCACAGAACTAGCCTGGGAGGAGGATCACAAAATCCTGGGTAAAGCAGAGCATTTTTTGCTTGCCCAAAAAACTGATTTAATAAACCAATCAAGCCACAGGAAAACCAAACAAAACAAGCAAACCAGAGACTCCACCAAGAGACTGGTTATGGACACAAGGGAGATACAGAATCTTTCCATTCCCTCCAAAAAAAAAAATCAAAGCACTTTCTTTTTTTTGCATCTTATTTTTATTTTTTTTTTAAATTTTTAATTTTAAAAATGTTTTTTCAATTATTTTTTCTTTTCTTCCTTGTATAATTTTTATTTTAGGTGTATATGTGTATGTGCTTTTTAAAATCTCTACTCACCTTTTGATCCTTTCTTTCTTTCATTCTTTTCTCGTTCTTTTCATTTCTTCTCTTTCATTCTTTTCTGCGTGACTTAATTTCTGTTCTGTTCACCCTCAAATATAACCGTCATCACTTATTAAATCTTATCCTCCATTGTGTCCATACTTAATCCAGAAATAACTCAATTCCAAACCTCTTAGACTTAAATTACTTAATAGCAGTATTACCTCTTTATACCTATATAATATTTTTGAACATTTTTATTTTTCTAGTTTTTCATGTCTCCTTTCTATCCCTCTCCTCCTCTCATCCCATCCTCATTCTTCTCTGAATACTACTTCTTCAAACTTACAGTATTTAAGGGTTTAACTTTTTTTTTGGAGGGGGTCCGGTCGTGGGGCCTGAACTCTGGTCCTGGGTGCTGTCCCTCAGCTCAAGGCTAGCACTCTACCACTTGAGCCCCAGCGCCACTTCTGGCTTTTTTCTTTTTGCTTATGTGGTGCTGAGGAATCAAACCCAGGGCCTCAGGCATTCAAGGCAAGCACTCTACCACTGAGCCACCTTCCCTGCCCCCTAACTTTTTAATTTAAAATTTTTGTTTTTCCTTTTTTTCTTGTCTCTTTTTTCTTTTTCTTCTCTCTTTTTTTCTTCTCTCTTTTTTTCTTTTTTTCACTCTCTCTGCTATCATTCTGTCCAATGCATTTCCCTCTTTGGGATTAGGATATGGTTAATTCCACTCTCCCTCACATTCCCAAATCCCTCTAATCCTATTTTCCCCACATTTTCCCTAAACCTAATAATTTCTGGTTGTCAAATTCTCCTTTGCTGTTCTTAGGCCATTAAGACATAGTTGTTTGATGTTCAATAGATTGTATCTCTTGAACCAGATTCTATCTGCAGATTTTGGACTATGCAACTATGGACTTTGGTTGATGTTTACTTTAAAATAGTGTTCTAGTACAAAACTGGTGTTATTCTCATCCCAAATAGGCAGAACAAGCCGGAAAAACACAAGAAAAATAGCAAGCCCGGGGTTCTCAACTCCCACTCATGACAATCAGGGGACAGAACAGATAATGAATAATCCAGAGGAGAGTTCCAAAAAGCTGTATAAACACTACAGTTAAACAGGGTAAGTAGGGCTGGGAAGATGGCTCAGTGGTAGAGCGCTTGCCTTGCATGCCTGATGACCTGGGTTCGATTCCTTAGCACCACATAAGCAAAAAGAAAAAAGCCGGAAGTGGCGCTGTGGCTCAAGTGGTAGAGCGCTAGCCTTGAGCTGAAGAGCTGAGGGACAGCGCCCAGGCCCAGAGTTCAGGCCCCACGACTGGACCAAAAAAAAAAAAAAACAAAAAAAAACAGGGTAAGTAAAAAAAGTGAAAACTTTCAAATGTCTCTGTGTGAGCATGATAGGGAGAGAGAGGAGGAAAACTAAAGATCAATACAGGAGTCTCCTGAGTGTGAGGAAGCTACTCAAAGATTGATACAGAAATTACGTGAGCAGATTGAGAACATTCAAAGATAAAAAAAAGGATTTGCTTGAGAAGGTTGAGATCAAAGAGATAGATAGGAATTGCGTGAGCTGGCTTAGAACAGACAAAGAGAAAGTCAGGAATGGCGTGAACAGGCTCAGAACACTCAAAGAGAACTACTGGAAATGTGTGAACGTGAGGATGCTAATCAAAGAGAAATACAGGAACTGAGAGATGGGGATGAGAATAGACAAAGATCAAAGGAGGCATTTATGAAATCCATAAACAGAGAGCTGAAAGACATCAGTGAGACCACAAAGGGAATGCTCAGTGGAGCCCTACAGAAGGAATGGGAGTCCAAGGAATCCAAAACCAATCAACTAAGTGATTTGAGAATAAACACTGAATACCAAATTAAGGAAGTAAAGAAGTCCTTACAAGATCTAGAACAAAGTTCTAACAAAGAATATTAAGCTCTCAAAGCCAACCAATTAGAAGGAAAAGAAATAAAAAGCAAAGTAGAAAGTCTTGAGAGTAGAATAGACCATGCAGAAGATCGAATCTCGGGGATTGACGACAGCATAGATATTATAGAGAATGAACATACAACCATCCAACACAAATCCATGAAATATGATAGATCTATTCAACACTTGGAAGATACCATCAGAAGGCCTAATCTGAGTGTAGAGAAGAACCTAGAGACAGAAGTTAATGGTCTAGGAAATTTGTGTAACAGCATCCTAGCAGAGAACTTCCCAAACATGCAAAAAGATAGGCCTATTCAGATACAAGAAGCTGTTAGAAGCCCAAATAGACCAGACCAGAACAGGACATACCACGGTCACATTATAATCTGTACAGGATCAATTTAGGCCAAGGAAAAGATCTTTAAAGCTGTCAAAGAGAAAAGATCAATCGCCTATAAAGGGAAAACAAATAGAATCACCTCAGATTTCTCAGCAGAGACAACCAAGAATACTGTACTCACCTAAACTCTCCTTCATTATGGAAGGTAAAATAAAAATGATCCATAGCAACAAAAAATTGAAACAATATATCTCCACCAAACCAGCCCAACAAAAGATCTTAAAGATGTCCTACACATAGAAAACCAACAAGACCACAATAAAGGCCAGGAAACCATACCCAAGAATCCAAGAACCATAGGTAGAACCCAGTAGCTGCAGCCCCAAATTAGGTGGATAAAATGGCAGGAACTCCCAAATACCTCTTACTCCTATTTCTCAACATTAACGGACTTCACTCTTCAATCAAGCGACATAGACTCTCTATTTAGATTAAAAAGCAAGATTCTTCTATCTGCTGCCTTTAGGAGTCACATCTTGCCCATAAAAACAAACACATTTTCAATGTGAAAAGCTGGAACAAAATCTACCAAACAAACGGCCCCCATAAACAGGCGGGAGTTGCAATCCTAATACCATATAAAATAGATTTCAAATTAAAATTAGTGAGAACAGATAAAGAAGGTCACTACATACACATTAAGGGATCTCTCCTTCAGGAGGACATTACAATTCTAATTATGTATTTACCAAACAAAGGAGCACCCAAATTTATCCAAGAAAAACTACTTTATCTCAAATCTCATATAGATCCAAAGACATTAATTATTGGAGACTTTAACACACCACTATCCACACTAGATAGATTAACACGACTAAAACTCAGCAGAGAAACTGTAGACCTAAACAACTGCATAGATCAACTAGATTTCACAGACATCTAACAAATATTTCATGCAGCAGCATCAGAATACATGTTCTTCTCAGCAGCACATGGAACATTTTCTAAAATAGACCACATTTTAGTAACAAAGGAAACTTGTCCAATTTCAGAAACATTGAAGTCATACCATGCATTCTCTCAGATCACAAGTAAATAAAATTAGAACTCAAAACCAAAAGCCACCAAAGAAAATCCTGTAACACATGGAGGCTGAACAACACACTATTTAATCACCAGTGGGTCATGGAAGAGATTAGAAATGAAATTCAAGTGTTCATGATATTCAACAAAAATAAGCACACAAACTACCAGCTCCTCTGGGACACAGAAAAGGCAGTACTCAGAGGCAAGTTTATACCTCTGAGTGTGTACATCAACAAATTGGAGAGATCTGAAACCAACAATTTAATGAGACAGCTGAGCCTCCTTGAAAAAGAGCAGGAAGATACCCCCAATCCAGTAGACAGAAAGAATTAATTAAAATTAAATCAGAATAAATGAATTAGAATCCAAAAGAAATATAGAAAGAATCAACAAAACAAAGAGTTGGTTCTTCGAAAAAATTAACAAAATTTACAGACCCTTAGCAAATCTTATCAGAAAAAGAAGAGAACACATCCAATTATAAATAAACTCATAGATGTGAATGGAAACAGTACCAAAACAACTAAGATTCAGAACATTATAAGGGAACACTTCTCAAAACTTTATGCTAATATGTTTGAGAACTTGGCAGGAATGGACCTTTTCCTAGCAAATTTTGTCATGCCAAAACTAAACCAAGATGATTTAAACCATATTAATAGGCCCATATCAAGCATTGAAATAGAAACAGCAATAAGAGACCTCCCATCTAAGAAAAGCCCAGGACCAGATGGTTTTACAGCGGAATTCTACAAGGCCTTCAAACAGAACTCACACCAATACTCCTTCAACTCTTCAATGAAATTGAAAGAGAAAGTGCACTACCAAATTCATTCCATAAAGCTATAATAACCCTCATCCTAAAACCAGGCAGGGACTCATCAAAGAAAGAGAACTATAGACCCATATCTTTGATGAACATTGATGAAAAACTTCTCAACAAAATTTTTGCCAATCCACTTCAATTCATGAAAAAATCATACAACATGATCAAACAGGATTCATTTCAGGGATGCAAAGCTGGTTCAATATACTCAAATCAATTAACATAATTCATCATATCAACAGGAGCAAGGATAAGAAACACATAGTTATCTGAATAGATGCAGAAAAAGCAATTGACAAGAACAAATGCCCCTTTATGATGAAGGTTCTGGAAAAACTAGGAATCCGTGTTACCTTCCTCAATAAAATAAAGGCTGTATATGAC
This sequence comes from Dipodomys spectabilis, assembly GCF_019054845.1. Classification (NCBI taxonomy): domain Eukaryota; kingdom Metazoa; phylum Chordata; class Mammalia; order Rodentia; family Heteromyidae; genus Dipodomys; species Dipodomys spectabilis. The sequence continues at coordinate 6,899 of NW_024871009.1, read as the reverse complement.
AAACCTACAGCCAGCATTATACTTAATCGTGAAAAACTAAAGTCATTTCCTCTTAACTCTGGAAAGAGACCAGAATGCCCACTCTCTCCACTTCTCTTCAATCTAGTATTAGAATGCCTAGCTACAGCAATAAGACAAGATGCAAACTGAAAAGGGATCCAAATAGGGAAGAAGAAGTAAAACTCTTCCTCTTTGCAGATGTCATGATCTTGTATTTAAAGAATCCCATAGACTCCACTCCCAAATTACTCAAGCTAATTCAAAACATTTGCAAAGTATCAGGGTATAAAATTAACCTTCGGGGCTGGGAAGGTGGCTCAGTGGTAGAGCGCTTGCCTTGCATACCTGAGGCCCTGGGTTTGATTCTTCAGCACCACATAAGGAAAAAGCCGGAAGTGGCATTGTGACTCAAGTGGTAGAGTGCTAGCCTTGAGCTGAAGAGCTGAGGGACAGAGCCCAGGCCCAGAGTTCAGGCCCCATAACCGGACCCCTCCCAAAAAAATTAACCCTCAAAAAGCAATGGCTTTTCTGTATACCAACAATGAGAATAGTGTGGCTGAAATTAAGAAAGCATCTCCAATCGTAATAGCCCCACAAAAAAGAAAATACCTAGGAATTAACTTAACCAAAGAAGTGAAGGAACTCTAAGATGAAAAATTTAAAAACCTGAAAAAGGAAATCAAAAGAGATGTTAGAAAGTGGCAAAAACTCCCATGCTCCTGTATTGGAAAGATAAACATCATGAAAATGGCAATACTTCCCAAGGCTATCTACAAGTTCAATGTGATACCTATCCATATTCCAACTTCATTCTTCAAGGAAATTGAAGAGACAATCCAAAAATTCATATGGAACAATAAAAGACCCGAATAGCAAAAATGATCCTTAACAGAAAGAACAGTGCTGGAGGAATATTAATACCAAATTTCAAACTCTACTACAAAGTCATAGTAATCAAAACAGCTTGGTACTGGCACAAGAATAGACCTCAGGACCAATGGAATAGAACTGAAAACCAGAGATGAACCTACAGACCTATAGCCATCGAATCTTTGATAAGGGACCTAAAAATGTAAGGGAAGAAAAATAGCCTCTTCAGTAAATGGTGCTGGCAAAATTGGTTAACTACTTGTAGAAAACTAAAGCTAGATCCTTATATATCACCCTGCACCAGAATCAACTCCAAATGGATCAAAGACCTCGGAGTCAAAGCAGACACTCTGAAAACATTATAGGATGGAATAGGAGAAACACAAGGTCTCCTTGGCACAGGCCAAATTTTCTTAATAGAGATCCAGAAACACAAGAAATCAAAGAAAGATTGGACAAATGGGATTGCATGAAATTGCAGAGCTTCTGCATGGCAAAGGACATAGCTTGCAAGATCAATAGAAAGCCTATGGATTGGGAGAAAATCTTCACTAGCCATACAACAGACAAGTGTCTCATATCTAAAATATACCTGGAACTTAAAAAATTAAATCTCCCAACAACAAATCCTCAAAGAAACAACTGCCGGATAAATAAGTGGGCTAAAGATTTAAAGAGAGGGGCTGGGAAGGTGGCTCAGTGGTAGAGTGCTTGCCTTGCATGCATGAGGCCCTGGGTTCGATTCCTCAGCACCACATAAGCATAAAAAGCCGGAAGTGGAGCTGTGACTCTAGTGGTAGAATGCTAGCCTTGAGCTGAAGAGCCAAGGGACAGTGCCCAGACCCAGAGTTCAGGCCTCACGACCAACCAAAAAAAAAAAAAAGACTTAAAGAGAAACTTCTCTGAAGAGCAGAGAAGCATGGCTAATAGACACATGAAGAAATTCTCAACCTCCCTAGCCATAAAAGAAATGCAAATCAAAAAAACATTGATATACTACCTCACCTGAGTTAAAATGACTGTAATTAAGAACTCTAACAACAGATGCTGGAGGGGATGTGGACAGAAGGGAACCTTACTTCATTGTTGATGGGAGTGTAAACTTGTTCAACCACTTTGGAAGCATATGGAGATTCCTAAAGACTCCACATAGAGCTCCCCTATCACCCGGCAATCCCACTTTTGGGCATTTGCCCAAATGATCACAAACAAGACCACACTAAAGCTACCAGCACGACTATGTTTATTGCAGCTTTATTTACCATAGCTAAGATGGAACCAACCCAGATGCTCTTCAGTAGATGAATGGATCAAGAAAATGTGGTGTATATACACACTGGAATTCTATGCCTCCATCAGAAAGAATGACACTGCCCCATTTGTTAGGAAATGGAAAGACTTGGAAAAATTTTATTAAATGAACTAAGCCAGGCTGAATGAAGCATAGGTCCCATGGTTTCCTTTATTGTCAATAACTAGTATATGTCTCAGTCAAGCAAAAAACGTCAGATAAGTTGATGCTAGTGGAATGAACCCCAAGATAAGTATTCAAATGCATTTTCTGTTTTTTTCCTTTCACGTAATTTTTTCTATCATATTCATAAGATGATTCCTATGTTGCTTTGTATGTGCCTCCCCACAGTATAACCAATACTTTCACTGTACTTGATGTTGGTATAATTTGCAGAGGTGAAGGGAAAAAAAAACAAATCGTTAACTAGGGATACATGTGGACCCATTGCAACAATGAGCTGTACACGTTGTTATGTCGAAAAACAAACTTTACATCTTTGGTGGGGGGGTGGGGAGAGGTTCGGGTGGGGGGACAAGAGGAGTATGGAAAAGGATGGGAAGGGGAAACAATGAGGAGGCAACAATGTTTGATAAGAAATGTACTTGTTATCTTGCCCATGTAATTGTAACTCCTCTGTAAGGCATTCTTACAATAATAATAATAAAAAAATTACATTCAAAGCAGCACAGGCAGAGTTCCCAAGCCAGATTGTCTCCTGCTTTGAATGTTGTGCCTTGACTGCCTTTCTCTGCCAGCTGCTGAATCTCCTCCAGTTCTCTCTAAGGTGGGCACCACAGTGGAGGACATCATGGAGAGCAGAGATTGTGACCTGACCATCCCCATCCTGCCAGCTGGGAGAGAGATGATTCCCAGCACCTGTACTGGACTCCAAGATATTCAGAGACCCCAGGCTACCTCAAGGATCCTTTCTCTGCAACATGAAACTTGGGGCGGGGCGGATGTGATGGACTATCATGTCTGGCCCCATGGGGAGGAGAGTAGGCCCCTTGAACCAGACATTCAGCTCAAGGCAACCTCATTCACACCTGAATGGGGAATTGAGTGCCACAGAGCTCGTCAGCCGCTGGACAGATATCTTTGAGAAGATAGACATCACAGAGGCCCCAGAATCCAGCCAGTACATTGTGGCTCACATCCTCGGAGCCAAAATAGATAAGTGAAGTGGCACCAGAAGGCCATGAAGAGGGAGGAGGGAGTACATTGCGAAAGCTACATCAGGCTCTCCCCAACAGAGGATACTTATCTGAATCAGATGGGACTTTTCTGTAGTATTGTCATAGACAGATACTCATTTATTTTTCTACAAACAGTTACAGAGTGCGCCAGGCTTTGGGGGGCCATAGACAATGAAAGGTTCCATGACTAGTTCCACAGAACATGAAGAAACCTTGGTTTGAGCTGGATGCTGGTGCTTCACACCTGCCATCGTAGCTATTTTGGAGGTTGAGATCGGAGGATTGAGGCTTTTGGCCCAGGCAGGAAAGCCTGTAAGACTCTTGTCTCCAATTAACTACCAAAAACAAAACTCCAGAAGGGGATGTGTGGCTCAAGCCCTAAACTGCTAGCCTTGAGTAAAAAGGCTCAGGGACAGCAACTAGGCTATGAGTTAGAGGCACAGGACTGACACAAAGAAAGGACAGAGAGAGAGAGAGAAAGTAGGGAAGGACAGAGGGAGAAAAAGAGGAAAGGAGGGAAGAAGGGAAAATATGCAAGCCTTGGTTTGGAGTCCCTGGATCAAGGGAGCCAACCATTCACAATTTCTGTGGGAACAGTTTCAAAGACTAAAGCCAGTATGTAGAACCAAGCCACTGACCCCTTAGCAACTTCATGACATCCAGGAGCTGTGTGGTCACCGATTGCAAAGGAAAGTAGCCTGGGGTAGATCCTAGGGCTCAGGGTTTTTTTATCATCCCCGACCCCAAGGAGTTTATTTTCTGGTCAGATAAAAAGAAAATGTCCAAGGGTTAGGGAGGTATTGGGGTGAGGGAGTGTCAAGAGTGGGGAGGCAAGGGATAAGCAGGAAGATAAAGATGGAGGATGATCCTAGGTCAGGTGTATCAGACATTGGAGTCATGATCTTACCTGACAACCTAGACTACCAGTGATAGAGCCTTTGATCCAGCCACGCTGCTATTAAAAGTCTTGACACCTTGAGTTCACCATTGATGACCTGGCCGTTGTTCGCTGCAGGATGCCTGTGCAGTACATCCTTGGGGCTGGGACTTTCCAGGGCTCACTCTGAAGATGACACCCCCGGTGTTCATTCCTACACCAGAGACAGAGGTAAGCATATCACTGTCACAGCCTGGGAATGATGGTGGGAGTTGGGACTCATGTCACCCTGACACTTCATAGAGAGGGTGCTAGAGCCCTGTGCCTGCCATTCTCAGAGGCAGAAGTGGATCTCTTTGCTGGCTCAGTCTTTAGTCTAGATGGCAGATCTGGGATTCAGAGAGGGCAGACTGAATGTGGGGCAGGGCTGGGTAGAGGCTGGTGGGAAAACCAGAGGCACTGGGCTCTGAGCAGGGTTGTTTCTTTGATAATACAACACAGGAACACTCCTGGGATAGAACAGCCCTTTTCACCTTGCCAAGAGGGACCTAGAGACCTCCATTCTCCATCCCTTGACCAAAAACCCTTTGGTTCCCATATCATGTGTTTGGATAACTAGATCTCATCTCACTGCCCAGTGTTGAGTCAGGACAGTGAGAGATCCTGATTCTTTGATAAGGTCATTGGATCCTCAGTATGAGATTATACTTGAATGTCCTAACTTGGTGCATGGTCAGTCCCATCTAAGACTGCCATGATGTAGAACAAAGAATCTGGAGAATCAGAGCTGGATAGGGTCTGTTCTGGGAGGCTTGAATATTATGTGTTAGCTTTGAGCTCCGGTGTGCCCACTTGCTTCCCTTTCTTGGGTGGGTCTATGCTAGAAAAAGCTTGAAACTAAGGTGTGGGTCTTGTCTTTGATGCTCAAAGCTAGCACGCTACCATTTGAGCCACAGCTCTACTTCAAGCTTTTTTTGGTGTTTAATTGGAGATAAAAAGTTCTCATGAACGTTGCTGCCAAGGGTGGCATCCAACTGCAGTCCTCAGATCTCAGCTGCCTGAGGGGATAGGATGATAAGCACGGAAAAGCATCTTTGGCTATGTGCCAGTAGCTCATGGTTGTCATCCTAGATACTCAGGAGCTAAGATCTGAGGATCATGGTTCAAAGCCATCTTGGGCAAGAAAGACCCTGAGAGTTTTATCTCCAACAAACCACCAGAAAACCGGAAGGGGTGCTGTGGCTCATGTAGTAGAGTGCTCGCCTTGAGCTGAAGAGCTCAGGGACAGCACCCAGGCCCTGAGTTCAAACACCACAACCGAAAAAAAGAAAAAAAGTAAAATATGTTTGCCTGCAAAGATGTGGAGGTGTGTGTGTGGGTGCTGTGATTGAGAGACCAGGTGCTCACCTCACTGTACAGACATTTCTAAGAACTCCTCAAGTTTGCCCGTTTGAAGCCACAGTAGGATGGGAGGTGCCTTATCAAGAACACAAGAGGACGAGGCCTGTGGCAGGCACGGAGTGGTGGGATGGGTGCAGGGGTGGGATTGTTGTATCTGTATTCTCTCCATTGAAGGATGGATTTGGATGCTGGGTGTCAAAGTTTGAAGTCAAGGGTTGCAAGAAGTTTGTGGCCTGACGAATTGGGTTTCCTCTGGGTTTATGAAGGTGGTTGAAGCCTGGGGCTGCCGGTGCTCACAACTGTCATCCTAGCTACTCATAAAGCTGTAAAGACCACGGTTCAAAGCCAGCTTGTGCAAGAAAGTCTGTGATACTTGATATCCAATGACCCACCAGAATACAGGACATGGTGCTGTGGCTCAAGTACTAGAGTGCTCATCTTCAGATGAAGAGCTGAAGGACAACACCCTGGCCCAGAGTTCAAACCCCATGACCAACAATAAACAAAGAGGTGGCCTGATTTTTCCACATAGCAGTGTGTATGGTAGGAAATTCCTTGCTGTGTTATGAGATATTACAGATATGTGAGAGGCTCAATGTTGTGTCTACAGTTATTCTGAGTATGATAGTGTCATCTTCACGCAGGTCAGATGTGATCCTAATGGAAGGAGTTCATGGTTCTGTTCTCAGGAACTGCTGAGGCCGTGGAATGTCCGTGTGTATCTGTGTGTGTGTGTGTGTGTGTGTGTGTGTGTGTGTGTGTGTGTGTGTAATTTTCCCTCGTCTTTCTCTGTCCCCTTCCTGGCTGCCTGGCTGCCCTTTCTGACCTCAGATGGTGACCTTCCTCCACACCGACCTTGCCTTTAGCCCCCTATCAGGGCCTACAATGAGTCCTAAATTGCCAGAGGCCTCTGTTCCAACTTTTCTCTGGGGCCCGTCTGGCTGTCCCAATATTTGGCCACCTCCAGGGGATTCTGGAAAAGCAGTGCCAGCTGGCATAGGTCTCCCCTGCCTCAGAAGGAGGGCTCGGTTATACGATGTCCTGTCCTTTTCCTCAGCTGGGCCTCTGACTGCACATCCCTCTCAGCAGGCTTGCAGTGGCTTGGGGAATGGGTGGTTGCTGGCCAACTCGATCTTGACATCTGACTGAAGGTCGCTCAAGCAAGGAGGATCCAGGGCTACATGAGAGGTGAGGCCAAGGTGGCTTTGAAGTATCTGTCAGTGTCTAGGAAATGTAAATGTACTTTATTGCAGGAAAGTTT